>NC_090324.1:114220058-114540701 GCF_040869045.1 Eurosta solidaginis
AAATCATCAACTTCAGAAAAAAAAACAAGCAAGTTACTCACCTTCCGGTAGCGATTGGCGGCGTGCTTGTTGTTGAAGACGATTTCTCGACACCTTTACTGAACAGCGCGTGTTGCTGGCAGCTCGTCCTTTTGTATAGCAAACGATCCAACGCACTTTGTATAGCGATCAGTCACTGCAAATTTTTTAATGACAACATAATACATTTCGGTTCCAAGCTATAATTCATTAAGCTACTAACTTCAAAGAAAAGATGCAATATGAAGTGTAAAACCACTTACCATAGGAGAATATAGATCTGTAAGCTATTGTAGTCTGCCAGTTTTAGATTTGCAGCATGCAGCAGACGCGTTGCAGCTCACGGTTAAATAGCGCATACATTGTACTTTTTTAGATTGCCTTCAATACCGGCGCTCTTTCTTCCTAATATTCCATGCCGTTTTCATCCTTAATCATATTTAAAGCCAGGATTCTCAGTCAGGACCATATTTTTGAAAATCGTGATCGTTAGTAGGTATGTCGTCAAATATCTGTCGGCCACAACAGTTTGCCGTCAGCAGAGCCCAAAACGACTAGCATTGGCAAAATTGTAACCACCGCCTCCAAATTCAACAGCTGGAAATCCGCGCTCCAAAACTAAACCAATACAACCGATCAAATCCACCGGAGTAAGATTTGTTCCACGGAGTGGATGCCCTACAATAACATCAGCGCCACATTGGATAACGGAAGCATCGGGTGTATAATAGTTCATTAGTTAGAAACAAAACTAAAATCAAAGGTTTTTAGATAGGTTAAGCAATAGAACGGACTAACGTACCGCTGTAAAACTTTTGCAGTAATTCCCACCACCTATACCACTACGAAGGGGAAAATTAGCTGCATAGCCTTCACTTCCACCAGTCCCCGAATAAAAGCCACATTCATAACGATACATGGAAAATATGAATACTCGTTTTGTGACCGAGAATGCTTGCTGCGCATCATCACCATTATGCACATCGAAATCAATATGGAGCACACGCTTGAAATGCCTGCGCATTATAAGTATACCCAGCACAATATCATTTATACGACAATAGCCAGCGGCACGATCACGTTTCGCATGACAACCAACTATCAAATTTATAATCGCAGTTTGATGGCCTTTATTTGCCGAACTCTATTTGTCCAACGCTGCACAAGCGCTTATTGTGCCCCCTACAATATGACAAGCATACTCCCACATTCCCCGCCATCTTGGGCCAATCTATTCCCGCCCAACCATCTATGATAACCTTTGCCTTAGCCGATGGCACCTTAAATGTTTCGCCCACTTGTATATCTAAGTTCTAGTCCCCAGGATGAGCGGCTTATATAACCAGATGATTTTAGCGCCCACTCTGTAGCCGCAAAATATGTAAAGAACTGCAAAGAGAAAAAAAAATCGTTATTATATGCTGCAATAGGCATCGCAAAAGTGTGACAACTGCCGGCGCGGCCAACGCCGCAGTTGGAGCATCCTATTGCGATGACGGTACATATCGTAGAAAACGACACATAAAAACCCATCTGCTCCATCTCCTGGATCTCCACCACCAGCCACCTGAAAATAAAAGAATATTAATTATTAATATGAAACAAAGGAATATTAATATGAAATAAAAGAAGGTATTCAATTACCAAGTCTTAAAATTTACTTACCATTTTCCTCAATGCGTCGTACTCCAAGCGCCGTAGTTAAAGAATTGAAAGAACGAAAAAAATCATTAGATTTATTTACCGTTTCTTTCAATTCAGTGGAATTTTACATTCAAATTAGTGTTGCATAAAAAGGAGCAACCGGGTACCGAAAACCCGCAAAACACAAAATCGGGATTGGCATTTTTTTAACCCACATGGGCGCCCGGGCAGTCCCAAAACATACTTACGCACAAAAATAAAGGCAAAAACCTCATTTAAAAATAATTATGCTCTCATTGACAAAAAAAAAAAGACAAAAAAATTCTTTTTTGATTTTTTTATTTTTTTGCATTCGGTACTGCTTTTTTTTTTGGCTGTGGGCAGGAGTTATTGATTTCAACAACAAAAATCATGAACACCCCGTAATCAAGCGTCTGAGTCTCAAAAGGAAAGAGTTCCGAAATGACATGACAAAATCCCGAAATTGGAAAAAGTCAACTGTTTCTACTGGCTTAGTGTGCTACTGCCCCAGTGACCTAGTTTTTTTTCAAGGGCAAGCAAATACATATATGTATATATATATTCGCACGCTACAAACTCACCGTACCAGCTATCAGCTGACCAATAAATACACGAGAGGGTTGCATGTAACCTTTAGCATAATGGTACGTGCAGATAGAACGCGTCGCGGAGAACGCATCGCCAATCTGCAAATTTATGTCAGGTGAACGTGAATAATGCATCTCTGCTTGGTAAAAATTGTATTTAATACCCCGGGTAAGCACATGCAGTTGGCGGAGCTTCGCATGTGCACTTAAATTTATCTATCCTAAAATACGTTTTATAATAAAACACCTCCACTTCACCCAACCAACCTCACGACCGCTCGCCCCGGTACATCCATAAAATGCCACAGTCGCCCTGAGAGCGAGACGACACGTTAGACGCTGGAACGGAGACCTCTGCCTCTTCGTCCAACCAAAAAACTGAAATCTAGAACGGAGACCGCGGCCTCCATCCGGAACAAAAAAAAAACAAAGGATAATAAAAATATGCTGCCATTCTGGAACGGAGACCTCGGGCTCTTCGCCCAGCCTTACCGGCCATCGACTATACATATATTACGTTACGAATTTCTATATTTAAGAGTTACGTATAAACCAATGGCAAGAAATATTCACTTCTATCTGTTCATAACCCTAATGTTTTCATCTTAGCTCAGGTGGCATGCTAAGAAAGTCGGAAATGATCCCCGGCCATTTGCGTCGCAGACGAACTCCTCATCTAGACTAAGTTTAGTGTGTAAGTCTTATATTCATTTTTCTCGTTTCAGCGGAGGTCATTGGCGGAAAACGATGTTGCGTATCGCAAGGGGCCGGCATGTTTAGGCAGGATGTGTAACTTTTCCGCATCTGATTGCGATCACCCCAATGCAACTCTGCAAATCGATACTCGATACTCGGCTTAATATATAACCACCCACACCATCACCGCCACATGCATGTGCATGCATGCACATGCACGTGTATGTGTGCTTTTTGTCAGCATTCATGCATATGCATGTCGGGGTTGATGTGTGGGTGCCTTTCCCCTCCAAAACGTGGGATTTTGCTGGTCAACGGTTGTAGCTTTCTATACAACCGGCCTCTTGGATTTCAACAGCCGTACAATACACATCAGCCGCCAGCGATCTCTGCCTTTTATCAAAGGTAATATTAGTTCCTGTATATTTAATATCTACCAATAAAATCGCAGATATTATAACGAGAAATCTCGTCTTATCTTCTTTTCTATTAACCGACCCGCCATATTTCCATTGAAATCGACCCCGGTGCACCCACCTACTAAGGATCAGACGCACCCCCGCCGAACATAGCTTTTACATGCAGACCATAAAAACCCGTGAAACTTTGCATCCTCATACAAAGTACCTACTATTTTTATACCTTTCATGAAAATGAAATGGTATATTAACTTTGGCACGAATCTCAAAATTGTAAGTCTTTAAAGGAAAATAGATATACCCGCCATTAAGTATACCGAAATAATCAGGATGAAGAGCTGAGTTGATTTAGCCATGTCCGTCTGTCTCGCTGTCTGTTTGTATGCAACTAGTCCCTCAATTTTTGAGATATATTGATAAAATTTGGTGAGCGGGTGTATTTGGGCGTACGATTAGACATTTGTCGGAACCGGCCGGATCGGACCACTAAAGCATATATCCTCCATACAACCGATTTTTCCGAAAAATAGGATTTTTGTCTTATCTTCCCAAATTTATCAGATCGAAGCTTCAAACTTCACCATATACTTTCGTATATTGCACATATTGTTGTCTGAAAAAATGGATGAGATCGGTCGTATATATAGGGGGATATCCACAACCGATTGTTTAGATAAGAAACTTTTCGTAATTACTGCCCTATTCTAACAGCTAGAAGCTTCAAATTTCACCAAATGCATACGTATATAGCATATATTGCTGTCTGAAAAAATCGTACAGATCGGTGGTATATATATTATATACTCCATATAAACTGTAATTTTTGCCCCTTTGTTTTACGGCTAGAAACTTCAAATTTCACCAAATTTCATCAAATACTTATGTTTACGTCATATATTGTTGAAATAAGTGATTCGTAGTCATAGTTTTTACATTCAGAACACAAAAAACGTGAAACTTTGCATCCTCACACAAAGTACTTACCTATTTTTATACTCAGTTGAGCAGAGCTCACAGAGTATGTTAACTTTGATTGGATAACGGTTGGTTGTACAGGTATAAAGGAATCGAGATAGATATAGACTTCCATATATTAAAATCATCAGTATCGAAAAAAAATGTGCTTGAGCCATGTCCGTTCGTCCGTCCGTCTGTCCGTTAACACGATAACTTGAGTAAATTTTGAGGTATCTTGATGAAATTTGGTATGTAGGTTCCTGGGCACTCATCTCAGATCGCTATTTAAAATGAACGATATCGGGCTATAACCACGCCCACTTTTTCGATATCGAAAATTTCGAAAAACCGAAAAAATGCGATAATTCATTGCCAAAGACGGACAAAGCGATGAAACTTGGTAGGTGGGTTGACCTTATGACGCAGAGTAGAAAATTAGTAAAATTTTGGACAATGGGCGTGGCACCGCCCACTTTTAAAGGAAGGTAAGTGTTACAAGCTGTAATTTGGAAGTCATTGAGGATATCATGGTGAAATTTGGCAGGAACGTTACCACTATTACTATATATGTTCTAAATAAAAATTAGAAAAATCGGATGAAGAACACGCCCACTTTAAAAAAATTTTTTTTTTGTGTCAAATTTTAACAAAAAATTGAATATCTTTACTGTATATAAGTAAATTATGTCAACATTCAACTCCAGTATGATATGGTGCAACAAAATACAAAAATAAAAGAAAATTTCAAAATGGGTGGGCGTGGTTCCGCCCTTTTTTATTTAGTTTGTCTAGAATACTTTTAATGCCATAAGTCGAACAAAAATTTACCAATCCTTCTGAAATTTGGTAGAGGCATAGACTATATGATGGTAACTGTTTTCTGTGAAAAACAACTTTAGAAAAAACTTTGTAAAATGGGTGTGACACCTACCATATTAAGTAGAAACAAGTAAGGAAGGTTAAGTTCGGGTGTAACCGAACATTACATACTCAGTTGAGAGCTATGGTGACAACATAAGGGAAAATAACCATGTAGGAAAATGAACCGAGGGAAATCCTGGAATGTGTATCAAATGAAAGGCATTAAAGAGTATTTTATGAGGGAGTGGACCATAGTTCTATAGCTGGACGCCATTTAGGGATATAGCCATAAAGGTGGATCAGGGTTGACTCTAGAATACGTTTGTACGATATGGGTATCAAATGAAAGGTGTTAATGAGTATTTTAAATGGGAGTAATCCTTAGTTCAATAGGTGGACGCCGTTTCGAGATATCGCCACAAAGGTGGACCAGGGGTGACCCTAGAATTTGTTTGTACAATATGGGCATCAAACGGATGGTGTTAATGAGTATTTTACAAGGGAGTGGGCCTTATTTCTATAGGTGGATGCCGTTTCGAAATATCGCCATAAAGGTGGACCAGGGGTGACTCTAGAATGTGTTTGTACGATATGGGTATCAAATTAAAGGTATTAATGGGGGTTTTAAAAGGGAGTGGTGGTTGTTGTATAGGTGGTCGCCTTTTCGAGATATCGCCATAAAGGTGGACCTGGGATGACCCTAGAATTTGTTTGTACAATATGAGTATCAAAAGAAAGGTGTTAATGAGTATTTTAAAAGGGAGTAATCCTTAGTTCCATAGGTGGACGCCGTTTCGAGATATCGCCATAAAGGTGGACCAGGAGTGACCCTAGAATTTCTTTGTTCGATATGGGCATCAAACGAAAGGTGTTAATGAGTATTTTAAAAGGGAGTGGGCCTTAGTTCTATAGGTGGACGCCGTTTCGAAATATCGCCATAAAGGTGGACCAGGGGTGACCCTAGAATTTGTTTGTACAATATGGGCATCAAACGAAAGGTGTTAATGAGTATTTTAAAAGATAGTAATCCTTAGTTCCATAGGTGGACGCCGTTTCGAGATAATGCCATAAAGGTGGACCAGGAGTGACCCTAGAATTGGTTTGTACAATATGGGCATCAAACGAAAGGTGTTAATGAGTATTTTAAAAGGGAGTGGGCCTTAGTCCTATAGGTGGACGCCGTTTCGAAATATCGCCATAAAGGTGGACCAGGGGTGACTCTAGAATGAGTTTGTACGACATGGGTATCAAATTAAAGGTATTAATGAGAGTTTTAAAATGGAGTGGCTTGAAGGCGTTTTCCTGATATCGACCAATATGTGGACCAGGGTGACCCAGAACATCATCCGTTGGATACCGCTAATTTATTTATATATGTTATACCTGCCAAGATTTTAAGGGTTTTTTATTTCGCCCTGCAGAACTTTTTCATTTTCTTCTACTTAATATGGTAGGTGTCACAATCATTTTATAAAGTTTTTTCTAAAGTTATATTTCGCGTCAACAAAACAATCCAATTACCTTACCATGTTTCATCCCTTTTTTCGTATTTGGTATAGAATTATGGCATTTTTTCATTTTTCGTAATTTTCGATATCGAAAAAGTGGGCGTGGTCATAGTCGGATTTCGTTTATTTTTCATACCAAGATAAAGTGAGTTCAAGTAAGCACGTGAACTAAGTTCGTTAAAGATATGTCGATTTTTGCTCAAGTTATCGTGTTAACGGCCATGCGGAAGGACAGACGGACGACTGTGTATAAAAACTGGGCGTGGCATCAACCGATTTCGCCCATTTTCACAGAAAACAGTTAACGTTATAAAATCTATGCTCCTTCAAATTTCAAAAGGATTGGTTAATTTTTGTTCGACTTATGGCGTTAAAAGTATCCTAGACAAATTAAATGAAAAATGGCGGAGCCACGCCCATTTTGAAATTTTCTTTTATTTTTGTATTTTGTTACACCATATCATTACTGGAGTTGAATGTTGACATAATTTACTTATATACTGTAAAGATATTAAATTTTTTGTTAAAATTTTACTTTAAAAAAATTTTTTTTTAAAAGTGGGCGTGGTCCTTATCCGATTTTGCTAATTTTTATTAAGCGTACATACAGTAATAGGTGTAACGTTCTGCCATCATCATGATATCTTCAACGACTGCCAAATTACAGATTGCAAAACTTTTAAATTACCTTCTTTTAAAAGTGGGCGTTGCCACGCCCATTGTCCAAAATTTTACTAATTTTCTATACTGCGTCATAAGTTCTACTCATCTACCAAGTTTCGTCGCTGTAGCTGTCTTTTGTAATGAATTATCGCACTTTTACGGTTTTTCGAAATTTTCGATATCGAAAAAGTGGGCGTGGTTATAGTCCGATATCGTTCATTTCAAATAGCGATCTGAGATGAGTGCTCAGGAACCTACATACCAAATTTCATCAAGATACCTCGAAATTTACTCAAGTTATCGTGTTAACGGACGGACGGATGGACGAACGGACAGACATGGCTCAATCAAATTTTTTTTCGATCCTGATTATTTTGATATATGGAAGTCTATATCTATCTCGATTCCTTTATATATGTACAACCAACCGTTATCCAATCAAACTTAATATACTCTGTGAGCTCTGCTCAACTGAGTATAAAAAATGAAAAAGTTCTGCAGGGCGCAAACAAAAGCCCTTGGAATCTTGGCAGGAATACTGTTCGTGGTATTACATATATAAATAAATTAGCGGTACCCGACAGATGATGTTCTGGGTCACCCTGGTCCACATTTTGGTCGATATCTCGAAAACGGCTTCACATATACAACTAAGGGCCACTTCCTTTTAAAACCCCCATTAATACCTTTAATTTGATACCTATATCTATGATTTTGTCTTACTTCATCTCACTTTTTGAATTGATCTCACTTTTTGAATCTCGCTCTGTCAGTAACTAATATTAAATATATAAATAAGTAATAAATTTGAACTAGTATTAAGTAAACATTTCAAATATGACACTGTAAAAGACCATGTCTTAAATGAGCATTAAATAAATAAATGAATGAATGAATGAATATCGTACAAACACATTATAGAGTCACCCCTGGTCCACCTATATGGAGATATCTGGAAAAAGCGTCCACATATAGATCTAAGGCCCACTCCCTTTTAAAATACTCATTAACACCATTCACTTCATACCCATATCGCACATTCTAGAGTCACCCCTAGTCCACCTTTAGAACTATGGCCGACTCCCTTTTAAAATACTCTTTAATACCTTCAATTTGATACCCATGTCATACAAACACATTCCATGGTTACCCTAGGTTCATTTTCCTACATGGTGAATTTTCCTTATTTTGTCTCCAAAGCTCTCAGCTGAGTATGTAATGTTCGGTTACACCCGAATTTAGCCTTCCTTACTTGTTTTATTTTATATTTATCTTAAAAATCGTTTAGGTATGTACATCTGTTCACTATATATTTCTTATCTTATACATCCAATTATTTGGAGATTACGAATGGGATAAGATTATTGTTCAGCCCCATTCATGAAAGTCCCGTCCTTACTTGTTTTATCTTGGTATTAAAAATGGGCGAAAAAAATGCCATAATTCTATACCAAATACGAAAAAAGGGATGAAACATGGTGCTTGGATTGGTTTGTAAATTGGGTGTGACACCTACCATATTAAGTAAAAGAAAATGAAAAAATTCTGCAGGGCGAAATCAAAAGCCCTAGGAATCATGACAGGAATACTGCTGAAGCGGTACCCGACAGATGATGTTCTAGAATCACCCCTTGTCCACCTTTACAGCGATATCTCGAAAAGGCGTCCACCTATAGAACTAAGGGCCACTCCATTTTAAAATACTCATTAACACCTTTCATTTGAGTCACCCCTGGTCCGCCTTTATAGCGATATCTCGAAAAGGCGTTCCCTTATAGAACTAAGGCCAACTTCCTTTAAAATACTCTTTAATACCTTTCATTTGATACTCATGTCATACAAACACATTCCAGGGTTACCCTAGGTTTATTTTCCTACATTGTGATTTTCCCTTATTTGACAGAGGATGAAGGAAAATAGTTCCAAAAAAGTCACCCTTTGTCTACAATTTGGTCGATATTTCCCCAGTGATATGGAATTAGAAACCACTTATAAACCATCTACGAAACCAACGCAGCTAAGCTCTCAGCTGATAATGTTCGGTTACAACCGAACTTAGCTTTCCTTACATATTTTATTCTTGAAATTTCTGCCTGAACCTCCGCGACTTTTACGGAGGGTATGGCTGTATCCATTGGACAGTCGATTAATGCTTCGACACTCTGACGGTGGCTGTTATTGTTAAGATCAAATGGCTGAAATTTGGCTTTAAGATGGTTGGCAAAGGTTCGTGCTTTCCTTTCGCTTCATCTGCACCATAAATTGTTAACGTCTTTTACTGGGATCTGTCTCACGGGAGGTCGTTTTAAGTATTTATGTATTCTCCAATAGCCTCATATTTCAACTCAGCCAATTTGGAGTTAAGGTCATTGGTTGCTTTGTTAAGAGCTGGTTTGTCATTTGGGTTGCTAGTATTTTGCCAGATTCTCCGAAGCTTTCTTTTATTTTTTATCAGCTCAGAGACTATATCTGAGTAGGGTAGCTTGTTTCTAGATGGTTGGAAAATTTTGTTGCTATCATGAGATGATGCTAAGAAAGCGGCTTTATGTATTATGGTGGTAAAGTTCTCTACAACATCATCTAAGTATCTTTTTGAGTTTATATCCATATTAAGGTTTATGTGCGATTCTAGCCAAGTTTTGAACAAATTTATGTTAAATCCTTTATGTAAAATACGTTGCTTCTGACTACTGACGAAAGCAGGCATGTTGAAATTTATGATGAGAGCAGAGTGGTCTGTGCTGAGGTCATCAATGTTGTCTATCTCGAGAAGACTTGGGTCGATTCTAGAATACACCGCAAAGTCTATCATATCAGGGTTTTTGTCATGGTCTGTAGACCAATAAGTAGGTCTGCCAGTGGACAGAACGTTGAAGCTATTTTCGGTTATACTTTTTTATAGCTCACGACCTTTGGGACTAGCAAGATGTGAACCCAACCACAGCTGTTTGGCGTTGAAATCACCATCAATCAGAAATCTGGGGCCCAGTTTGGTGGAAAAGTGTTAAATGTCTGCTTGCTTATGCTGAAACGAGGAGGTAGGCACAGTGCCGTTACGACAATCACGAAACTAATGCTTGTGGTTTCGACAGATGCTGCTTGAACCTCGTTTCAGCATAAGCAAATAGACATTTAACACTTTTTCAACAAACTGGGCCCCAGATTTCTCATTGGTGGTGATTTCAACGCCAAACAGCCGTGGTTGGGTTCACATCTTGCAGTGATACCCTACCCCCAGCAGGTTAGGGAATTGGAATATACCCACGGTAGGTATGCCTGTCGTAAGAGGCGATTAAAATGCCAAACAGATTCACGGGGTTGTGTAGTGCAACCCTTCAGGTTGTTGCGTTATAAAATAATGGTCTGCTATCCTAAGTGAGAGGCGACTGCAGCGCGTACTGGTTCGGATCTAGCTCGGAAAGGGGTGGAATCTTTGTCACATCACTTGGATTAAAATCGCTAACAACAAAAATCTACGTGCTTTTAGTAGGCATCCTAACTAAAATTCAAAACCACTATTACATCCCTAATTTATGACATAGTTCGCGTGCATTTCTCATCTAATGCTATCAAGAAGAGAGTGATGACCGCAAGAAAAGCAAAAGCGCGCTCGTTGTCAGCAAAGCTATTTGAAGACTCCAACAATAATAAAATATACATAAACGATGCTCTCTCACGATATACTCGAGCTTTGTTTACTGCGGCATATAAATTAAAACAAGAGAAACGATATAAATATCTATGGTTAGGAAAATCTAGCTTCCTAATGGAAAAAGCCGACAATGAGAAGGTTATCAATATAAGAACATTTGATGATTTGCATTAAATAGTTAACTAACTAATTTTAGCTCTTCTCTTAATTTTTATATTTATCTTTAAAGATGTTCTCAGATGTTCTGCCTAATGATAATCCAATCGTCGCTAGCAATAATGTTTTGAATAACTCGTCCTCAACTGATTCTAACAAATTGTTAGTTATCCATCAAAATAAACGTAGTCTTATACAAAATTTCGATGTATTCGTTGGTAATACAGAAGCGTTAGGTATAAAACCAGATATTATATTTTTGTCTGATATATGGACTTTTTCGTATGAAGTTGGAGATTATAAAATCCCCAATTATAACTTTTATACAAATACCAATGACAGCTACAGTGCAGGAGGTGTTTGAGCTTTTGTACGCGATACCTTTGACTGTTCGTCAGTTAGTAATAGCTTACAAAGTGCAGATACGTCACAGCTTTCCATTAATATCAAAGGCGAACTATTTGTTTTCTTGGGGGTATACAGACTTCAGTCTGTACCTATCTCGTTATTCCTTGAAGAATATTCCTCTTTAGTGGTAAATGCGAAATCGCTTAATTTTTTTTATTCTTGGTGACATCAATTTGGATATTTTGCATCGTTCCAATATTATTGATGAATATTTGGCTTTAATGGCGGTAAATGGTTTGAAATCCTACATAAATGAACCAACACGAACAAGTTCTGGCACTTGCATTGACCAAGCGTTTTGTCGTTTCAACTCGCTTCCTAATAGAAATTGTACAAGTCTTAATATGGACTTGCAAGTAACCGATCACACGATAACTGGTATACAGCTAACTGGTATTACATCAGGCAAACCAAGTATCAACCGCGCTCGTAAATCGATTTCTAAGGTAAATTTTACGATGCTGATTAACAAGCTTCTTCTCGAAAATTGGTCAGACGTGTACGCGGAAAGTAACGTGTCGGCAGGTTATGGTATATTTTTAAACACTTTTAAAGTGCATGTTAATAACTGCACTCTTAATGTGAGTCAGCGCAAACAAGTTCTGCGACTTAAACCTTGGATTACCCGAGATCTATTAAGGAAAATAAAGTTCAAAAATAAGTTAGGCAAAAAATGTGCTAAGCATCCCAATTGTAGGAAGCTTCGCACTCGCTACAATAAAATTAGCAATCAGTCCAATAAAGCAATACGCACTACGCGCGATACCTTTTTTAAAAACAAGTTCAACTCAGCTTTAGGCAATACCAGAAAAGAATGGGGCGTCATCCACAGTTTCCTAAACCGCGACAGTGTAGGGAGCCACGAGCCAGTTACCTTACGTGCTGAAAGTCAGCTGACTACAGACCCAGAAGAAGTTGCTAACAAATTTAATACATACTTTACCTCGATTGGTAATTCAAGTTCCACCCTTTGTGATTGTCAGTTTGCAGCCAATCTACCCTTATGCCAAGTTGCAACTAATAGTTTCTTTTTTAACCCCATATCCAGCTTCGAAATCGCTAAAATTATAAAAACAGTGACAAACTCTAGCTCTTGCGGCGATGACGGTATTTCAAATAGTTTAAAAAAAAATATCGCTCAATATAGTAGATATACTGAAACATTTATTCAATAGAAGTATAATTCAGGGTGTTTTTCCTGATGATCTTAAATGTGACATTGTAATCCTGATCTTCAAAAAAGGGGATAAGAGGGACGCACGCAACTACAGGCCCATATCTATACTCCCATCGATTTCCAAAATATTTGAAAAGGCGGTTAAAAATAGAGTTGTGAACTTTCTAGATAAATCGAACTTTTTTAGCTCCTTGCAATTCGGATTTCGGATCAGACTCTCAACAGAGGACGCTCTGCTAGATTTCTGCTCAAAGGTGTACAAAGCTCTAGATAGTAAAAGTAACTGTGCTGGTTTATTTGTTGACATAACAAAAGCTTTTAATATGGTAGACAGAATATACTTCTGGACAAAATACATCGTGCAGGTTTTCGTGGCTTTATGTACAAATGGTTTACATCTTATCTTTCTAATATAATACAAAAAGTTAAAGTGAGTAGTTATTACAGTAGCCTGCAGGACGTTAATCTGGGCGTACCCCAAGGTTCTGTCCTTGGCCCGGTACTGTTCCTGATTTATATTAATTCAATTTTTTCAATTCCATTGAAGGGCAAAACGACTGTCTTTGCAGATGATCTTGCAATTGCGTATAGTACAACGAGCTACTTCGAACTAATATGCGATATTAGCCACGATGTACATATGCTGAGGACTTGGTTTGCTTTACACAAGCTACTTGTTAGTAATAAAACGAAGTTGATGTATTTTAGCCTTGCCCCCAAAGAATTTGAGTCTTGTGATATTTTTTTTTTCATTCAGCAGAATGCCCACGTTTTAACATGCATCATATGGCGTACACTTTGAACGCCACGAAAAGTTCATTCGCAACCAACGTTAAATGCAGTGATAACTGCTTCAGGATTGATGTTGTTGAAAATTTCAAATACCTAGGTATTATAATCGATAATCATTTAAATTGGAAACTAAAACATTACTTTCTGTACACTACCCGTCATTTCTATCGTCTCAAAAAGTGTTGCACTAAGTCCACTCTAAAAGCTGTTTATTATGGTCTAGTCCAATCGAAGCTTCAATATGGGATTACTTACTGGGGTGGTGCGAGGCTATTAAGTTGTCACCCATTGTAACACTCCAAAACGGAATTATAAGACGCATATGTGGCGCAAACTACAGGTCTCACGCTATGATATCTTTTATGAGACTAGATATACTACCATGTCGTCATCTATATTTATTTAAAGTCCTAAGAACTTCCTTTATTAGATCCGGGTACTTAGAAAGTTATCCTTCTGAAGTATACAACCTTAGGAGCAATCTGCTTCCATCGGTACAAATCCCGCATGTTAGGACATCTCACTTCAGAAGCTTTTATACATACACGTCGTCAAAAATGTTCAACTCTCTCCCTGCTTCTGTACAGTTTATAAGAAATCTTAACCTATTTCAAAGGAAAATATAAATGTATCACAGTTTATCTTGCTTATGTGGGACTTGAGGGAAAATTTTCAATTTTTGAAAGTTTGCCAGCGGAGCAACGAAAAAAAAAAATTTTACAAGAAGCCATCAAATTGCGCAGAGAAGGAAAACTGACATCTGTATTTACTCTGAGAGGTGCAGTACATATTAGGGCAGAGAAAGGTGCGCCTGCTGTAAAGGTTGTTGATCAAAACCATTTACTAAGTTTTTGTTGATATGATGTGTTCGCTCTCTTTTATTTTATTTTGTTTTTCTGTTTATTCTTGTGTTCTAAGTTTACTTTTAGACTTATGTATGTTTTTTGATACATTATCTTTTGTAAAGGTGTTTTGTTTGTTTACCCTATTCATATGTCACTCGCATTCTACTGAAGTTGCTTTTGTTTATTTGCCATATGTTAGTTCGTGACAGAGTGACTGACAGCATCGATGATAACACCTTAGCTCTAGTTAACATCTTATGTAAGCAACAGAGCGGCCTTAAAATTGTTCATTTTAACGCGAGAAGTTTAAACAGCTTAAAGATGGACTATTGTAGGTACGTTTTTGAATCCTCCTTTGTTGATGTTATTTGTGTGTCTGAAACTTGGTTTCATAACAGTGTAAGCGATGCTCAATTCAACATAAATAATTATAGACTTATACGAAACGACCGGATTGGTAAAAAAGGTGGGGGTGTAGGGATCTGCTGTAAGATCCACATTAATATGAAACACATCTGTGAGTCAAACAATGAAGGTGTGGAATTTCTCTGTGTGGAACTGTCTGAACGTTTGAGCAAAGTTCTTTTAGCGTGTGTATATAACCCTAATAAGTCGGTTTCTGTAAGCCCGTTCTTTGAAAAGTTGTCTTCATTGCTTGTTGACTATGATAACATAATTATTTGCGGTGACTTTAATATTAACCTTCTTGTGCTTGATTCAGTACGTGGTATGTTTCTGGATGAAGTAGCTAGCTCTGGTCTTTCTATAGTTAACACCCTAGAACCCACTCGACACGGTAACATTTGTGTTTCTAGCCTTCTTGATTATTTTATTGTTTCTGATCCCTCCCTCGTTTTGCTGTTCGACCAAATATCTTTCATTTCAGATCACGATCTAATTTTCTGCACGCTAGAGATTCACTTTAATGACCCTTATGTAGAAAGTTGCTTTATGTACAGAGACTATCGCTCGATTGATTTAAATGCATTGTACCTCGAAATGGAAAATACAGATTGGCATAATTGTTGGTACTACCAGGATGTTAATGATAAACTAGCATTTTTGAATGGCACACTTTTATCAGCTTATGACAAGCACGTTCCAACCCGCTGCAAGAAGTTAAACCCATGTCCATGGTTTAACTCCCGAGTCAAGGAAGCCATGAAGGCTCGTATAAAAGCGTATAAAACTTGGAAGAGGTACCGTACTCAACCTAATTGGGACTTATTTCGTGCAGCGAAAAACCAATCCACTCTAATAGTTAGGAAAGAAAAACAACGTTATTTTGAGTGTAAACTTGATCCCTCCCTTCCTTCAGGCTTGCTGTGGCGCAATACTAAGAGTCTTCGAATAAGATGTAAGGATACAAAAGAATGTACGTTAAATGCTGATAGTTTAAATGAGGTGTTTCTATCTAGTGCTTCGAATAATAGCTCTACACCGCAGTTTGTTCCATATCCTTCTAGCAAATACTCTGACGTACCTTTCGAATTCTCAACTGTATCGGAGCTCCATGTCGCTAAATGCCTCAATAATATAAAATCTAACGCTGTTGGCGAAGATGGTTTACCTATTAGATTTTTGAAGTTGATTATGCCTTATATCGTTAGCACGCTGACGCACATTATTAATCATTTTATTACGACATCTTGCTTCCCTAATTCGTGGAAAATTGCCTACGTACGTCCCATTGCAAAAAATAGGCGCGCCTGTTCTCCGGGGACTTTCGTCCAATTAGTGTTCTTCCCGTCTTGTCGAAAGTTTTTGAGTCAATAATGGCTGAACAAATTACGTCTCACATTACAGCAAAAAGTCTACTTTCCCCTTATCAATCTGGGTTTAGGGCGGGTCATAGTTGTTCAACAGTTATGGTTAAAATTATGGACGACTTGCGTATGGCTTATGACAAAAGTGAAATATCCCTCCTATGTTTACTTGACTTTTCTAAAGCGTTCGACCCTGTTGATCATATATTACTCCGCTCTAAGCTTACGTATTATTATGGATTTATTGGGGCTGCTATTTGTCTAATGAGGAGTTACTTAACGGATAGGTGTCAAAGAGTCAAGATTGGCGAAGTGTCATCAGCGATCAAAACCATAACTTGTGGCGTTCCTGAAGGGTCCATTCTAGGTCCACTACTTTTTAGTGTATTTATAAATGATATATTTTTAGCCTGTCGGCATGTAAGTATGCATGCATATGCTGATGACGTTCAGCTGTAACTATCTGGTCTTTTTGCTATATCACGATGGTCTACACGAAATGGCCTTCAACTTAACTCAAGTAAGTCGTATGTCTTACCAGTTTTCAAAAATAAAATAAATCTTACTAGTATTCCTAATATTAATTTAAACAACAACTCTCTTGAAATAGTTGAAAAAATCACCAACTTGGGCTTCATTATTAACACAAATTTAACTTGTGTAAACCACATAAGTTCAGCTGTAGGCAAAGTGTATGGTACTCTACGTAACCTGAGGCAGTCAGCACCATTTACTCCAATTCATATTCGAAAGAGGCTTGCCCGTCAAATTATTTTGCCTACCCTAACCTACTCTGAACTAGTATATAGCAAGCTTGACTCTCAGTCGGCGCATAAAATTGATATTGCATTTAATGAAATTACGCATTATGTATATGGAATACGTAGGTTTGACCACATATCTGCATGGAGAACATCGCTACTGGGATGTGACATCGCTGCTTATTTAAAATCCAGAAACTGTATATTTCTATTTCGTTTAATGTATACGAAGACTCCAAATTATCTTTATGAAAAACTTATCTTTCCACAGTCAGAGCACTGCCTTAACCTCATGTTGCCATATTTTAACCTTAAGAACTCTACTAGAATGTTTTTCATCAATGCTGTTAGAATTTGGAATTCAATACCTGCTGGCATAAAAAGCAAATTGAACGAAAGTAGCTTCACAGATGTCCAATATAAATACTTTTTCACAAATTGAACCATGTACATAATGTACTGTGTACTTATTTTTTGTTACGTGTTTTAATATACTTATTGATTGACTTAATTTAATTTATGGTTAATTTATCGTAAACTATTTTTAACTTATTTCTGGATCTGAGTGTTATGTTTCTGTTGTGCAAAAAGAGATGTAAATCTTATTGTACTAATATTTTAGAAAAAAAATTGAATTGAATTGAACTGAATCTTATTAGTTTTAGCCACTACGATCTAGAAGCCTTGCTGAGGACGTAGTTGTAAACCATATCTAATTTTTGTATCTATATCAACTGTTTCTCTATCGGAACCTTAACTAATTAACGCATTATCAATTGTTTCTCTATCGTAATCCTAACTAATTATCTGAATTATTATGAGCTTATTCTATAATATTATTAAAAACTATACACCCCACACTGAAAAAGAATTTTACTATGTGAATTGGCATTTAATACTATCTTAAAATTTAATATAAAAAATGCCATGTACTTTTCTTATGCTATATAGTAATAGAATGTGCTCTTTCAATATTCTAACGAATTTGCTGCAAATCCTCTTATTTGCCCTTTTGCTAAGTTCGTATCACTAAACTGTTGAACAAATAACTCCAATATTGAATAATGGAAAAATGGCCTTTATTAAAGTACTTCACAATAACACTTATAATTTGCAACGAATACCTTGCTTAATAACCAAACTGATTGATAGCTAAAATGAAACTGAATTTCAAAATAATACTGCTCTTGCTCGCTAGATAGTGTCTTAATCGAAACTGCTTGATAGCTCAAATCAAACTGAATTCCAGCGACTCTAAATTTTTTGCCTTTTATACTCTCTGATTTCAACGTTCGCATCTTCTAGGCGCTTCCAGAATCTACTAGTCCATCAGCTCTCAAACTTTTCAGCTGTAACTACAATTGCACGATTTATAACTTCTCTCATTGCATACTTTCAGGAGTATCTCAGATATATGCATGTATTTGTGCATTTATTCTCCGCTGCTCGTATACGTACATGGCACATATGTGTAGACGCAATTATTGATTCGTTTATGTAGATACATAATGATTGAATTATTGATGTGAATTCACGTCACTGCTTAGCATCGGCCTAGAGATGGCAGCGCCCCTTAGTTTTGCTAATATTCGTAACAATATTGTAATTTAAATAAAATATGCATTAAGAAAATATTTAATAAATAAATAAAAATAAAAATAAATAAAATAGCGGATACTATGAATACTCACGCACGTATGATTTTCCTCCGGACGAGATGATGAACTCCGAGTGTGCCCTCCCTACCTTGTGTTTCCGACACCAAAAAAACTATGTATTGAAAACACCCCAATGCTAGATTGGGTTACTCAGACCCTACTTTACCAGGAGGTAATTTTCTTCGCTTTCACGTTTGGCACTTTGGTCCGTTTGACCAAAAATGGCCCCTTCCAACCCCATTTGGTCCGCTGGGTCCCTTTTCTTCAATTTTGATCCTTTTAGGCAGTAGCCACGATTGGTACTTTTCTTTCTTTTTCACTCAGGTAAAAAACACACAATATTGCCCAAAAATTCGCCACACTTTCGTTAGCCCCCATATAATTTTGAATTTACTTCAATGGAACTCTCACCATAAAAAATTGCTCAGTCAATAAAATGTACCAGGAACAATGACATTTAACCTAGGATATATTTATGCTGGCATTAAAAGAAAAGTGTTGCCAAACACATTGTCGTTAATTGTTGATGAAATAACCGACTAATCAAAAAAATTTTTTGTTTTATAATAATCAGGTATGTCGCAGAATCCGACTCGGATTTGATTTTTGTCGGAAATGAAAACCGATATCTGTTCGAATTGGTGTCGCGAATTTCGATCGGATTTGGCGTTTTTCGCAATTAAACAAAACCGATATTCGAATCAGCTGAGTTTTGTTTTACTTTTGGTATTGTGTGTAAAATTGGTATTTGGTTGCAAATGTTAATAAAATTAATTAACGTATGCTTTTTTCCAAAGATTAATTTGCAAAAAAACATAAAGAAGAAATATGAGCACTATAATTGCTTTTTTAATTATCCAAGAGATACGGGATGCGAGAGTGAAACGACGGCGCTTAAGAGACCACACAAATCCTCTAGAACTCCCGGAGTCTGTGTAAGCACAAAAAGCATTAAATATATATGTATGTCGGTCACTATGCTAAGTTTGACGTTTGTAAAAAGCCGTTTTGAAGCTATTCGTTGAATCAGCTATAATTGCCAATTTCAAACAACTTGTGAACATTTTTGATCTTTCATGAAATGAATCCTTCTTCCGATATATATACATATTAAAGTTTTATTTTTATACCGAGTTCAGAAAATTTTTTCTTGCAGATTTGTGGCCCATTATCATTTAAGCAAAGTCGAATTTGCAATGGTGCTGAATACCATTGATAGGTATATACTTCCAACATCCATTCCTTCAATTTTGAAGCTATGCGCTTTGCTTCCATTCCTAGCAGAAGGATCGTATCAACGTTCTGTAGGGAACGACATTAATATAAGGTTGGGAAAAGTACCATATCTGAAACCTTGACACGAATGTTAAGAGTTACAGAAACTCATATTTGTCGCCAATGGGTCAGTTTAAAAATGGACGAGAATGAAAAAAGACAAACGAGGGACTATTTTTACCGCAAATATAAAATGCCTGGCATCACAGGATGTATCGATGGTACCCACATTAAAGTAATGAAACCTAATACCAACGAGCATTTATTCTTTAACAGAAAGGGCTATTTTAGTATGAATGCGATGATTGTGAGTATTTTTAACCTTTCTTTTAGTAAATGTTATTCGAAATTTATGGTTTTAGATTTGCGACAGCAATATGATGGTTCGTGCTGTAGATGCGCGTTACCCTGGTGCAAGCCATGACTCCTTTGTGTGGAATATAAGCAATGCACGACAATATTTTCTAAATCAATACGAAAATGGGGATCGGACATCTAGACTACTGGGCCATTCAGGATATGCCATCGAACCGTTTTTGTTGACACCTTATCGCGACCTTTCGTATGCATCTCAAGAATACAAATTTAACATGGCATATTGCTCGGGAGGGAACATAATAGAACGGACTATAGGAGTTTTGAAAAGCCGATTCCGTTGCCTACAAGGGACCTTGCATTATCAACCTGAGAAAGTAGTTAAAATTATAAATGTTTGTTGCCCACTACATAACACCTCCCGGCAGTATAACGACGAGTGGAATGAGAATGTAAATTTGCCTGTATCCCAAGATACTAATGCAGATGCTTTAATAATGCAAAAGACCAATATGCATGAGGGCTGAAGAATAAGAGATGAGATTGCTAACAGTCTTTAGGGAATATCGCCATCAGTGTACGTACAAAAGACTTACAACTCTTTGATTATATAGACATAATATGACTCCAAAATTCATTAATTTATTTAAATATAAATGATTTCATATATATAAAAATTAAATGCACTATTCACGTAAGCGTACTTATCAAGTAATCCACTTATGTGGTTACATTTTTTATTCTATTACAAAAACAAAACACACTAGAGAAAACTAATTTTTGAACAGATAACTTCATAAGCAGGGTGGCGTGAATAACCGAAACGGCTTCATTGTTGTACAAACTTTAAGTTTATATGTACTTAAATATATACAGTTGGGCTCAAAAAAATAGTAGCGACATCCTAATGTATAGCTTGAAAACTATCTTTTTTTTTAACTTAAATAATTTTCATTTAAAATATAGTGGAATAGCAAATAGAAAGCACATAAATAAAAATTTAAAGCTAACACGAAGTTCTAGAAAATGAACCGAAGTTCAAAAAAATATCATAAAAATTTAAAATCTTTTATTCAAAACTTTTACACAATTTTCGAAAATGCAGTTTTTTAGTCCATCAAAACAAAGTGCAAGTTTACAGATAGTAAAACGTACCGTTGATTTTATAGAATATTTTTGCTGAGGGTGTTGTGTGTTTTCTCCCATATAACGCATGAACAAAATATATTTTTACATGACGCGCGCTTCTGGAGTCACAAAATCGAAACTTCCAGGAGTTAATTAGAGCAATGCACAAACATAATACTATAGAGCCAAAAGTTATCTCGTTGCCGAAGTTTAATCCAGATTGTCCTGGCGCTGACCCAATTTCGTGGTGCACTACAGTCGACATGATTTTTGCGGAAAATTCATTAGTGGGTAATGCGCTTATCATATCCTTAAGTAAGGCTTTAGAAGGAGGTGCTTCGCAGTGGTTGTCACAAGTTTGCTTTGCTGGCATAACGTGGCAGCAATTTAAAGACTTGTCCGTGCAGCGATTCGTGGGTGTTGAGACTCCAGCGGCCGCATTGAAACACATTTTGAATGGTCGTCCTAGTGATGGTGAATGCCTTGCTCTGTATGGAAGTCGATTGGTAACTTCCCTTGTGTCAAGATGGAAGTCAATGAGCATTGAGGAGATCACCGTGTCTGTCGTCCTTGCGCACACTGCGCAGTTTGATAACAGATTACAGCATTTTCTTTTCACAACTGATATGAAAACTAGAAATGAGCTTCAGCAAAACCTTCAAGCTTTTGCCTTTGGAAAGCGAAAGTAGTCGTCTACTTTTCCTGGTTCTACGTATCCTGAAATTAAGAAATCAAGGTTGTCAACAGTTGTAAAATGTCATTACTGTGGTAAAACGGGTCCCAAAATTGCGGATTGCCGTTTGAAAAGAAATAATGTGAGCCACGCTTCAAGAGGAAATCAATTGTATAGCAGTTCACCGCTGGAAAGAAAACGGCCAACGCTTACATGCTTCAAATGCGGTGAAGCTGGTCATGTAGCGACTGTATGTCCAAAGAGAAGCAGCACATCTTTGAGTGGCAAAAAGGAGAACTCGTACGGGAAGAAGGTGAACTTATGTGCAGTAGCTGAGCCAAAAGGTATGCCGTTTCAGTCTGGTGAGTCGTATCCATTTTATTTTGATTCTGAGGCTGAATGTGCGCTTTTAAAAGAGTCTGTATCGAAAAAATTTGTGGGTAAAAGAATAAATAATAACGATGTGTTGAAAGGTATCGGTAATGCCACTGTATGTAGCACACTACAAATTTTATGTGATGTTGTAATCGGTGGGCATGCCTTAGAAGTTTTATTTCATGTAGTTTTAGACTGCCATTTAACCGACGATGTAATAATTGGTCGTGAAATTATAAGCCAATGCTTCGGAGTTCCCATGTCGGTTGATAACTTTGATATTTTTATTCCGATAAGCGTAAATACGTGTTCGGTATCCGAACATTACAAGGATTTTATAAATAAAGACGCAGAGCTTGATGAGTATGATAAAGAGTGTTTGTTGCAGATTTTAAAAGAATTTTCAAATTATTTTATTTATGGAATTCTGCGAACTCGGGCTAATACTGGTCAGTTAGAGATACGGTTCGTTGATCCAAATAAAACTGTACAGAGGCGACCCTATAGACTAAGCTCTGAAGAAACTGTTAGAAATAAAATAAGTGGGCTTATAAAGTTTAATATTATTAGGCCAAGCTGTTCACCTTTTGCAAGCCCGATGTTTCTTGTCAAGAAAAAGAAGGGTACTGATCGCCTCTGTGTGGACTATCGCGAGCTGAATGCTAATACTATGTCTGACAAATATCCACGACCACTTATTTCCGATCAGATAACTAGACTATGAGGGGCAAAGTATTATTGTTGCCTTGACATGGCAAGTGGGTTCACCAGATTCCCATACATCCTGTATCTATAGAGCGTACAGCATTCGTTACACGGGAAGGCTAGTACGAATATTTGACAATGCCATTTGGCCTAAAGAATGCACCATCAGTGTTTCAACGCGCTGTTATGGTAGCTTTAGGCGAACTTGCTCATTCGTTTGTTTTCCTGTATGTGGATGATGTCATGGTGGTTGCTAAAATAAAAGAAGAAGCTCTGGAAAGATTAAAAAAAATTTTACATATTCTCACCAAAGCAGGTCTTTCATTTAATATAACAAAGGGTTCCTTTTTTAATATCAGTGTTGAATATCTTGGCTACGAAATAAAGTCAGGTGAGATTCGGCCTAGTCCATGTAAGTTTCAAGCATTAACCGCTTTATCTCCGCCTCAATCTGTTACACAGCTAAGACAGTTCATAGGGCTGGCATCGTATTTCCGACAATTCATTCCTAAATTTTCACAAGTAATGAAACCTTTATATTTGCTTACCTCTGCTATACATAGTTTTGTCTGGTCAACTGAAAATGAGCAGGTACGACAGAACATCATTTCAATTCTAACAAATAAACCGGTTTTAGCTATATTTGACCCTCAATTTCCAAAAGAACTACATATTGATGCTAGTTCTGACGGTTATGGTGCAATTCTATTGCACAAAAACAAAATAAGCCTCATGTAGTTGAGTACTATAGCAAAAGAACGTCGCCAGCCGAATCCAAATATCATTCATATGAATAGGAAACATTGGCAGCTGTTAATTCAATGCAAGGCAAACAATTTATAGTATTCACAGATTGTAATTCCTTAAAGGCGTTACGAAATAAAATTGATTAAACTCCAAGAGTTAACCGTTGGTGGGCTTATTTGCAGTCATTTGACTTTGGCGTACAATATAGAGAAGGGAAACGTATTCAAACGTATATCAAGCTATTGTTAAAACTTTAGAAAAGCGTATAAAGTTGGCAGAAATCTCCGATGACTGGCTTCTTGCAGAACAAAAAAGGGACCCAGAAATAATTTCCCTTGTTTCAAAGTTGCGTAATAATGAACTTGCCGAGGACGTGGCAAGAATATATGAGTTGCGCGCGGGAACCCTTTATCGGAAAATCCAAAGAAATGCCAAAACGCGATGTTTACCCGTATTACCTAGATCCTTTAGGTGGTCAGTGATTAATCATGTACACGAGTCCATTATGCACATAGGATGGGAGAAAACATTAAATAAAGTTTATGATTACTATTGGTTCGAAAATATGTCCAAATATGTTCGCAAGTTTGTAGATAATTGTATTACATGCAAATTGTCCAAGCCAGCGTCTGGTAAAATACAAGCAGAGCTTCATCCAATTCCCAAGGTTGGTATGCCATATGAATAGTATATATGGATATAACTGGAAAATTAAGTGGTAAAAATGATACTAAAGAGTATGTTATAGTTCAAGTCGATGCCTTTACCAAGTTTGTTTACTTACACCATACTATTATTATTGGTGCAGTAAACTGCATGAAGGCTTTGAGGTCGTCAATGTCTGTTTTTGGGGTACCTACGCGTGCTATTGCTGACCAGGGAAGATGTTTTGCAAGCAAGGACTTTCGTGACTTTTGTTCTTCACAGAAAATAGAGTTACACTATATAGCAACTGGTGCAAGTCGCGCAAATGCACAAGTTGAACGTGTCATGGGTACTTTGAAAAGTCTCTTGACCGCAGTCGGAACCAGTAAACGTTCTTGGCAAGATGCATTAGAAGAAATACAATTGGCTTTGTATTGCACGTCCAATCGTGTGACTAAGGCAAGTCCTTTAGAGTTGCTTATTGGAAAAGCGGCACGTCCGTTTGGTTTAATTCCAATAACAATGAGGAACAAAATGTAAACGTTTCTTCTTTAAGAACTCAGGCTATGGATAATATTGAACGTAATGCTTCTTACGATAAATCTAGATTCGATAAGAACAAGGCCAAATTTGTAAAGCATAATGCCGGTGATTACGTATTGTTAAAAAATGAAGAGCGTCACCAAACGAAATTATATTCTAAGCTCAGAGGCCCATTTTTGGTTGCAGAGGTATTAGATGGAGATATATATGTGTTGAAATCATTAACAAATAAAAGGACGTACAAGTACTCCCACGAGCATTTAAGGAAGATGCCAGAAGGACAGGTTACCACAGAGTTGTCTGGTGAACTTAGTACTAATAAAAGTGTTGATGAAGAAAACGTTGAAAGAGACGTCCATGCAAAGTAAAGACAGTAGATCGCACCACAGTCACTATAATTGCAAGCTCAAGTGCGAACACTATTGTTTGATCATGGCGGGTGGCGCAGTTGGTGTTGTGGCGGAGGTTTATTAATACTGTAAATATAAAAGATATACGCTGTTACTTCAAGATGTATAAGAAGCTTTAATTGAGAATTACTCACTGAAGTTTTAATAAAAGCCTAGCCTGTGGTAACTTTAGCTTGCCAATATAGCATAGCCTATATATAAAAAAAATTAACAGAACATCCTGTCCGAAGTCTTTACCTTGACACTAAATATGGAAACCTGAATTAATTTATTTATTTTAATGGCTTATCTAAAAAAAAAAAAAATGTTTTGTTGTAATAAATTTGCAAACCACGCAAATTTTAATATCCAGTCTTTTTAATTTTTAGACAACCACGAGGACGTGTGATCGTCAGGAAGGCCGTGTCAGTGCAGTATCTGATTTAGTTCATAATATGTAGAACATACTGTATGTTCACTTCTACTTTGCTAAAAATACTTTGTCCATTCAATAAAGCTTGCATGTAACTATGATCGTAGTAGCTTTTGCTTTAATGTAATGGCGTCTTTGATTGAAGTTTCTGCCTCATTGTTCCAATTGTACTATGAGTTAGAGTATTTCATTACTCTTGATGTACCTACTTTTCACTGTACAATATTTTCTGCTGTGAGCGAGGTAAGAGCTAAAGGGCTCTACCGAGTGTGGTCCTGAACGCTTTGATATGGCTGAATAGAGTTTTCACTCAAGTGTAAGAAATAAAGTGATGTGAAACCATCTAGTAGCCCTTCAGATAATGATTGAGAAAATTATAAAATTGTGTCAGCCATTTTCATTACTTGAAATTACGTGAAGTCAAACAGAGCGTTCAGGAACTCACTGCGCATATCAGCAATTGGGTAACAATTTTATTTAAATTAAAAAAATGTTGTGTGAGGAAAATTCTATTAATAAAGAAAATTACAATGTGAATTGTGAGCGTTCCCCGAGATATGTATATAATTATGTTTCTTGATCTTTATCAATGAATGGTGCTCATTCTAATCTTAATATATAAAAAACACGTGTCGCTATGTTTGAGGCCAATGGACTCCTAAACTACTGAACCGATTTTGAATTTGTTTTGCACCCCGTGTGTAGTTTGATCTAGTTTGAAATATAGGATAGGTTACATCTTAGTTTATAATCTGAGGGGGCCCGCGATTTAGAGGTACTATGACATTTTTTTTTAATTCAGGAGAGTCTTTAGTTGTTCCATGTGCAATTTTTAAGCCGAATTTCAAAAGCAACGAAAATATGCATTTCGTTTTAATATTATAGTGAAGTGTGAAAAATAAAAATCTATATGTATAAAAAGAAAGGCTAAAATGTGTGTTAGTTGGTCGCCGGTGTTTGAAGAGATGCGTCAGTCGATTTTGTTCAAACTTTCACACAAGTTGCGTAAGTCTCACCGGGTGGTTACTACATAGGCTTGGTTGCGATCGACGTACAGGGTCTCGAGATATAGGCCGAAACCTGGACCCGAGTACCCCTAGACGGTATTTATAGAATATGGATAACAAATGAAAGCTGTTAATGAGTGCTTTAGTAGAGGGTAATTTTCATACCCCTGTGTGACTAGGGTCTCGAGATATAGGCCAAAACGTGGGCAAGTGAATGCCTAGACAGTGTTTATACAATATGGATATCAAACGAAAGCTGTTGATGAGTGCTTAAGTACAGAGTAATATATTATCCAGAGACGGACTGGGACTGGGATTAGGACTAAGACTGGGACTGAGACTGAGACTCGGAGTGGGACCGGGACTGGAATAAAATACATACCACCCTCTGTGACAGGCAATAAGGGATGCAGAAGAATGAGAAGAAATTGAGAGAAGAGAAAAGAAAGAAGGAGATTGAGAAAGTGATAGAATGAGCAGAAGATGGAGATAGACGAAGCGAACAAGACGGAGGGAGGAGTGAATAAAAGGATTAGGAAAAAGTGAAGAGGGGGAGGGCAGAGTCAGACGGAAAAAGCTTATTAAAATGTATGCATATAGGCTAAATTTATGGCAGGACAACGTCTGCCGGGTCTTCTAGTATATGTATATATGTAAATATGTGGCTTGATTTTTTTATACTCAGCTGAGCAGAGCTCACAGAGTATATTAATTTTGTTCGCATAACAGTAATCCGTAACGGCATAAACTAATCGAGATAGATATAGATTTCCATATATCAAAATAATCTGGGCGAAAAAAGAAATTCATTTCGCCATGTCCGTCCGTCCGTCCGTCCGTAAACACGATTACTTGAGTAAATTTTGAGGTATCTTGATGAAATTTGGTACGTATGTTCCTGAGCACTCATCTCAGATCGCTATTTAAAATGAACGAAATCGGACTATAACGACGCCCACTTTTTTGATTTCGAAAAACCGAAAAGTAAGATAATTCATTACCAAAGATGGCTAAGGCGATGAAACTTGGTAGCTGGGTTGACCTTATGACCCGGAATAAAAAATTAGTACAATTTTGGACAATGTACGTGGCACCGCCCCTTTTAAAGAAGGTAATTTAAAATCTCTGCAAGCTATAATTTGGCAGTCGTTGAAGATATCATGATGAAATTTGGCAGGAACATTACTCCTACTACTTTATGTATGCTTAATGAAAATTAGAAAAATCGGAGAACGACCACGCCCACTTAAAAAAAAAAGTTTTAAAGTCAAATTTTAACAAAAAATTCAATATCTTTAAAGTATATAAGTAAATTATGTCAACATTCAACTCCAGTAATGGTATGGTGTAACAAAATACAAAAATAAAATAAAATTTCGAAATGGGGGGAGCGCCGCCCTTTTTCATTTAATTTGTCTAGAATACTTTTAATGCCATAAGTCGAACAAAAATTTACCAATCCTTGTGAAATTTTGTAGGGGTATAGATTCTATGGCGGTAACTGTTTTCTGTGAAAATGGGCAAAATCGGCTGAAGCCACGCCCAGTTTTTATACACAGTCTACCGTCTGTCCTTCCGCTCGGCCGTTAACACGATAACTTGAGCAAAAGCCGATATATCTTTACTAAACTCAGTTCACGTACTTATCTGAACTCACTTTATATTGGTGTAAAAAATGGCCGAAATCCGATTAAGACCACGCCCACTTTTTCGATTTCGAAAATTACGAAAAATTCAAAAAATGCCATAATTCTATACCAAATACGAAAGAAGTGATGAAACATGGTAATTGGATTGGTTTATTGACGCAAAATATAACTTTAGAAAAAAACTTTGTAAAATTGGTGTGACACCCACCATATTAAGTAGAAGAAAATGAAAAAGTTCTGCAGGGCGAAATCAAAAGTCTTTAAAATCATGGCAGAAATACTCTTCATGGTATTACATATATAAAAAAATTAGCGGTACCCGACGAATGATGTTCTGAGTCACCCTGGTCCACATTTTGGTCGATATCTCGAAAACGCCTTCACATATACAACTAAGGGCTACTCCCTTTTAAAACCCTCATTAGAACCTTTAACTTGATACCCATATCGTACAAAACGTTATAGAGTCACCCCTGGTCCACCTTTATAGCGATATCTCGAAAAGGCGTCCACCTATGGAACTAAGGTCCACTACCTTTTAAATAATCATTAACACCTTTCATTTGGTACCCATTACGTACAAACGCATTCTAGAGTCACCCCTGGTCTTCTTTTATGTCGATATCTCGAAAATACGAACACCTATAGAACTAAGGCCCACTCCCTTTTAAAATACTCATTAACATCTTTCATTTGATACCCATATCGTACAAACAAATTCTACACTCACTCCTGGTCCACCTTTATGGCGATATCTCGAAAATGCGTCCACCTATAGAACTAAGGCCCACTCCCTTTTAAAATACTCATTAACACTTTCCATTTGGTACCCATATCGTACAAACAAATTCTAAAGTCACCTCTGGACCACCTTTGTGGCGATATCCCGAAAAGGTGTCCACCTTTAGAACTAAGGCCCACTCCTTTTTAAAATACTTATTAACACTTTTCATTTGGTACCCATATCGTACAAACACATTCTAGATTCACCCCTGGTCCACCTTTATGGCGATATATCGAAAAGGCGTCCACCTATAGAACTAGGGCCCACTCCCTTTTAAAATACTTTTACGCATATTAGCAAAACTAAGGGATGCTGCTATCTCTAAGCCGATGCTAAACAGTGATATCATGCACATCCATAGATCAATCATTATGTATCTACATAAACGAAACAATAATTGCGTCTACACATATGTACCATGTACGTATACGAGCAGCGGAGGGTCAATACACAAACACATGCATATATCTGAGATACTCCTGAAATTATGCAATGAGAAAAGCTATAAAATCGTGCAATTATAGTTACAGCTGAGAAGTTTGAGAGCTGATGGCAACTAGTAGATTCTGGAAGCGCCTAGAAGATGCGAACGCTGAAATCAGAGAGTATATAAGGCAGCAAATGTAGAGGCACTGGAATTCAGTTTGATTTGAGCTCTCAAGCAGTTATTGATTAAGCACGCAATCTGGCGGGCAATAGTAGAGTTTCATTTGAACTATCAATCAGTTTGGTTGTTAAGCAAACTAGTTGCTAAGTATAAGTGTTATTGTGAAATACTTTAATAAACGCCATTTTTCCATTATTCAATATTGGAGTTATTTATTCAACAGTTTAGTGATACGAACTTAGAAAAAGGGCAAATAAGAGGATTTGCAAGTAAATTCGTTACAATTGGTGTCAGAAGAGGAATTGTTGAATAAATTCCAGAGGACAACAAGGACATTGCAAAGTTCAGTGAATTGAAGATCCAGCAAATAAAGAAGGAGTTGGAGAGCCGTGGATTGAATACAAGCGGCTTTAAACTCGAACTTCAGGCACGGCTACGAGAGGCTATGGGAGCAGAAGGATTTGATGTGGACGAGTATGTCTTTTATCCTGATGGGGATGAGACAACAACAAAAGTTGAAGAGAAAAATGAAACACTACAGACAATGGTGAACACAGACCTGAACATGATATTGGCTGCAATATCGGCACAAATGTCCGAAATGTCATCACAAATATCTACCAACGTGTCATCACAATTGGAATCGCAGGAGACACGCATAACATCGAAGATTGAAGCACAAGAAACGCGTATGTCAGAAATGTCGACACAGATTACATCGCAGATGGAATCTCAAGAGACACGTATAACATCAAAGATTGAAGCACAAGAAACGCGTATTTCAGAAATGTCGGCACAAATTTCAGCACAGATATCATCTCAGATCTCCACACAACTAGAAAAGCAGGAAGTCCGTATATCATCTAAACTGGAAGCGCATATGGAAGAAAAATTAACCGAGTTTCATGAAGGCTTCAGTGGTCGACAGGATTAAATCGAGGCCGAGGTGGATGCTTTGAGAGAACGTATCGAGCAGTTACCACTTAATCGTCCAGCAGTTTCATTGAGTAAACCAGCATACAAAGCTCATCGTGTGGAAGTGGAAAGACCAGATTGGGTAGACACAATTTTGGAAGCACAGAAGGGATCACAACAGAAAAATACCGGAGTCATTAAATGTTTCAAGTGCGGCAACCCAGGTCATATTGCACGAGATTGCAACACCAACCCTAACAGTTCCAACAATGTGGGTGGTCTTAAACGCAGAGCTGATGGAGATGAGCAAATCTCCAAGTCCACTCAATCGTTAAACTAAAGAGAGTCAGCCTCAAGGGGCGACAGCTGGCTCCCTCAATTGAATGCCCCATAATCTCTATCTCGCAAATTGGAAGAAGGTCAAGCAAACTTACTGTCGGAGGACATTTGGATGGAAAGGAACGGTTAATGACTGTAGATACGGGTGCATCCCATTCCATCATTCGATCAGACTTAGTCAACAAGAAGATAAGACCATTGCTTGGAGCAATATTACGTACAGCCACGGGAGACGACACCCAGGTAATTGGAGAAGTAGAATGTGAAGTAGCAATTGGGAACTTCACGGTACTACACAATTTTATAGTGGCAGGTATTGTTGATGAAATCATAATTGCAATGGACTTCTTAATCAACCAAAGAATAAAATCGATATGCAAAGCAAGACGACGCGATATAAGAACATGGATGTGCCACTTAATTTCGGCTACGAGAGAGGCTACAGCAGTAAACAAGTGATGGTGGAAGAAAGTCAGCAAATACCACCAAAATCAGAAGCAGTCATCTGGGCAAAGGTTGATGGAGATTGTGGGACAAACAAATTGCGGGTTGTCGAAGCAGCAAATAAATCAGCACTGAATATTCTTGTAGGAAAACCCCTGGCTATGACAAAACAAGATGGACGTATTCCGGTAAGAGTACTCAATGAGTTCAAGTCACCACTTTGGGAAGATGCCAAGAGGCTGAAATAATTATTAACTGTGAACAGCTCCAGGAACACGTTTCATCTAGTAATACTGATCTTTCAAATGACATCACGGCGTGGACGAAGGGGCTAGAGGAAGATTATCAGAGTAAGGCAAAGCAACTGCTCCTAAAGTACGCAAACATATTTGACCAGGATGGTTCAAAACCAGGCCGCACCAATGTTGTGAAACATCAAATTGACACTGGAGACGCGAGGCCGATACGTCAAGCTCCACGTAGTGTTCCACTGGCGAAGCGGGAAGTTTTGAGCCAAATTATACAAGAAATGAGCGACAGCGGCGTCACCGAACCATCAGCTAGTCCCTGGAGCTCACCGGTAGTAATTGTAAAGAAGAAGGATGGAAAAATGAGGTTTTGCGTGGACTACCGGAAGTTGAATGACGTTACGAAAAAGGATAGCTACCCATTGCCAAGAGTTGACGACACTCTGGACTCGCTCTCTGGTACGAAATGGTTTTCCACACTGGACTTGAAAAGCGGCTACTGGCAAGTGGAGGTGAAGGAAGAAGACAAAGAGAAAACAGCCTTCAGCGTCGGAGATGATCTTTGGCAATTTACAGTAATGCCCTTTGGACTATGTAATACAACTGCTACTTTCGAGAGACTCATGAATCAGGTATTGAAAGGACTACATTGGAAAACATGCTTGGTGTACATGGACGACATCAACGTATTGGGCAAGAACTTTGATGAAAATCTTAAAAACTTAGATGAAGTTTTCCAGAGAATAGCTGGCGCTGGTCTGAAGCTAAGTCCTAAAAAGTGTGCGCTGTTTAAAAAGGAAGTAAATTATTTGGGTCACAAGGTAACGACAGAAGGTATCCGTACAGCGAATGAAAAGATAGGGGCAGTAAAGGATTGGCCAAGACCACAGAATCTGCATGAATTGAGAAGTTTCCTTGGGCTGTGCACATATTACCGCCGATTTGTACCAAATTTTGCCAGCGTAGCCCATAGTCTCCACGAGCTAACAAGGAAATATAAAGCTTTTGAATGAAAGAAGGGGCAAGAAGTAGCTTTCCAAACATTGAAAGAGCGTTTGTGCACTGCTCCAATGTTGACATATCCGATTCCAGGAGCAACGTTTATTCTAGATACAGATGCGAGCGAATATGCTATAGAAGGCGTTTTATCACAACTGGTCGATGGACAGGAGAAGGTAGTTGCATATTACAGCCGTTCGATTGGAAAACCAGAGAGGAGCTACTACGTTACGCGGAGAGAGCTGTTGGCATTGGTACAGTGCATTAAACATTTTCACAAATACCTCTACGGCCAGCGATTCCGTGTCAGGACAGATCACGCAGCTTTAAAATAGCTTCTGCAGTTCCGTAATCCGGAAGGACAATTGGCACGGTGGATCGAGCGACTACAAAATTATGACTTTTCCATTAAGCATCGAAAAGGTAGTACCCATGGAAATGCCGATGCAATGTCACGAAGACCATGTAGTTTGGAATGCACGCACTGTTCAAAAGCCGAGGCTAAAGAAGACATTATAGATGTCCGGCTAATGACTATAACATGTACAGATGAATGGGACAAGGAACAGCTAAGAAAGTGTCAGCTAGAAGATGCAGATCTGTCACGTGTTATGCAAGGGCTCGAACGAAACGAAATACCAAACAGAGAAGAGATGTCAGCAGAGAGTCCCATTGCGAAGTCATATTGGGCACAGTGGAACAGTTTGGAATTGATATCCGGTTGCCATCATCGAGTACGGGAGAGTGTGGATGGTAAATGCAAAAAGAAACTGATAGTTGTTCCCAGAAAGAGGATTCCTGACGTGCTCAGCGAGCTGCATAATGGTCCAAGCGGAGGTCATCTTGGAATAACGAAGACGCTCGAGAAGATTAAACAGAGATTCTATTGGGTTGGTTGCCGTCAGTCGGTCACTGAGTGGATTGCGAACTGCGAGGTTTGCAGCAGAGCGAAAGGACCCACAAGCCGAAGTCATGGCCAGATGAAGCAATATAACTCAGGTGCGCCATTTGAAAGGATCGCTATGGATGTCGCCGATCCATTTCCTACTAGCAACGGCGGAAACAAATATGTACTGGTAGTTATGGATTATTTCAGCAAATGGCCAGAGGTATACCCAATCTCAAATCAAGAAGCTGAAAGGGTAGCCGAAGTGTTTATAAACAATTGGGTTGCAAGGTATGGTGTACCAATGGAGTTACATTCTGATCAAGGCAGGAATTTCGAATCAGCTGTGTTCCAGGAAATGTGTAAATCATTGGGCATTCGAAAAACACGGACAACTGCATTGCATCCTCAATCCGATGGTATGGTAGAACGATTCAATAGAACATTGGAGGAGCACTTAAGGAAAGTAGTAGAGTGAGATACCCGCATACCATTATTCTTGATGGCTTACCGATAAGTAGTGCATGAAACAACATGCCAAACCCCTGCAAAAGTAATTTTTGGTAATGACCTTAGACTGCCAGCTTATTTGAAGATTGGGATAGATGCCAATGCGGAGAGAAATGTCAAGAAATACATGATCTGATAAGGCAACGAACAAAGATTATGAGTGACAAGATGAAAGCCAGATACGATAAAGCAATTAATTCGGAAGGTTTTCAGGAAGGAGATTTGGTGCTGTTATACAACCCACAACGTAAAAAAGGTTTGTCCCCGAAATTTCAGTGTAATTAGGAAGGCCCATACAAAGTTGTAAAACGGATCAACGATGTAGTGTACCGCATACAAACCATCGGTAAACCCCGAACCAAAATGAAAGTGGTCCATTTGGAAAGGCTGGCAACGTTTAGATCGGCAGATTTGTCTAATCGGGACGATCAGACTTAGGTGGAGGGCAGTGTTACGAGTATTAGCAAAACTAAGGGGTGCTGCTATCTCTAAACCGATGCTAAACAGTGATATCATGCACATCCATAGATCAATCATTATGTATCTACATAAACGAAACAATAATTGCGTCTACAAATATGTACCATGTACGTATACGAGCAGCGGAGGGTCAATGCACAAACACATGCATATATCTGAGATACTCCTGAAAGTATGCAATGAGAAAAGCTTTAAAATCGTGCAATTGCAGTTACAGCTGAGAAGTTTGAGAGCTGATGGGAACTAGTTGATTCTGGAAGCGCCTAGTAGATGCGAACGTTGAAATCAGAGAGTATATAATGTAGAGGCACTGGAATTCAGTTTGATTTGAGCTATCAAGCAGTTATTGATTAAGCACGCAATCTGGCAGGCAATAGTAGAGTTTCATTTGAACTATCAATCAGTTTGATTGTTAAGCAAGCAAGTTGCAAAGTATAAGTGTTATTGTGAAGTACTTTAATAAAGGCCATTTTCCATTATTCAATATTGGAGTTATATATTCAACAGTTTAGTGATACGAACTTAGAAAAAGGGCAAATAAGAGGATTTGCAAGTAAATTCTTTACAATACTAATTAACAACTTTCATTTGACACCCATACCGTACAAACAAATTCTAGAGTCACCCCTGGTCCGCCTTTATCGATATCTCGAAAAGGCGTCCACCTATAGAACTAAGGCCCACTCCCTATTAAAATACTCATTAACACCTTTCATTTGATTCCCATATCGTGCAAACACATTCTATAGTCACCCCTGGTCCACCTTTATTGCGATATCTCGAAAAGGCGTCCACCTATAGAACTAAAGCCCACTCCCTTTTAAAATACTCATTAACATCTTTCATTTGATTCCCATATCGTACAAACACATTCTAGAGTCACCCCTGGTCCACCTTTATGGCGATATCTCGAAAAGGCGTCTACCCATAGAACTAAGGCCCACCCACTTTTAAAATACTCATTGACACCTTTCATTTGATACCCATATCGTACAAATTAATTCTAGAGTCACCCCTGGTCCACCTTTATGGCAATATCTCGAAAAGGCGTCCACCCATAGAACTAAGGCCCACTCCCTTTTAAAATACTCATTAACACCTTTTATTTGGTACCCATATCGTACAAACTAATTCTAGAGTCACCCCTGGTCCACCTTTATAACGATATCCCGAAAAGGCGTCCACCTATAGAACTAAGGCCCACTCCCTTTTAAAATACTCATTAACACCTTTCATTTGATACCCATATCGTACAAACAAATTCTAGATTCACCCCTGGTCCACCTTTATGGCAATATCTCGAAAAGGCGTCAACCCATAGAACTAAGGCCCACTTCCTTTTAAAACACTCATTAACACTTTTCGTTTGATACCCTTATTGTACAAACGCATTCTAGAGTCACCCCTGGTCCACCTTTATAACGATATCCCGAAAAGGCGTCCACCTATAGAACTAAGGCCAACTCCCTTTTAAAATACTCATTAACAACTTTCATTTGATACCCATATCCTACAAATAAATACCAGAGTCACCCCTGGTCCACCTTTATGGCGATATCTCGAAAAGGCGTCCACCTATAGAACTAAGCCCCACTCCCTTTTAAAATACTCATTAACACCTTTCATTTGATACCCATATCGTACAAACAAATTCTAGAATCACCCATGGTCCACCTTTATGGCGATATCTCGAAAAGCCGTCCACCTATAGAACTAAGGCCCACTCCCTATTAAAATACTCATTAACACCTTTCATTTGATTCCCATATCGTGCAAACACATTCTATAGTCACCCCTGGTCCACCTTTATTGCGATATCACGAAAAGGCGTCCACCTATAGAATTAAGGCCTACTACCTTTTAAAATACTTATTAACACTGTAACGTAGCGTTACAATAATATAACCCCCCTGTAATTCCTTTTTCACTTAAAACTGAACCCCCTTGTACTTATTTTTCTATAGCATGGCCAACAACCACTATGGTAAATAACCACACGCTACCAACGACTGATGGCAAACCAATGGTGTGTTTCGTCAACACACCACACAAGAAAATCACAATAATGGTGTATTGATTTCTCAACCAGTTTGCGACACCACCCGTATAAACAGCGAATTTGCATTTTTTGCAATTCAGTCCTCGCAGGTGAGCCAGCGGGAGTGGTTGTCTTTTTAAAGACAAAATTTCCACTCCGGCTTGCTAGCTGAACGGAAGGGGCGCTGTCATGGCGCGGGTCACCCTCCACCTGGGCTGGATGGCGCGAGTGGTGTCTTCGTACTATCTCCCTCCGTCGTCCATCTGAGTGTTGGTGCACGACGCCCTACTGACTAAACCGCCCCCCCCCCTGCAGCTCAGACTGAGCGGAAGGGGGTGCTGGTATGGCGCGGGTCACCCTTCACCTGGGCTGGACGGCGCGAGTTGTGTCTTCGGACTATCTCCCTCCGTCGCCCACCCAGGTGTCGGGTGGCGCGACGCCGAACAACCAAGCGGCCCCCCCCTTCAGCTCTTGTATAATAAGCTGGCCGGCGCGGGTTTAACCACACCCTCTAGCGAGCTGGGGAGAAGAGGGTGCGGCCGGGCGCGGGTCACCCCCCTCCCCTTGCTACGCCCGGATGACGAGAGTGATGTCTTCGGACTATCTCCCTTCGTCGCCCTGGCCAGGCAGGGGATGGCTCGCCGCCCGAACGACCGCCCGACCTCCTCTCCACAGCTCTGGTTTCGGTCGTGGGCCAATGCGTGTGCAAGAGGGGCTACCGCTGTGCCGTTAAAAGCTGTGACACAATGACATTTTTCATATAGATGCTTTCAACTCAGGCTTATGCATTCCAATAACATCGCCACAATCAACCAAGATGTTGCGTTTTTAAATATGAAGGAACTTCAGACTTGGCAATTGAAGTTTATTACGCCTTGCCCATTCAAATACAGAATTTCGCGCATCACTATTGTAAACATTCTCCCTATACAAAAAAGTACTTGCTAGCATATTTTTTGTTGTATTCGATTGTTATGTTGCAGTTTTTAAATGTGAAAAATGTTAGAAAATTTACCAACCAGTGGGAAAAATAATTTCACTTGCAAAGTGTGCCAACACCCTTAGCCAAAGTAAATGTCAATTTCTCCTTCTTATGCTTTGCTTCGAACGAAATTGGGGAGTTGGCTACTTTTCAATATCAGATGGCACCAGTGTCGCTCATTCTACCGTTCTCCATAAAAATACGTGCAATCTACACATAATACATAAGAATGTGTTAAACTCATCTATATGAAAAACTGCTTATGTGTCGGTGCTACAAGATGCACTTCCCTTCCGTGCACGGATTGATCCACGGTGTCTCGGCTGCTACAGCCCCGCCCCCCTTACGCACTTTCTATTAGCGTGCAAGTAGGGAGGCCGGGGTGTCCAGCGGTGAAACCAGCACTAACCCGAGTCCTCGCAGTCTCTTCCCCAGGGGACCGACCCCGCCCACTATCGATTCTGCCGAATACTGCCGATCAATCCGATACCTTCAACCGACCCCGCCCGAAACGAGCCGCCGCTTTCCAGGTAAACCCCATTACCAGCCTACTTCCCCTCTCACCACGGCCCTGGTACGCGCTCCGTAACCCATCGCCGCTGCTTCCATCCCGCCGGTGCTGCGCCGACCGTTGCTGTCTGCAATACCACCGCCGTGCCGATCGCGCCGTGCTGGTGCCGCCGCTGCTACACCAGCCACTGGCCGCTTGCCATCCTACCGCCGTTAAGCCGCTGCTTCCGTCCCGCCGCTGCTACGACGACCGCTGGCCGCTTGCCATCCTACCGCCGTTAAGCCGCTGCATCCCTCACGCCGCTGCTACGACGACTGCTGGCCGTCTGCCACCCTACCGCCATTAAGCCACTGCATCCATCCCCCGCTGCTACGACGACCGTTGGCCGTCCGCCATCTTACCGCCAGTAAGCCGCTGCATCCGTCCCGCCGCTGCTACGACGACCGTTGGCCATCCGCCATCCTACCGCTGTTAAGCCGCTGCTTCTATCTCGCCGCTGCTTCCGTACCGCCGTACCAATCCGTCCGTTACCCGACAGTTCAACCGCCCTAACTAACCTCCTCTGCTCTAACTACCGTTAGCCGCCGCTCCGCTCCCCTCACCATCTTGCGACGGAAAGCTGCTTCCCGTCTAATATCTCCAACCGTGTGTGGGTGTGTTCGTAACACACCCATATTGTGTATTTATTCAGTAAGAGTTTGTGGGACCTTAACTTGACTGTGGATTGACTGAGCGTTACCCCAACCTTAGACAAAAGCCGCCTCATAAATGGCGCATGAGCAGGGACCCTCCTCCGCAGATAATCGTGGAAAACCAAATACAACAGCCACCAACACTGCCGGGCGGGTTCGACTAACACACTACCAGAAACGGTAAACACACCGGCCCACGAAGTTGCGATGCTGAATACCGACTCACTCAATTGGATCTTCTTATTGAAAAGGAAAAAGTTGATGGAGGAGCGTAAGAAGCATAGCATTCCTGTGGAAGGCCAAACCGTAGCCAATCTGCGCCTCGCACTGAGCACGTACGTGCAAGCAAAACGCACGAGGCAATCAAGTGAAGTCGTGCTGAAAAAGTTGAAGAAGGAAGTAGAAGAGGACGAAGGGAAACCATATAAACTACCAACACCGATACTAAAACTCACCCCAACATAACCGAACAAGTCAATACCCGCCGTCCAGATACAAAATCCATCATCGCATGCGCATGAGGGAGAACGCGCGCACCCGAAACGAGACGAAATGAGCACCGGTGAGCTAATGAATACCGTAAGCCACTGAGATCTGCATTTTTCGGGAGAGGAGTCGCTACACGAATTTCTGGAGAGGATAGAGGAGCTCGCCGAATGAGATTATTTGGAATGGGTCGGCCCTTGGCCCACTTCCCGGACAAGATTGTGATTTGTTGAGAAAAAAAACAATGCCTGTTTCGGTTTTGAGGGCTCCGATCACGTACCGACTTTCAAATTTATATATAGAGGTGTATTATTTGCGGAACCCTAATTTATCTTTCTATAAGAGAGTAACGTTAGGGTCCTTTAGAGCTTGAAATCGGTCAAAACCTGCACCATTTGTTATTCCTCTGTATAAGTTGAATAAGTAAATTTTAAAATTTACTAAGATTGAAGAAACTTTCCTGAACACTTTTTGGAATAGGTCGGTCCATGGTGTATTTCCCGGAAGGAAACGTTTCTCAAATAATGAGCTAGTCACGGAAGTACTCCTGTTTGGTACATCGAAATTCTTGCTGGTTACTACAAAGAAATGAACAACTTCTTTAATATTTGTATAATTGTTATATCACTGTAAATAAATTACAATATTCATTGATTTCTTTATTGAAAATACAATAAATATCTCACACTTTATCGGCAAGATTGGCAAACAAACAGAGAATGGAAATTACCATTTAAATGTGGCATTAAGAAATTTAAGACAATGAAAGAATGAAATAACTGCAGAGTCGTATTTGATATACGCAACATTCCACCCCCCGGGTGAAGGGCTATGCGCTTCACCACAAAACATCTAGAACTGCCAGTTTCAATACTGGCCTTCGTAACATGCCATTTTTATACCTTTCATGAAAATTAAATGGTATATTAATTTCGTCACGAAACCCAAAATTGTAAGTCCTTGAAGGAAAATAGATAGACCCACCATTAAGTATACCGAAATAATCAGGATGAAGAGCTGAGTTGATTTAGCCATGTCCGTCTGTCTGTTTGTATGCAAACTAGTCCCTCAATTTTTGAGATATCTTGATAAAATTTAGTGAGCGGGTGCATTTGGGTGTCCGATTAGACATTTGTCGGAACCGGCCGGATCCGACCACTAAGCATATATCCTCCATATAACCGATTTTTCAGAAAAAGAGGATTTTTGTCATATCTTACTCAATTTAGCAGATTGAAGCTTCAAACTTCACCATATACTTTCGTATATTGCACATATTGTTGTCTGAAAAAATTGATGAGATCGGTCGTATATATAGTATATATCACCCACAACCGATTGTTCAGATAAGAAACTTTGCGCAATTTCTGCCCCGTTTTAACAGCTAGAAGCTTCAAATTTCACCAAATGCTTACGTATATAGCATATATTGTTGTCTGAAAAAATCATAGAGATCGGTGGTATATATATTGCATACCCCATATAAACTGTCATTTTTGCCCCTTTTTACGGCTAGAAGCTTCAAGATTCATCAAATTTCATCAAATAGTTATGTTTACGTCATATATTTTTGAAATACGTGATTCGTAGTCGTAGTTTTTACATGCATACCACAAAAAACGTGAAACTTTGCATCCTCACACAAAGTACCTACCTATTTTTATACTCAGTTGAGCAGAGCTCACAGAGTATATTAACTTTGATTGGATAACGGTTGGTTGTACAGGTATAAAGGAATCGAGATAGATATAGACTTCCATATATCAAAATCATCAGTATCGAAAAAAAAATCGATTAAGCCATGTCCGTCCGTCCGTCCGTCCGTCTGTCCGTTAACACGATAACTTGAGTAAATTTTGAGATATCTTGACGAAATTTGGTATGTAGCTTCCTGGGCGCTCATCTCAGATCGCTATTTAAAATGAACGATATCGGATTATAGCCACGCCCACTTTTTCGATATCGAAAATTTCGAAAAATTGTGATAATTCATTACCAAAGAGGGATAAAGCGATGAGACTTGGTAGGTGCGTTGAACTTATGACGCAGAATAGAAAATAAGTAAAATTTTGGACAATGGGCGTGGCACCGCCCACTTTTAAAAGAATGTAATTTAGAAGTTTTGCAAGCTGTAATTTGGCAGTCGTTGAAGATATCATGATGAAATTTGGCAGGAACGTTACTCCTATTACTATATGTATGCTTAATAAAAATTAGCAAAATCGGAGAACGACCACGCCCACTTTTAAAAAAGTTTTTTTTTTAGTGAAATTTTTACAAAAAATTTAATATCTTTACAGTATATAAGTAAATTATGTCAATATTCAACTCCAGTAATGATATGGTGCAACAAAATACAAAAATAAAAGAAAATTTCAAAATGGGCGTGGCTCCGCCCTTTTTCATTTGATTTGTCTAGGATACATTTAATGCCATAAGTCGAACAAAAATTTACCAATCCTTGTTAAATTTGGTAGGGGCTTAGATTCTAGGACGATAACTGTTTTCTGTGAAAAAGGGTGAAATCGGTTGAAGCCACGCCTAGTTTTTATACACAGTCGACCGTCTGTCCTTCCGCTCGGCCATTAACACGATAACTTGAGCAAAAATCGATATATCTTTACTAAGCTCAGTTCACATAATTATCTGAACTCACTTTCTATTGGTATAAAAAATGGCCGAAATCTGACTATGACCACGCCCACTTTTTCGATATCGAAAATTACGAAAAATGAAAAAGTGCCATAATTCTATACCAAATACGAAAAAAGGGTTGAAACATGGTAAATGGATTGGCTTATTGACATAAAATATAACTTTAGACAAAAACTTTGTAAAATAGTTGTGACACCTACCATATTATGTAAAGGAAAATGAAAAAGTTCTGCAGCGCGAAATCAAAAGCCCTTGGAATCATGGCAGGAATACTGTTCGTGGTATTACATATATAAATAAATTAGCGGTACCCGACAGATGATGTTCTGGGTCACCCTGGTCCACATTTTGGTCGATATCTCGAAAACGCCTTCACATATACAACTACCACCACTCCCTTTTAAAATTCTTATTAATACCTTTAATTTGAAACCCATATTCTACAAACACATTATAGAGTCACCCCTGGTCCACCTTTATGGTGATATATAGAAAAAGCGTCCACCTATAGAACTAAGGCCCACTCCCTTTTAAAATACTCATTATCACCTTTCGTTTGATACCCATATTGTACAAACGCATTCTAGAGTCAAACCTGGTCCACCTTTACAACGATATCCCGAAAAGGCGTCCACCTATAGAATTAAGGCCCACTCCCTTTTAAAATACCCGTTAACACCTTTCATTTGATACCCATATCGTAAAAAAATTCTAAAGTCACCCCTGGTCCACCTTTATGGCGATATCTCGAAAAGGCGTCCACCTATAGAACTAAGGCCCACTCCCTTTTAAAATACTCATTAACACCTTTCATTTGATACCCATATCGTACAAACAATTCTAAAGTCATCCCTGGTCCACCTTTATGGCGATATCTCGAAAAGGCGTCCACCCATAGAACTAAGGCCCACCCACTTTTAAAATACTCATTAACACCTTTCATTTGATACCCATATCGTACAAATTAATTCTAGATTCACCCCTGGTCCACCTTTATGGCGATATCTCGAAAAGGCGTCCAACTATAGAACTAAGACCCACTCCCTTTTAAAATACTCATTAACACCTTTTATTTGGTACCCAAATCGTACAAACTAATTCTAGAGTCATCCCTGGTCCACCTTTATGGCGATATCTCGAAAAGGCGTCCACCCATAGAACTAAGGCCCACCCACTTTTAAAATACTCATTAACACCTTTCATTTGATACCCATATCGTACAAATTAATTCTAGATTCACCCCTGGTCCACCTTTATAACGATATCCCGAAAAGGCGTCCACCTATAGAACTAAGGCCAACTCCCTTTTAAAATACTCATTAACACCTTTCATTTGATACCCATATCGTACAAACAATTTCTAAAGTCATCCCTGGTCCACCTTTATGGCGATATCTCGAAAAGGCGTCCACCCATAGAACTAAGGCCCACCCACTTTTAAAATACTCATTAACACCTTTCATTTGATACCCATATCGTACAAATTAATTCTAGATTCACCCCTGGTCCACCTTTATGGCGATATCTCGAAAAGGCGTCCCCCTATAGAACTAAGACCCACTCCCTTTTAAAATACTCATTAACACCTTTTATTTGGTACCCAAATCGTACAAACTAATTCTAGAGTCATCCCTGGTCCACCTTTATGGCGATATCTCGAAAAGGCGTCCACCTATAGAACTAAGGCCCACTCCCTTTTAAAATACCCGTTAACACCTTTCATTTGATACCCATATCGTAAAAAAATTCTAAAGTCACCCCTGGTCCACCTTTATGGCGATATCTCGAAAAGGCGTCCACCTATAGAACTAAGGCCCACTCCCTTTTAAAATACTCATTAACACCTTTCATTTGATACCCATATCGTACAAACAATTTCTAAAGTCATCCCTGGTCCACCTTTATGGCGATATCTCGAAAAGGCGTCCACCCATAGAACTAAGGCCCACCCACTTTTAAAATACTCATTAACACCTTTCATTTGATACCCATATCGTACAAATTAATTCTAGATTCACCCCTGGTCCACCTTTATGGCGATATCTCGAAAAGGCGTCCACCTATAGAACTAAGACCCACTCCCTTTTAAAATACTCATTAACACCTTTTATTTGGTACCCAAATCGTACAAACTAATTCTAGAGTCATCCCTGGTCCACCTTTATGGCGATATCTCGAAAAGGCGTCCACCCATAGAACTAAGGCCCACCCACTTTTAAAATACTCATTAACACCTTTCATTTGATACCCATATCGTACAAATTAATTCTAGATTCACCCCTGGTCCACCTTTATAACGATATCCCGAAAAGGCGTCCACCTATAGAACTAAGGCCCACTCCCTTTTAAAATACCCGTTAACACCTTTCATTTGATACCCATATCGTAAAAAAATTCTAAAGTCACCCCTGGTCCACCTTTATGGCGATATCTCGAAAAGGCGTCCACCTATAGAACTAAGGCCCACTCCCTTTTAAAATACTCATTAACACCTTTCATTTGATACCCATATCGTACAAACAATTTCTAAAGTCATCCCTGGTCCACCTTTATGGCGATATCTCGAAAAGGCGTCCACCCATAGAACTAAGGCCCACCCACTTTTAAAATACTCATTAACACCTTTCATTTGATACCCATATCGTACAAATTAATTCTAGATTCACCCCTGGTCCACCTTTATGGCGATATATCGAAAAGGCGTCCACCTATAGAACTAAGGCCCACTCCCTTTTAAAATACTCATTAACACCTTTCATTTGATACCCATATCGTACAAACAATTTCTAAAGTCATCCCTGGTCCACCTTTATGGCGATATCTCGAAAAGGCGTCCACCCATAGAACTAAGGCCCACCCACTTTTAAAATACTCATTAACACCTTTCATTTGATACCCATATCGTACAAATTAATTCTAGATTCACCCCTGGTCCACCTTTATAACGATATCCCGAAAAGGCGTCCACCTATAGAACTAAGGCCAACTCCCTTTTAAAATACTCATTAAAAACTTTCATTTGATACCCATATCCTACAAATAAATACCAGAGTCACCCCTGGTCCACCTTTATGGCGATATCTCGAAAAGGCGTCCACCTATAGAACTAAGCCCCACTCCCTTTTAAAATACTCATTAACGCCTTTCATTTGATACCCATATCGTACAAACAAATTCTAGAATCACCCATGGTCCACCTTTATGGCGATATCTCGAAAAGCCGTCCACCTATAGAACTAAGGCCCACTCCCTATTAAAATACTCATTTGATTCCCATATCGTGCAAACACATTCTATAGTCACCCCTGGTCCACCTATATTGCGATATCTCGAAAAGGCGTCCACCTATAAAACTAAAGCCCACTCCCTTTTAAAATACTCATTAACATCTTTCATTTGATTCCCATATCGTACAAACACATTCTAGAGTCACCCCTGGTCCACCTTTATTGCGATATCACGAAAAGGCGTCCACCTATAGAATTAAGGCCTACTACCTTTTAAAATACTTATTAACACTGTAACGTAGCGTTACAATAATATAACCCCCCTGTAATTCCTTTTTCACTTAAAACTGGACCCCCTTGTACTTATTTTTCTATAGCATGGCCAACAACCACTATGGTAAATAACCACACGCTACCAACGACTGATGGCAAACCAATGGTGTGTTTCGTCAACACACCACACAAGCAAATCACAATAATGGTGTATTGATTTCTCAACCAGTTTGCGACACCACCCGTATAAACAGCGAATTTGCATTTTTGCAATTCAGTCCTCGCAGGTGAGCCAGCGGGAGTGGTTGTCTTTTTAAAGACAAAATTTCCACTCCGGCTTGCTAGCTGAATGGAAGGGGCGCTGTCATGGCGCGGGTCACCCTCCACCTAGGCTGGATGGCGCGAGTGGTGTCTTCGTACTATCTCCCTCCGTCGTCCATCTGAGTGTTGGTGCACGACGCCCTACTGACTAAACCGCCCCTCCCCCACCTGCAGCTCAGACTGAGCGGAAGGGGGTGCTGGTATGGCGCGGGTCACCCGTCACCTGGGCTGGACGGCGCGAGTTGTGTCTTCGGACTATCTCCCTCCGTCGCCCACCCAGGTGTCGGGTGGCGCGACGCCGAACAACCAAGCGACCCCCCCCCCTTCAGTTCTTGTATAATAAGCTGGCCGGCGCGGGTTTAACCACACCCTCTAGCGAGCTGGGGAGAAGAGGGTGCGGACGGGCGCGGGTCACCCTCCTCCCCTTGCTACGCCCGGATGATGAGGGTGATGTCTTCGGACTATCTCCCTTCGTCGCCCTGGCCAGGCAGGGGATGGCTCGCCGCCCGAACGACCGCACGACCTCCTCTCCACAGCTCTGGTTTCGGTCGTGGGCCAATGCGTGTGCAAGAGGGGCTACCGCTGTGCCGTTAAAAGCTGTGACACAATGACATTTTTCATATAGATGCTTTCAACTCAGGCTTATGCATTCCAATAACATCGCCACAATCAACCAAGATGTTGCGTTTTTAAATATGAAGGAACTTCAGACTTGGCAATTGAAGTTTATTACGCCTTGCTGATTCACATACAGAATTTCGCGCAGCACTATTGTAAACATTCTCCCTATACAAAAAAGTACTTGCTAGCATATTTTTTGTTGTATTCGATTGTTATATTGCAGTTTTTAAATGTGAAAAATGTTAGAAAATTTACCAACCAGTGGGAAATATAATTTCACTTGCAAAGTGTGCCAACACCCTTAGCCAAAGTAAATGTCAATTTCTCCTTCTTATGCTTTGCTTGGAACGAAATTGGGGAGTTGGCTACTTTTCAATATCAGATGGCACCAGTGTCGCTCATTCTACCGTTCTCCATAAAAATACGTGCAATCTACACATAATGCATAAGCATGTGTTAAACTCATCTATATGAAAAACTGCTTATGTGTCGGTGCTATAAGATGCACTTCCCCTCCGTGCACGGATCGATCCACGGTGTCTTGGCTGGTACAGCCCCGCCCCCCTTACGCACTTTCTATTAGCGTGCAAGTAGGGAGGCCGGGGTGTCCAGCGGTGAAACCAGCACTAACCCGAGACCTCGCAGTCTCTTCCCCAGGGGACCGACCCCGCCCACTATCGATTCTGCCGAAGACTGCCGATCAATCCGATACCTTCAACCGACCCCGCCCGAAACGAGCCGCCGCTGTCCAGGTAAACCCCATTACCAGCCTACTTCACCTCTCACCACTGCCCTGGTACGCGCTCCGTAACCCATCGCCGCTGCTTCCATCCCGCCGGTGCTGCGCCGACCGTTGCTGTCTGCAATACCACCGCCGTGCCGATCGCGCCGTGCTGGTGCCGCCGCTGCTACACCCACCACTGGCCGCTTGCCATCCTACCGCCGTTAAGCCGCTGCTTCCGTCCCGCCGCTGCTACGACGACCGCTGGCCGCTTGCCATCCTACCGCCGTTAAGCCGCTGCTACGACGACTGCTGGCCGTCTGCCACCCTACCGCCGTTAAGCCACTGCATCCATCCCCCGCTGCTACGACGACCGTTGGCCGTCCGCCATCTTACCGCCGTTAAGCCGCTGCATCCGTCCCGCCGCTGCTACGACGACCGTTGGCCATCCGCCATCCTACCGCTGTTAAGCCGCTGCTTCTATATCGCCGCTGCTTCCGTACCGCCGTACCAATCCGTCCGTTACCCGACAGTTCAATATAGTATATATCACCCACAACCGATTGTTCAGATAAGAAACTTTGCGCAATTTCTGCCCCGTTTTAACAGCTAGAAGCTTCAAATTTCACCAAATGCTTATGTATATAGCATATATTGTTGTCTGAAAAAATCATAGAGATCGGTGGTATATATATTGCATACCCCATATAAACTGTCATTTTTGCCCCTTTTTACGGCTAGAAGCTTCAAGATTCATCAAATTTCATCAAATAGTTACGTTTATGTCATATATTTTTGAAATACGTGATTCGTAGTCGTAGTTTTTACATGCATACCACAAAAAACGTGAAACTTTGCATCCTCACACAAAGTACCTACCTATTTTTATACTCAGTTGAGCAGAGCTCACAGAGTATATTAACTTTGATTGGATAACGGTTGGTTGTACAGGTATAAAGGAATCGAGATAGATATAGACTTCCATATATCAAAATCATCAGTATCGAAAAAAAAATCGATTAAGCCATGTCCGTCCGTCCGTCAGTCCGTCTGTCCGTTAACACGATAACTTGAGTAAATTTTGAGATATCTTGACGAAATTTGGTATGTAGCTTCCTGGGCGCTCATCTCAGATCGCTATTTAAAATGAACGATATCGGACTATAGCCACGCCCACTTTTTCGATATCGAAAATTTCGAAAAACCGAAAAAGTGCGATAATTCATTACAGAAGACAGCTAAAGCGACGAAACTTGGTAGATGAGTTGAACTTATGACGCAGAATAGAAAATAAGTAAAATTTTGGACAATGGGCGTGGCACCGCCCTCTTTTAAAAGAAGGTAATTTAAAACTTTTGCAAGCTGTAATTTGTCAGTTGTTGAAGATATCGTGATGAAATTTGGCAGGGACGTTACTCCTATTACTATATGTACGCCTAATAAAAATTAGCAAAATCGGAGAAGGACCACGACCACTTTTAAAAAAGTTTTTTTTAGTGAAATTTTTACAAAAAATTTAATATCTTTACAGTATATAAGTAAATTATGTCAACATTCAACTCCAGTAATGATATGATGCAACAAAATACAAAAATAAAAGAAAATTTCAAAATGGGCGTGGCTCCGCCCTTTTTCATTTGATTTGTCTAGGATACATTTAATGCCATAAGTCGAACAAAAATTTACCAATCCTTGTTAAATTTGGTAGGGGCTTAGATTCTAGGACGATAACTGTTTTCTGTGAAAAGGGCGAAATCGGTTGAAGCCACGCCCAGTTTATATACACAGACGACCGTCTGTCCTTCCGCTCGGCCATTAACACGATAACTTGAGCAAAAATCGATATATCTTTACTAAGCTCAGTTCACATAATTATCTGAACTCACTTTCTATTGGTATAAAAATGGCCGAAATCTGACTATGACCACGCCCACTTTTTCGATATCGAAAATTACGAAAAATGAAAAAGTACCATAATTCTATACGAAATACGAAAAAAGGGTTGAAACATGGTAAATGGATTGGTTTATTGACGTAAAATATAACTTTAGAAAAAAACTTTGTAAAATAGGTGTGACACCTACCATATTTAGTAAAAGAAAATGAAAAAGTTCTGCAGCGCGAAATCAAAAGCCCTTGGAATCATGGCAGGAATACTGTTCGTGGTATTACATATATAAATAAATTAGCGGTACCCGACAGATGATGTTCTGGGTCACCCTGGTCCACATTTTGGTCGATATCTCGAAAACGCCTTCACATATACAACTAACACCACTCCCTTTTAAAATTCTTATTAATACCTTTAATTTGAAACCCATATTCTACAAACACATTATAGAGTCAAACCTGGTCCACCTTTACAACGATATCCCGAAAAGGCGTCCACCTATAGAATTAAAGCCCACTCCCTTTAAAATACCCGTTAACACCTTTCATTTGATACCCATATCGTAAAAAATTCTAAAGTCACCCCTGGTCCACCTTTATGGCGATATCTCGAAAAGGCGTCCACCCATAGAACTAAGGCCCATCCACTTTTAAAATACTCATTAGCACCTTTCATTTGATACCCATATCGTACAAATTAATTCTAGATTCACCCCCTGGTCCACCTTTATGGCGATATCTCGAAAAGGCGTCCACCTATAGAACTAAGGCCCACTCCCTTTTAAAATACTCATTAACACCTTTTATTTGGTACCCATATCGTACAAACTAATTCTAGAGTCACCCCCTGGTCCACCTTTATAACGATATCCCGAAAAGGCGTCCACCCTATAGAACTAAGGCCCACTCCCTTTTAAAATACCCGTTAACACCTTTCATTTGATACCCATATCGTAAAAAAATTCTAAAGTCACCCCTGGTCCACCTTTATGGTGATATATAGAAAAAGCGTCCACCTATAGAACTAAGGCCCACTCCCTTTAAAATACTCATTATCACCTTTATTTGGTACCCAAATCGTACAAACTATTTCTAGAGTCATCCCTGGTCCACCTTTATGGCGATATCCTCGAAAAGGCGTCCACCCATAGAACTAAGGCCCACCCACTTTTAAAATACTCATTAACACCTTTCATTTGATACCCATATCGTACAAATTAATTCTAGATTCACCCCTGGTCCACCTTTATAACGATATCCCGAAAAGGCGTCCACCTATAGAACTAAGGCCCACTCCCTTTTAAAATACCCGTTAACACCTTTCATTTGATACCCATATCGTAAAAAAATTCTAAAGTCACCCCTGGTCCACCTTTATGGTGATATATAGAAAAAGCGTCCACCTATTGAACTAAGGCCCACTCCCTTTTAAAATACTCATTATCACCTTTCGTTTGATACCCATATTGTACAAACGCATTCTAGAGTCAAACCTGGGCCACCTTTACAACGATATCCCGAAAAGGCGTCCACCTATAGAATTAAAGCCCACTCCCTTTTAAAATACCCGTTAACACCTTTCATTTGATACCCATATCGTAAAAAAATTCTAAAGTCACCCCTGGTCCACCTTTATGGCGATATCTCGAAAAGGCGTCCACCCATAGAACTAAGGCCCATCCACTTTTAAAATACTCATTAACACCTTTCATTTGATACCCATATCGTACAAATTAATTCTAGATTCACCCCTGGTCCACCTTTATGGCGATATCTCGAAAAGGCGTCCACCTATAGAACTAAGGCCCCACTCCCTTTTAAAATGCTCATTAACACCTTTCGTTTGATACCCATATTGTACAAACGCATTCTAGAGTCCTCCCTGGTCCACCTTTATGGCGATATCTCGAAAAGGCGTCCACCCATAGAACTAAGGCCCACCCACTTTTAAAATACTCATTAACACCTTTCATTTGATACCCATATCGTACAAATTAATTCTAGAGTCACCCCCTGGTCCACCTTTATGGCAATATCTCGAAAAGGCATCCACCCATAGAACTAAGGCCCACTCCCTTTTAAAATACTCACTAACACCTTTTTATTTGGTACCCATATCGTACAAACTAATTCTAGAGTCACCCCTGGTCCACCTTTATAACGATATCCCGAAAAAGGCGTCCACCTATAGAACTAAGGCCCACTCCCTTTTAAAATACTCAATAACACCTTTCATTTGATACCCATATCGTACAAAAAAAAATTCTAGAGTCACCCCTGGTCCACCTTTATGGCAATATCTCGAAAAGGCGTCAACCCATAGAACTAAGGCCCACTTCCTTTTAAAACACTTATTAACACTTTTCGTTGATACCCTTATTGTACAAACGCATTCTAGAATCACCCTGGTCCACCTTTATAACGATATCCCGAAAAGGCGTCCACCTATAGAACTAAGGCCAACTCCCTTTTAAAATACTCATTAACAACTTTCATTTGATACTCATATCCTACAAATAAATACCAGAGTCACCCCTGGTCCACCTTTATGGCGATATCTCGAAAAGGCGTCCACCTATAGAACTAAGCCCCACTCCCTTTTAAAATACTCATTAACACCTTTCATTTGATACCCATATCGTACAAACAAATTCTAGAATCGCCCATGGTCCACCTTTATGGCGATATCTCGAAAAGCCGTCCACCTATAGAACTAAGGCCCACTCCGTTTTAAAATACTCATTAACACCTTTCATTTGATACCCATATCGTACAAACAAATTCTAGAGTCAGCCCTGGTCCACCTTTATGGCGATATCTTGAAAAGGTGTCCAGAACTATGGCCCACTCCCTCTTAAAATACTCTTTAATACCTGCCATTTGATACGCATGTCATACAAACACATTCCAGGGTTACCCGAGGTTTATTTTTCCTACATGGTGATTTTCCCTTATTTTGTTTCCATAGCTCTCAACTGAGTATGTCATGTTCGGTTACACCCGAACTTAGCCTTCCTTACTTGTTTATTTTATATTTATCTTATTGTTGTCTGAAAAAATCATAGAGACCTGTGGTATATATAGTATACTAATACAACCGATTGTTCAGATAAGAAACTTTGCGCAATTTCCGCCCCGTTTGAACAGGTAGAAGCTTCAAATTTCACCAAATGCTTACGTATATAGCATATATTGTTGTCTGAAAAAATCATAGAGATTGGTGGTATATATATTATATACCCCATATAAACTGTCATTTTTGCCCCTTTTTTACGGCTAGAAGCTTCAAAATTCATAAAATTTCATCAAATAGTTACGTTTACGTCATATATTTTTGAAATACGTGATTCGTAGTCATAGTTTTTACATGCAGACCACAAAAAATGTGAAGCTTTGCATCCTCACACAAAGTACCTACCTATTTTTATACTTTTCATGAAAATGAAATAGTATATTAATTCCGCAACGAAACCCAAAATTGTAAGTCCTTAAAGGAAAATAGATAGACCCACCATTAAATGTACTGAAATAATCTGGATGAAGAGCTGAGTTGATTTAGCATGTCCGTATGTCTGTTTGTATGCAAACTAGTCCCTCATGGCTGTACTTATCCTACAATAGGTAAAAAATTTTATGTAATATTTTCTTTTAGGAATTTAATTCTTAGAAAATTATATAATTATGTAACATGAAAATGATATAATTAAGTATTAACGCTTAATATGTATATTTTTCTTAAATTATCATGTATGTATTCAGTTTAAATGAAAAATTCTCAAAATAATTTTTTTATTTTTTTTACAAGATTCAATCTGATTTTTACATATATGTTTTAAGTTAAATTTGCTAATTCTATTTAGCATATACACCCACTATAATACTTAGTATTATGAAAGCTGTTGCTGAGAGCTCTAAAGTTCGTTGTGATATTCGATTTAGTCGCATCAACCTGGCAAAACTGATAAATATGCATGCGAAGCCGAAATAAAGACAAGAATTAATAATACCCACATACCTATTTACATACGTCCTACTCGATTTGCCTGAAATTTCATATATAAATTTGCCTATATTAGTATTTACGGTGCTTTTTTCCGGGAAGTATACCAGAGACGGACTGGGACTGGGATTAGGACTAGGACTTGGACTGAGACTAAAACTTGGAGTGGGAATGGGACTGAGACTCTGAATGGGACTGGAACGAAATACATACTACCCTCTGGGACTGGCAATAAGAGATGAGGAAGAAGGAGAAAAACTTGAGAGAAGAGAAAAGAGAGAAGGAGACTGAGAAAGAGATAGAATGAGACGAAGATGATGATGAAGCGAAAAAGACGGAGGGAGGAGTGAATAAAAGGATTAAGAAAAAGCGAAGAGGGGAAGGGCAGAGTTAGACGGAAAAAGTTGATTAAAATGTATGCATATAGGCCAAATTTAGGCCAGAACAACGTCTGCCGGATCTGCTAGTAATATCAATAAAATTACTATCTACATTTTATACATGTCGTTTTCTACATTTGTTTTCGGCAAATTTCTCAATTATATCATCAATATCGATTTCGTTCAATAAATCTGACTCAATGCAAAGTATACCTAACATCTCGAGTAGCTCTTGTCGCGTTGTAGCTCTTTCGGCAGCTTTGATCATTGTTTACTATATAGTTTGGCAGCTTAAATTGAGGTTATGTTGCGAATAGAGTGGAAGGCACTCGCATTCGGACACTCGAATGGAGTGGAATGAAGAACCTTCAATACCTGTATCAATCATTGTATCAATATTAAAAATAAATTTAGAAAAAATAATTAAATACTTGAGTATAAGCAAAACATATGAAGTATAGAAAACATATGAAGTTTTGCACTTACATGGTTTTGACGTGGTATCCCTCGGCTGGCCAAGCGATAAGATGCACGAAGTACGCTGTATACTACGCTGTATTTACCAAACCTAAATATTTTTATATGTATAACAATTTTTTTTATATATACATATGTATATTTAATTATTAAATGAACCCTTTTTTTGTATACACTTTTATATTCGCAAAATTTTCAGTTGAATTAACTGAAATTCATATTATTACAAATTTCGTTGTTCTAAAAAAATTTTTTTTTTGCAATTTCAAAAGCATTTACATATTAAGTCACTTTCAATTAATAAATATAGGTATATATAGCATAGATGTGGTTTTTATACTCAGCCTTATTTGCACACAGAGTACTTATATTAACTTTGATTGGATAACGGTTGGTTGTACAGGTATAAAGGAATCGAGATAGATATAGACTTCCATATATAAAAATCATCAGTATCGAAAAAAAATTTGATTGAGCCATGTCCGTCCGTCCGTCTGCCCTTTAACACGTTAACTTCAGTAAATATAGAGATATCTTCACCAAATTTGTTACACGAGCTTTTCTGGGCCCAGAATAGGTTGGTATTGAAAATGGGCGAAATCGGATGATAACGACGCCCAATTTTTTATATTTATAACATTTTGGAAAACACAAAAAACCTGATTATTTAGTAAATAATACACATAGAATATTGAAATTTGACGTGTGGGCTCACATTGCGACTGTTGATAAAAATTTGAAAAAAAAATTTTTAAATGGGCGTGGCACCGCCCACTTGTGATAAAACCGATTTTACAAATATTATTAATCATAAATCAAAAATCTCTAAACCTATTGTAACAAACCAACGCACAACTTTACCATATGATGCCATACAAAGTATGGACTATGAATAAAGAAAATATGCACAGAAGGCAATTGGGATAAGTTTAGAACAACTAGGGCATGACGTCGCTGAATGCGTTTGTAACACTTCAACCATCGTAGGAGTGCGGGTTCAAATCCCATTCCCGGGAGAAAAAACTTTGAAGAGATTTACAAAGGTAAATTCGAGCCAGTTGTTGCCTTGTCCGTCCTGATGTCACGTTGTTTAAATTTTTCCAAAATTATTAAATAAATCATAACAAAATTTGGCGGAGTGGTTGCCTTCACTATAAGGAATGCTTTGCAGAAAAATTAACGAAATCGGTTAAGGACCACGCCCACCTTAATATTCAAGAATTTTAAAGGGGTCGTTGACGAATAAAGTAAGCTATATCTTTGCAAAAAAGAGCTTTATAGCAATGGTATTTCATTTCCCAAGTGGATTTGTAAGAGTAAATAGGAAAAATTTCAAATTTAAAAAATGGGCGTGGCACCGCCCCTTTTATGACTAAGCAATTTTCTATATTTCGGGAGCCATAACTCGAAAAAAGATTAACGGATCGTAATAAAATTGGGTACACAAATTTTTCCAATAGCAGGAAAAATTTCTAGGAAAAATGGACGAGATCGGTTAAAGACCACGCCCACTTTTATATAAGAGATTTTTAAATGGTCGTTGACGAAAATAAAAAGCTATATCTTAGCGAAAAAGAGCTTTGTATCAATAGAATTTTACTTTCTAAATTGAATTATAACATCAAATTGGAAAACGCTAAAATTTTTGAAAATGGGTGTGGAACCGCCCCTTTTATGACTAAGCAATTTTCTATATTTCGGCACCCATAACTCGAAGAAAAATTAACAAATCGTAATGAAATTGTGTACACATATTTTCCTTATAGCAGAAAATATTTCTAGTAAAAATGGACGGGATTGGTTAAAAACCACAGCAACTATAAAACAAGCAGATATAAAACAAGTTTAAAAGGGTCGTAGACTAGAATAATAAGCTATAACTTAGCAAAAAATAGTTTTGAATCAATGACATTTCACTTATCAAGTTTTATTGTAAGAGGAAATGCGGAGACATTTTTTTTAACGGGCGGTGCCACGTGTTATGTAGAAAAGTAGTTTATCTGAAATAAAATGTACAATTGAAGCTCACGCTGAGTATATAATATTCAGTTACACCCGAACTTAGACACCTTTGCTTCTTTTCTTTATAGTTATTAACACATTTGGCTTTCCAAGAATGATCACCGCTTAACACTTATAGAAGGGATGAGCTAGGATCGGGAACATTATAAATGTTTCTGGCTTCCTTCTGATAGCCGGAAAGAACTTTCGTTGGGACACCCAAAATATATTTTCTCGAAGGTTTACACTGGTGGTACTTGTGGACCTCGTGTCGTCCACGTGTAACCAAAATTTTCGTGCAGAATAATTAAACTTTTTTGCTAATGACGAGAACAGCTTACCACCAGCAGCATCCAAATCAGGAAGAAAAGAGAATTTTCTGATGATTCGCCTCAACCATCCCAAATCTTCGTATTTTAATCCTCTCTTACGAAAATGAAAATGTAATTGTCATTGCACATTCATTACTAGTATTAGTGTTTGACCTCACTACTTTTCACGGTGTATAAGTGAGCAGATGTAAGAAAATGGGTAACTCGGAGGCGCGCTTTTAAATAGAAGCTAAAATGCAGATGAGGACGTTCAGTCTCGCCTAAACAAAGCAAGAATGGCTTTTTGGCAACTGACAAACGTGTGGAGGTCCAGTCAAATATCTTTAAAAACGAAGCTTCGACTGTTTAATTCGAATGTTGAATCAGTACTGTTTTATGCTTGCGATACGTGGAAAAGCTCCACTTTAATTCAGAAACGTCTACAAGTTTTTATTAATAAACTAGCTTATTCCCGTGGGTTCCACCCCACGTTTCTATAAAAATATGCAAAATAAATAACACAAATTTTAAAGTTATTTTAAGGATGTGTATTTGCGAATTTAGTTACTGCTGTAACCATAGGATATACAATATTTTTTGTAAATTATTTGGAGTATAAATAAAAAGATTTTTTGATGAGCCAACTCTGGAGTAGGCTACCTATAATTGACCATGGGTGAAACATGAATTGGTAAGATTGACTCCTACTACAGCTAATGACTGTCTTTGAGCTTTATTGATAGACATTGCGAAAGACAACCTAATAGGAAATTTTAAGCGTTTGAAATTTAAAGGCATATCTGTCGGTATTAATTGAATCCTTGGTATAAAAACTTTGTTGTTTTCGAAATTTCCCGATCAAATCATTGCTTTAATGACATTGGAGTTCTGTGATGATAAGCCTTGTCGCATTACATAAGCGCGGCGGATCCTGATTACGAAGCATAATATTATGGCCCTTTTTTAAGGAATAATCGATGAGGAGGAATTCCTGGTGGCTCCAAGGAGTTTAGAAACTCAACCGGACAATGCACAGCCTGCGATTCTTCCACTACTGTGTCAATGAATTGATAAGTAGTATCGTTTATTTGAATTTTATATAGATACTAGCAGAGTACCCGACGTCGTTCGGGTATAAATAAAAGCAGTACTATATAGACTAATATATTAGAATAATCCCAACCCCCATTTGTATGGGAGATGCCACGCTATCCCCAATTTTTCCTGAGGTGGTAGGGATTAGTCTCATATACCTCCTCACCTAATTTCAGTCGTCTAGCTTTAATACTTTCAGATATATTGACAACGAAAAATTCCAGTTGTTCCAGGCCTCCTTTTTCGTTATACCCAGTTTTTCTGGAGGGGGTAGGGATTGATCTCATATAACCACTCACCTAGTTTCAGTCGTTTAGCCTTAATAATTTCAGATATATTGACTACGAAAAATTCCAGTTGTAAAGAAGTTGCCATGCCCCCCTGTCGAAAACTTTTTTTTATATAGCCTACCATAGATTGACGCACTCAGGGTATGTCATGGCAAAATTTCGTTCGATTCCATTCTGCGGTTTAGGCTGCAAGTCCAAACATACATACAGACATACTTTCACAAATATATAGTAGATAGAAGATGTAGACAGACTGAAATTAACAAAAAAATTTAACGGCGGCAGATTACTAAACGTCCAAGCGGAATAACAGCCAAACTCAAGTCTGTAGTTAAACTTTAGCTGTTAAAATAACCTAAGTTTTGCGGCAGCCATAGTTCTCAAAAATCCCATTTGTAGGGAAGTTGCCACGCCTGCTTTTCACCAATTCCACATTTTACTGGAGGTGTTAGGACTTAACTTCACATAGCTATTTACCAATTTTCATTATCCGTTACTACATCCAGAGATATAAGGTATGATATATTCCATTTGTATGGGAGGTGACACCCTCCCTTCTCCCTCACCCCACATTTTCTTGGCGGTGTTAGGGATTAACCTCATATAACTCCTAACTGAATTTCAATGTTCTAGCATGAATACCTTCAGAGTTATGTAGTATAAAAGATTCCATTTGTATGGCAGGTGCCACGCGCCTTTTATATATCGAAATTATTTTTAGCCTATGACCATCCCTGGAAGGTTTCAAGTGGGTTGTGCAAATTTGGTTGTGATCGGTCAATCCGTTTAGGACGCAACCCGATCTATACCTACATATATACATACATACATACATTATTTGAATTTTATTTGGCGGCCACCGTGGTGTGATGGTAGCGTGCTCCGCCTATCACAACGTATGCCCTGGGTTCAACTCCCGGGCAAAGCAACATCAAAATTTTAGAAATAAGATTTTTCAATTAGAAGAAAATTTTTCTTAGCGGGGTCGCCCCTCGGCAGTGTCTGGCAAGCGCTCCGATTGTATTTCTGCCATGAAAAGCTCTCAGTGAAAACTCATCTGCCTTGCAGATGCCGTTCGGAGTCGGCATAAAACATGTAGGTCCCGTCCGGCCAATTTGTAGGGAAAAATCAAGAGGAGCACGACGCAAATTGGAAGAGAAGCTCGGCCTTAGATCTCTTCGGAGGTTATCGCGCCTTACATTTATTTATTTTTAGAAGTCTGCACCGAATCCTGAAATTTCGATGGCCATAAAGAATTTCAAATTACGACTTATGGTCTAGAACAAATCAACCTAAGGCTGCCACAGAAATAACCAAGCGTGAATGGTCATGGATTGGTCACACTCTCAGAAGACCTCCAGTAAATATAGCCAGACAAGCATTGCGATTGAATCCACAAGGAAGCCGACGACCTGGTGCAGCTGCGAAAACTTGGCGCAGAACTGTGGATAAAGAACTCTAATACATAAGATACACGTGGAATGATATCACAAGAGTCGCACCTAACAGAATACGATTTCAGTCGGTGGTCAAAGCCCTATACTCCAATGAGAGTTGAGGAAGATGATGGTGATGATGAAAATTATAACAAGGTTGCCAGCGCAATATACAGCTTCTTCAAACCCAATTGTCAACCTCAACTATCCGTGGCGAATCCTGTTCCATTAACAGGCGAAGCTGTGGCGACCCCGAACCCCTCATGGATCTAGAGGGTGGGAGGGCGGGATGGCCTAGAAGGTCGCATGTGGTCATAACAAATCGTTCCCGAGATGGTCTGGCTTGGTACCGGAACGTACCGGATCTGCATCCCGCAAAGGGCCATCAACATCGTCTTCCACGCCTTTAGCTTTAACAATTGCGAATATGTCATCTATATATTTGGTTATGTATTTGAAATACATGTCTTTGCTTTTTAATTCAGCGAGGCTGTCGTCCAATATTTTGTCCAGAACAATATCTGCAATGGTTGGAGATAGCGGGTTGCCCATTGTCATTCCGTAGATTTGTTGGTATAGGATGTTGTTATATGAAAAGTAATTGTTGTCACGGAAGCAGACATCGAGTATCGTCTGGAACTGTTTCTTGTCTATTTGTGTATGTCTCTCCAATTTTTCCCATTTTTGCATAATAGTGCGTATTGCTAAATGTATGGGTATATTCGTAAAAAGAGATATGACGTCGAATTAAATGAGAATTTCGTCGTCTTGAATTGTGAACTTATTGATTTTTTCTTTAAGTTGAAGTGAACTTTTTATATTAAGATCTTCGGATATAATATTTTTTAAATGCTTCCAACAAATTTTGATAGTTTGTAACATGGTACATTAATAGATGAGCAAATCGGTATAAGTGGAGCGTGTGGTTTGTGAATTTTCGGAAGTCCGTAAAGTCTTGGAGCATTAGCAGCCGCGGATGTCAGCTGAAATTTTTGTTTTTAAAGATTATTTATAATTGTGTTATTCTTCCTCATCAGTTTTTGTGTAGGATCATTCCTAATTCTTTTGTATGTGTTTTTGTCGTTTAGCAACTCTTTCATTTTTAGTTCGTATTCGCCCTTGCACATCACAACTGTCTTGTTGCCTTTATCTGCATTTGTTGTTATGATCTCGTTTCTGTGTTGGTTAAGGAAACTTTTGGTGTCTGCCGATGTTTTCAGTATAAACTTGTCCTTAGTGCAGTTTCTAATTTTTTGCTGAAAATTATTGATTTTTGCCGCAATGTCACTCCTTGCAGTATTTTTTTCCCTCTCGTCCTCAAAACTTTGTACGCATTGTTCCAAATCGGCGATTATTTTAATGGGTAATAATGTTTTCCTTGACATTGGTAAGGCGAATTTTTGACAAGTGACAATAAACTACGCGACTCCTGCGGTGTCGATGTTCGTATTGTGCACAAACTAGTCTTCATTTAATCTCATGCCAAATTTCATAGTACTTTTCGATATTTGTTTCTGGAGTTTGTCGTTGTGTACATTTTGTGTGTTTGTGGCGATTTGTGTCGAAAAATGTTTGTGGTTCTCTATAATTTTTTCTCAGAAATCTGGGGCCCAGGTTGTTGAAAAAGTGTCTAATATCTGCTTGCTTATGCTGAGACGAGGAGGTAGGTACAGTGCCGTTACGACAATCTCGAAACTAATGCTTGTGGTTTCGACAGATGCTGCTTGAACCTCATTTCAGCATAAGCAAGCAGACATTTAACACCTTTTCAACAAACTGGACCCCAGATTTCTCATTGGTGGTGATTTCAACGCCAAACAGCCGTGGTTGGGTTCAAACCTTGCAGTGATGCCCTACCCCCAGCGGGTTAGGGGATTGGAATATACCCAAGGTAGGTATGCCTGTCGTAAGAGGCGATTAAAATACCAAAGACATTCGCGGGGTTGTGTAGTGCAACCCTTCAGGTTGTTGCGTTATAAAATAATGGTCTGCTATCCTAAGTGAGAGGCGACTGCAGCGCGTACTGGTTCGGATCTAGCTCGTCGGAAAGGGATGGAATCTTTGTCACATCACTTCGATTAAGATCGGTTAAAGACCACTCCCACTTTTATATAAAAGATTTTTAAAATGGTCGTAGACGAAAATAAAAAGCTATATTTTAGCGAAAAAGAGCTTTGTATCAATAGAATTTTACTTTCTAAATTGAATTATAACATTAAATTCGAAAACGCTAAAATTTTTGAAAAAGGGGTGGGGAACCGCCCCTTTTATGACTAAGCAATTTTCTATATTTCGGGAGCCATAACTCGAAGAAAAATTAACAAATCGTAATGAAATTGTGCACACATATTTTCCTTATAGCAGAAAATATTTCTAGTAAAAATGGGACGGGATTGGTTAAAGACCACAGCAACTATAAAACAAGGTTTAAAAGGGTCGTAGACTAGAATAATAAGCTATAAACTTAGCAAAAAATAGTTTTTGAATCAATGACATTTCACTTATCAAGTTTTATTGTAAGAGGAAATGCGGAGACATTTTTTTTTTAACGGGCGGTGCCACGTGTTATGTAGAAAAGTAGTTTATCTGAAATAAAATGTACAATTGATGCTCACGCTGAGTATATAATATTCAGTTACACCCGAACTTAGACACTTTTACTTCTTTTCTTTATAGTTGTTAACACATTTGGCTTTCCAAGAATGATCACCGCTTAATACTTATAGAAGGGGATGGGCTAGGATCGGGAACATTATGGATGTTTCTGGCTTCCTTCTGATAGCCGGAAAGAAATTTCGTTGGGGAGACCCAAAAATATATTTTCTCGAAGGTTCACACTGGTGGTACTTGTGGACCTCGTGTCGTCCACGTGTAACCAAAATTTTCGTGCAGAATAATTAAACTCTTTTTGCTAATGACGAGAACAGCTTACCACCAGCAGCATCCAAATAAGAAAGAAAAGAAAATTTTCTGATGATTCGCCTCAACCATCCCAACTCTTCGTATTTTAATCCTCTCATACGAAAATGAAAATGTAATTGTCATTGTACATTCATTACTAGTATTAGTTGTTTGACCTCACTACTTTTCACGGTGTACAAGTGAGCAGATGTAAGAAAATGGGGAACTCGGAGGCGCGCTTTTAAATAGAAGCTAAAATGCAGATGAGGACGTTCAGTCTCGCATAAACACAGCAAGAATGGCTTTTTGGCAACTGACAGCAAACTGACTGTGGAGGTCCAGTCAAATATCTTTAAAAACGAAGCTTCGGACTGATTAATTCGAATGTTGAATCAGTACTGTTTTATGCTTGCGATACGTGGAAAAAGCTCAAATTTAATTCAGAAACGTCTACATTTTTTTTATTAATAAACTAGCTTATTCCCGTGGGTTCCACCCCCACGTTTTCTATAAAAAATATGCAAAATAAATAACACAAATTTTAAAGTTATTTTAAGGATGTGTATTTGCGAATTTAGTTACTGCTGTAACCATAGGATATACAATATTTTTTGTAAATTATTTGGAGTATAAATAAAAGATTTTTTGATGAGCCAATTCTGGATTAGGCTACCTATAATTGACCATGGGTGAAACATGAGTTGGTAAATTGACTACTACCACAGCTAATGGCTGTCTTTGAGCTTTATTGATAGACATTGCGAAAGCCAACCTAATAGGAAAATTTTAAGCGTTTGAAATTTAAAGGCATATCTGTCGGTATTAATTGAATCCTTGGTATAAAAAACTTTGTTGTTTTCGAAATTTCCCGATCAAATCATTGCTTCAATGACATTGGAAGTTCTGTGGTGATAAGCCCTTGTCGCATTACATAAGCGCGGTGGATCCAAATTACGAAGCATAATATTATGGCCCCTTTTTTAGGATCAATCCATGAGGAGGAATTCCTGGTGGTTCCAAGGAGTTTAGAAACTCAACCGGACAATGCACAGCCTGCGATTCTTCCACGACTGTGTCAATGAATTGATAAGTAGTATCGTTTGTTTGAATTTTATTTAGATACTAGCAGAGTACCCGAAGTCGATTAATCCCAACCCCCATTTGTATGGGAGATGGAACGCTATCCCCAATTTTCCCGAGGGGGTAGGGATTAGTCTCATATACCTCCTCACCTAATTTCAGTCGTCTAGCTTTAATACTTTCAGATATATTGACGACGAAAAATTCCAGTTGTTCCACGCCTCCTTTTTCGTTATACCCAAGTTTTCTGGAGGGGGTAGGGATTGATCTCATATAACCACTCACCTAGTTTCAGTCGTCTAGCCTTAATACTTTCAGATATATTGACTACGAAAAATTCGAGTTGTAAGGGAGGTTCCATGCCCCCCTGTCGAAAACTTTTTTTATATAGCCTACCATAAATTGACGCACTCAGGGTATGTCATGGCAAAATTTCGTTCGATTCCATTCTGCGGTTTAGGCTGCAAGTCCAAACATACATACAGACATACCTTCACAAATATATAGTAGATAGAACATGTAGACAGACTGAAATTAACAAAAAATTTTAACGGCGGCAGATTACTAAACGTCCAAGCGGAATAACAGCCACACTCAAGTCTGTAGTTAAACTTTAGCTGTTAAAATAACCTAAGTTTTACGGCGGCCATAGTTCTCAAAAATCCCATTTGTAGGGAAGTTGCCATGCCTGCTTTTTCCCAATTCCACATTTTACTGGAGGTGTTAGGACTTAACTTCATATAGCTATTTACCAATTTTCATTATCCTACCATTACTACATCCAGAGATATAAGGTATGATATATTCCACCCCACATTTTCTTGGAGGTGTTGGGGATTAACCTCATATAACTCCTAACTGAATTTCAATGTTCTAGCATGAATACCTTCAGAGTTATGTAGTATCAAAGATTCCATTTGTATGGCAGGTGCCAACCGCCTTTTATATATCGAAATTATTTTTAGCCTATGACCATCCCTGGAAGGTTTAAAGTGGGTTGTGCAAATTTAGTTGTGATCGGTCCATCCGTTTAGGACGCAACCCGATCTATACCTACATATATACATACATACACACATACATACATACATAATTTGAATTTTATATATATAGATGTCTGCGCCGAATCCTGAAAATTCGATGGCCATAAAGAATTTCAAATGACGACTTATGGTCTAGAACAAATCAACCTAAGGCTGCCACAGAAATAACCAAGCGTAAATGGTCATGGATTGGTCACACTCTCAGAAGACCTCCAGTAGTAAATATAGCCAGACAAGTATTGCGATGGAATCCACAAGGAAGCCGACGACCTGGTGCACCTGTGAAAACTTGGCGCAGAACTGTGGATAAAGAGCTCGAAGACACAGGATACACGTGGAATGATATCACAAGAGCCGCACCTAACAGAATACGATTTCAGTCGGTGGTCAAAGCCCTATGCTCCAATAAGAGTTGAGGAAGATGATGGTGATGATGAAAATCATAACAAGGTTGCCAGCGCAATATACAGCTTCTCTAAACCCAATTGTCAACCTCAGCTATCCGTGGCGAATCCTGTTCCATTAACAGCCGAAGCTCTGGCGACCCCGAACCCCTCATGGATGTAGAGGGTGGGAGGGCGGGATGGCCTATAAGGTCGCATGTGGTCATAACAAATCGTTCCCGAGATAGTCTGGCTTGGTACCGGATCTGAAACCTGCAAAGGGCCATCAACATCGATAACACTCGTGTCCTTATCGCTACAACAACAACATACCAACTCCAGTACTTTATGTTATGTTGATTGGACCAAATTATTTATGAAATTGTTTGCTGGGTTGGAGCTGTTTCGGTTGATATGTATAAAGAAAAAACCAAGAGTTTTTACTTTTCTCTTCTATGCATTTCGACGCATCCGCGTCATCATCAGGAAGTCTATTTTATTTTCAAACAAACAACATGAAAAATACAAAACAAATCATTACTTTCAATAAACATTACAAATTCAACATTAAAACAATAACTCACAATAATTAAATTGGTTGTACAAACACAATAACATCACCGGTTCAGGAAAATCGACACATTCATTTTGCTTATTTTCTATTTTTGTTTTTATCATTTTTTATTAGTGCTGTATAAGCGCTATTTGTATTGTCAATGTCTTCTTTAAAATTCATGACGTTCGTCATATGTTGTTGGATGCGGAGACTTTCCAGTTTCATCCTCCTTTTGCATCTTCTCTCAACATCTAAAATTCTTGCGTTCCTAAAATCAGCTGTATGATCGTTGTCAGTCAGGTGTTGAGAAAGCGCGGTATTTGTTTTTCTATTTTTTGCGTCCATTTCATGTTCGTGTATTCTCGTTCTCAATGCTCTTTTCGTTGTGCCAATGTAAAATTTATTGCAGGCATTGTTGTTGTTACCCTTGCAATTTTATACACTACATTGCATTTTTGTTCCTTGTCTATTTTGTCTTTTGTTTTTGTAAAGAAACGATTAAGTGTATTGTGTGGTCATCTACATATTTGGTTATGTATTTGAAATATATGTATTTGCTTTTTAATTCAGCGAGGCTGTCGTCCAATATTTTGTCCAGAACAATATCTGCAATGGTTGGAGATAGCGGGTTGCCCATTGCCATTCCGTAGATTTGTTGGTATAGGATGTTGTTATATGAAAAGTAATTGTTGTCACGTAAGCAGAAATCGAGTATCGTCTGGAACTGTTTCTTGTCTATTTGTGTATGTGTCTCCAATTTTTCCCATTTTTCACATTTTGCGTATTGCTAAATGTATGGGTATATTCGTAAAAAGAGATATGACGTCGAATGAAATGAGAATTTCGTCGTCTTGAATTGTGAAATTATTGATTTTTTCTTTAAGTTGAAGTGAACTTTTTATATTAAGATCTTCGGATATAATATTTCCAACAAATTTTGATAATTTGTAACATGGTACATTAATTAATGAGCAAATCGGTCTAAGTGGAGCGTGTGGTTTGTGAATTTTCGGAAGTCCGTAAAGTCTTGGAGCATTAGCAGCTGCGGATGTCAGCTGAAATTTTTGTTTGTAAAGATTATTTATAATTGTGTTATTCTTCCTCATCAGTTTTTGTGTAGGATCATTCCTAATTGTTTTGTATGTGTTTTTGTCGTTTAGCAACTCTTTCATTTTTAGTTCGTATTCGCCCTTGCGCATCATAACTGTCTTGTTGCCTTTGTCTGCATTTATTATTATGATCTCGTTTCTGTGTTGGTTAAGGAAACTTTTGGTGTCTGCCGATGTTTTCAGTATAAACTTTTCCTTATTACAGTTTATAATTTTTTGCTGAAAAGTATTGATTTTTGCCGCAATGTCACTCCTTACAGTATTTTTTCCCTCTCGTCCTCAAAACTTTGTACGCATTGTTCCAAATCGGCGATTATTTCAATGGGTGAAAATGTATTCCTTGACACTGGTAAGGTGAATTTTTGCCAAGTGACAATAACCTACGCGACTCCTGGGGTAATTCGATGTTCGTATTGTGCACAAACCAATCTTAATTTAATCTCATGCCAAATTTTATAGTACTTTTCGATATTTGTTTCTGGAGTTTGTCGTTGTGTACATTTTGTGTGTTTGTGGCGATTTGTGTTGAAAAATGTTTGTGGTTCTCAATAATTTTTTCCCAGAAATCTGGGGCCAAGGTTGTTGAAAAAGTGTTAAATGTCTGCATGCTTATGCTGAGACGAGGAGGTAGGTACAGTGCCGTTACGAGAATCTCGAAATTAATGCTTGTGGACAGATGCTGCTTGAACCTCGTTTCAGGATAAGCAAGCAGACATTTAACACCTTTTCAACACACTGGGCCCCAGATTTCTCATTGGTGGTGATTTCAACGCCAAACAGCCGTGGTTGGGTTCAAACCTTGCAGTGATACCCTACCCCCAGCGGGTTAGGGGATTGGAATATACCCAAGGTAGGTATGCCTGTCGTAAGAGGCGATTAAAATACCAAAGAGATTCACGGGGTTGTGTAGTGCAATCCTTCAGGTTGTTGCGTTATAAAATAATGGTCTGCATATCCTAGGTGAAAGGCGACTGCGGCGCGTACTGGTTCGGATCTAGCTCGTCGGAAAGGGATGGAATCTTTGTCACATCACTTGGATTAAAATCGCTAACAACAAAAATCTACGTGCTATTAATAGGCATCCTAACTAAAATTTAAAACCACTATTACATCCCTAATGTATGATATCGGATACTATGAATACTCACGAATGTATGATTTTCCTCCGGACGAGATGTTAATCTCCGTGTGTGCCCTCCCTACCTTGTGTTTTCGACACCAAAAAAACTATGTATTGAAAACACCCTAATGCTAGATTGGGTTACTCAGACCCTAATTTACTAGTTTAGCACTTCATAATAATAAACCTTGATTAAATTCACACTACCATTAAATATAACTTTAAATTCAAATAAATAAATATTCAAATTATATATAATTAACATTTACGCCCCGATTCTGAGAGTTACCGGTAAAATAGTACCCAGAACACTATGTAACCGAATATCGTTACCAGTTCTTTTATCCGCGATTCTGGCCCAAGTGGTAACGCTGTCATCACCGAAAAACTCACCAGTGTCTGTGGAAAAATTTGAAAGGTAGTTTTCTTCGCTTTCACGGTTGCCACTTTGGTTCGTTTGGACCAAAAATGGTCCCTTCCAACCCCATTTGGGCCGCTGGTCTCTTTTCTTCAATTTTGATCCTTTTTAGGCAGTAGCCACGATTGGTACTTTTCTTTCTTTTTCACTCAGGTAAAAATTCACAATATTGCCCAGAAAGTTCGCCACACTTTCGTTAGCCCCCATATAATTTTGAATTTAACTCAATGGAACTCTCACCATAAAAAATTGCTCAGTCAATAAAATGTACCAGAACAATAACATTTAACCTAGGATATATTTATGCCTGGCATTAAAAAGAAAACACATTGGCAAACACATTGTCGTTAATTGTTGATGAAATAACCGACTAATCAAAAAAAGTTCTTGTTTTATAATAATCAGGTATGTCGCAAAATCCGACTCGGATTTGATTTTTGTCGGAAATGAAAACCGATATCTGTTCGAATTGGTGTCGCGAATTTCGATCGGATTTGGCGTTTTTCGCAATTAAACAAAACCGATATTCGAATCAGCTGAGTTTTGTTTTACTTTTGTTATTGTGTGTAAAATAGGTATTTGGTTGCAAATGCTAATAAAATTAATTAACTTATGCCTTTTTGCAATGATTAATTTGCAAAAAAAACAACATAAAGAAGAAATATGAGCACTATAATTGCTGTTTTAATTATCCAAGAGATACGGGATACGAGAGTGAAACGACTGCGCTTAAGAGATCTCACAAATCCTCTAGAACTTCCGGAGTCTGTGTAAGCACAAAAAGCATTAAATATATATGTATGTCGGTCACTATGCTTGACGCTTGTAAAAAGCCGTTTTGAAGCTATTCGTTGAATCGGCTATAATTGCCTAATTCAAACAACTTGTGAACATTTTTGATCTTTCATGAAATCAATCCTTCTTCCGATATACATACATAATAAAATTTTATTTTTATACCGAGTTCAGAAAATTTTTTTCCTGCAGATTTGTGGCCCATTATCGTTTAAGCAAAGTAGCATTTGCAATGGTGCTGAATACCATTGATAGGTATATACCTCCAACATCCATTCCTTCAATTTTGAAGCTATGCGCTTTGCTTCGATTCCTAGCAGAAGGATCGTATCAACGTTCTGTAGGAAACGACATTAATATAAGTTTGGCAGGAAGTACCATATCTGAAACCTTGACACAAATGTTAAGAATTACAGAAACTCATATTTGTCGCCAGTGAGTCAGTGGACGAGAATAAAAAAAGACAAACGAGGGACTATTTTTACCGCAAATATAAAATGCCTGGCATCACACGATGTATCGATGGTACCCATATTAAAATAATGAAACCTTATTGGAAACCTGGCAATCCTATGAAATGCATCCCTGTAAAATGCATATATGTACAACAACTATGTTTTTCAAATTTCAACGTTGAGTTCAGTTCTAAAAAAAACTTCGTACGAGTAACAACGTTTTTTAAATTTATTCCGAGCTTCGCTGTCAGTATACGAGCAACAGGTTATGGGCCCAGAGCCTTGTCGGGATAATATTTAAAACGTTTGGAAGTTATTGCGTGTGTCGAAAAAAAGACTTGAATAGAACTGTGTGAAAAATAAAAAAATAAAATGAGTTCGCTGTATCAAATAGAAAAGTTGGACGGCGACAACTATGATACGTGGTGTATACAGATTCAGTGCATCCTCGTGCATTCGGACATGTGGAGTGTAGTGAGTGGCGAATTTGTGAAGCCAGACGATGCCACATAGTTGGGCTATGTGGAGAATTGTATCAATGTTTAAATGCTTGGCAAAAATTAAAAAGTGTATACATGCCAAGCGGACCAATTCGCAAAGTTACATTGTATCAACAGTTATTAAGCCTGAATATGTGTGAAAATGTAACAATGGCAAAGCATATTCAAGAGTTTGTGAGCATTTCTGAGAAATTGGCAGAATTGGATATTAAATTAAACGAAGAACTTTTAGTGATAATTTTTTTGTCCAGTTTGCCACGAAGTTTCGAGAACTTCGTACTAGCAATGGAGACGTGTGACAGTTTCCCCGCCTTCCAAGTTCTAAAAATTAAATTGCTAGAAGAATACGACCGTCAAGTACAGGCAGAGGGGCAGTATAAAAGTGTGACAAGCCAACAAGTGTTTCTAGCTACTTCGAAAGGGGAAGGTAAAAATCAAAATAGACAATTCAATGGAAAATGCTTTAATTGTGGTAAGCGTGGACATATAGCGTCAAAATGTAAAGCACCGAAAAAAGACAAGCAGAGTGAGAAAAGTGAGCAGTGTTCGTTCGCGACGCTGGCAGCAGCTGATGTCTCAAGCATCAAACGTTCGTCGTGGTGTCTTGATAGTGGTGCGTCGGCTCAAATATGCAGTGAGAGAAGTATGTTTATATCTCTTAAAGAGAGCAAAGATAAATTGATTTTGGCATCAGAAAAGTACTTAGAAGATACAGGTGTAGGAAGTGTTTTGATTAAAGCAAATTGTGACATTGTTTTAAGAGATGTATTATTTGTACCAACAATGGTAGGCAATTTCACTTCAATCGGCAAAGCAATAAGCAATGGTGTGCGTGTAAATTTTGATAAAGAATGTGCGATTATAAGAAATGAAAAAGGAAATATTGTGCTAAGAGCAGAGAAGAGAGATAACTTGTATATATTTGAAAGCGAAATGTGTGCACAAAAGTGTTTCAGTGCAGTAGAAGAAAATGCAATGATGTGGCATAAACGATACGGCCATCTAAATTTTCTGAGTCTGCAAGAGCTGTGTAGCAAGAGAATTGTTAATGGTTTAGCCAAAGACATAAATTGTGACGTATGTATGAGAGCAAAAATATGTGTAAAGTCGTTTCCGAAGGTTATCGATAATAAATCGCAGAATTTGTTAGATTTGGTACACTCAGATATGTGTGGGCCTATGCCAAAAGTGTCACTTGGTGGAGCGCGTTGCATCGCGACGTTTATAGATGACAAATCTAGGCGAATGTATGTGTATTTTCTCAAAACGAAAGACGAAGTGTTTGAGAAATTTAAATTATTTAAGAGCTTAGTAGAATGCCAAACAGAGAGAAAAATAAAATTGCTAAGAACTGATAATGGCAGAGAGTATGTGAATCGCGAATTTGATAATTCTCTAAATGAGTGCGGCATACAGAGGCAATTGACTGTTTCTAATACGCCTCAGCAAAGCGGTGTCGCAGAGCGAGCTAATAGGACAATAGTTGAGATGGCTTGTAGTATGTTAGTAGGAGCAGGTCTCCATGAAAATTTGTGGGCAGAAGCTATTGCTTCTGCAGTATATTTGCGAAATCGATCGGTAACCAAACAATTAGTAAACAAAACTCCATACGAGGTGTGGACAGGCAACAAGACGAATGTTAGTCATTTAACGAGAACGATACAAATCACGGTTAGTTGCTAAAGGGTGTAGTCAGCAATATGGTATATACTACTACGAAACGTTTTCGCCTGTGGTTCGTTATGCTACTGTACGTAGGTTGTTCGCGTTGGCCGCAGAGCTAGAGCTGCATATGCATTAGCGTGATGTCTCAACAGCATACCTAAATAGTGATTTAGATGAGGAAATTTTTATGGAGCAACCAGAAAGGTTTGTAAGCACAAAATACCCAAAACGCGTATTAAAGCTTAAAAAGGCGATATACGGCCTTAAGCAATCAGGTCGCCAGTGGAATCAAACGTTAGATGAAATATTGAAAAATATTGGGTTCGAAGCTTGCGTTAATGAACCATGCTTATATAAGAGGAAAGACGGCGATAATTACAATTTGATTGCGGTATATGTAGACGATATTATCCTGGCTTGTTCCAGCGAAAACGAACTTATAAAAATAAAGCGACAAATTGCAAAAAATGTTGACGTTTTAGACAAAGACAAAATAAGACACTTTCTGGGTATGGAAATAGAACGCATCGGAAGTGTAGGCGCTATTTCAGTTGGTCATACTCAATACGTTCAAAACATGCTGCGGCAGTATGGTATGGAGAAGTGTCGTAGTGCATATACGCCATTAGATCCTGGGTTTAAAGTGCATTGTGATAAAACTGAGTGCGATAAAGTAGATACTACTGAGTGTCAGTCACTTATCGGCGCATTAAGGTATATTTCTTCAACCAAAGATTTGAAGCTTGTTTACAAAAAGACTGGTAAGCAAGCCAAAGGTTATGTAACGCAGACTGGGGTGGCAGCACAGAAGACAGAAGATCATTCACTGGTTATGTATTTACAATGGCAGGCTGTGTATTTTCATGGGAAAGTAATAGCGTTTTCTTTTCTGAAATAAATTTTTGCCTAAGTAAATGGTAAAGCCTTAATAGTGTTACTCCTACCCCAGAAAATTGTCAACATTTATAGTGCATACAAAGAACATTTCATCTCACCATATTCACTCATATCACAAATCACACAAGGAGATTTCGCATTGCGCATGTAAACATTAGATCATCTCTTTTTTATGGGCAATTCTTACGTAATTTTCCTTTAGCTCTTGTTTTTTCGCTCTTTCTTTCATTCGCTCAAACAGTCAACTGTGACGCAAATGCACAGAACGAAGCAATTTTGAACTCGTGAACGCGCAATCTGGGTAGTTGATTTGCGCACTCATATTAACAGAGTATATGTGGAACTCAAGAGCGAATTGAGAGTTTCACAGAGTTCCACTGCCACAACGCCATTTTATACTGGGTAAAAGTGTGACGCTTTTGCGTTGCGAGCAGGCAACAATTTTCAAAAAAGAACGAAATACCCCGTAAAGGCGTTGCCTGTTTTTTAGAATAGAACAACAACCCTTGCGCGGCGTAGAAAAAGCGTAACACTATAGCCAGAAAAGAAAACGCTATAAGAAACAATCAACAGTTGCACTAAGCAGTACCGAAGCTGAGTATATGGCCTTAACAGCAGTGGCAAAAGTGCAGTATATTTAAAGAAATTGCTAAGCGAGATGGAATATTGCAAGAATGAAGGACCAATGACTATATACGGCGATAATTTAAGTTCACATAATTTGGCGAAGAATCCGCTTTACCATAACCGCATCAGCATATCGATATCCGATTTGATTATATACGAGATGTTGTAAAAAATAACGTAATCAATTTGAGTTATATTAGCACAGATAATATGCCAGCAGATATTTTGACAATGAATTTATGTAAAGTAAAGCATGTTAAATTAGTATACTTGCTTGGATTGAAATAGTATTTGCTTTTGAGATTATATAAAAAACTATAATTGTTGAGGAGGAGTATTGGAAACCTGGCAACCCTATGTAATGCATCTCTGTAAAATGCATATATGTACAACAACTATGTTTTTCAAATTTCAACGTTGAGTTCAGTTCTAAAATAAACTTCGTACGAGTAACAACGTGTTTTATATTTATTCCGAGCTTCGCTGTAAGAATACGCGCAACAAACCTCATTCCAACGAACATTTATTCTTTAACAGAAAGGCTATTTTAGTATGAATGCGATGGTTGTGAGTATTTTTAACCTTTCTTTTAGTAAATGTTATTCGAAATTTATGGTTTTAGATTTGCGACAGCAATATGATGGTTCGTGCTGTAGATGCGCGTTACCCTGGTGCAAGCCATGACTCCTTTGTGTGGAATATAAGCAATGCACGACAATATTTTTTAAATCAATACGAAAATGGGGATCGGACATCTAGACTACTGGGCGATTCAGGATATGCCATCGAACCGTTTTGGTTGACAACTTATCGCGACCCTCCGTATGCATCTCAAGAATACAAATTTAACATGGCACATTGCTCGGGACGGAACATAACAGAACGGAGTATAGGAGTTTAGAAAAGCCGATTCCGTTGCCTACAAGGGACCTTGCATTATCAACCTGAGAAATTAGTTAAAATTATAAATGTTTGTTGCGCACTACCTAACATCTCCCGGCAGTATAACGTCGAGTGGAATGAGAATGTAAATTTGCCTATATTCGTCAAGAAGTTTCATTAGTTTCAACTCAGTACAAAGATTTGTTACATCGTACGAACTCCCTTCAAGACTGTATATCCGGATTGAACGTGTATCAAAAAGAATTTGTAGAATAATGTGCAGTCTTTCAAGTTGATCCAAATCACTACTTCTGTTGCTCTTAGATGTGTATAATTGTACCATTTATCATTAAATGCTATGTTAAGTAACAACAACAACAAAAATTAACAACGTAACTCATCAATATTGTATCATCCAACTATATTGAGTACACGCAATCTCAACAAAGCCATTGCATAAACACAACTGTCATTTTTGAGTTCCTAAAACATCAAAAGCCATTGCATTAACAGCAACAAACTGCATATTCACAGCAACTATTTTGGTGAACAGTTATATTTATATTATACTAGCAGATCCGGCAGACGTTGTTCTGCCCTAAATTTTGCCTATCTGCACTCTGCCCTAACCCTCTACACTTTTTCCTAATATTTTTATTCACTCCTCCCTCCGCCTTTTTCGCTTCATCTCCATCTTCATCTCATTCTATCTCTTTCTCAGTCTCCTTCTCTCTTTTCTCTTCTCTCAAGTTTTTCTCATTCTTCTTCATCTCTTATTGCCAGTCCCAGAGGGTGGTATGTATTTTGTTCCAGTCCCATTCCGAGTTTCAGTCCCAGTCCCACTACGAGTCTCAGTCTCAGTCCCAGTCCTAGTCCTAATCCCAGTCCCTGCCCGTCTCTGGTTTACTTTCCGAAAAAAAAGCATCGTAAATACTAATATAGGCAAATTTATATTCGAAATTTCAGGCAAATCGAATATGACGTATGTAAATAGGTATGTGGGTATTATTAATTCTTGTCTTTATTTCGGCTTCGGATGCACATTTATCAGTTTTGCCAGGTTGATTCGACTAAATCGAATATCACAATGAACTTTTAGAGCTCTCAGCAACAGCTTTCATTTGATATCCATAATACACACACATTCTAGGGTTATCCGGGTCCATGTTTTGACCTATATCTCGAGACCGTAGTCACCCAGCGGTGTAAAACTTACTCTGTACTAAAGCATACATCAATAGTTTCAATTTGATACCCATAATGTAAAAACGCATCCTAGGTGTATCCGGGTCCATGTTTTGGCCTATATCTCGAGACCGTAGTCACCCAGCGGTGTAAATTTTTCTCTGTACTAAAGCATACATCAACAGCTTCAATTTGATACCCATAATGTAAAAACACATTCTAGATATATCCGGGTCCATGTTTTGTCCTATATCTCGAGACCCTAGTCACTCAGCGGTGTACAATTTACTCTGTATTATAGCACACATCAACAGCTTCAATTTGATACCCATGATATAAAAACACATTCTAGGTGTATCCGGGTCAATGTTTTGGTCTATATCTCGAGACCGTAATCACCCCGCGGTGTAAAACTTACTCTGTACTAAAGCATACAACAACAGCTTCAATTTGATACCCATAATATAAAAACACATTCTAGGTGTATCCGGGTCCATGTTTTGGCCTATATCTCGAGACCGTAGTCACCCAGCGGTGTAAAACTTACTCTGTACTAAAGCATACATCAACAGCTTCAATTTGATACCCATAACGTAAAAACACATCCTAGGTGTATCCGGGCCCATGTTTTGGCCTATATCTCGAAACCCTAGTCACTCAGCGGTGTACAATTTACTCTGTATTATAGCACACATCAACAGCTTCAATTTGATAACCATAATATAAAAACACATTCTAGGTGTATCCGGGTCAATGTTTTGGCCTATATCTCGAGACCGTAGTTTACCCAGCGGTGTAAAACTTACTCTGTACTAAAGCATACATCAATAGCTTCAATTTGATACCCATAATGTAAAAACACAGGTGTATCCGGGTCAATGTTTTGGCCTATATCTCGAGACCGTAGTTTACCCAGCGGTGTAAAACTTACTCTGTACTAAAGCATACATCAATAGCTTCAATTTGATACCCATAATGTAAAAACACATCCTAGGTGTATCCGGGTCCATGTTTTGGCCTATATCTCGAGACCCTAGTCAACCAGCGGCATAAAACTTACCCTGAACTAAAGCACACATCAACAGCTTCAATTTGATACCCATAATATAAAAACACTTCCTAGTGTTACCCTGATCCACGTTTTGGCCTATATCTCGAGACCATAGTCACCAATAGGTATGAAAACTACCCTGTACTCATCAACAGCTTCAATTTGATACCCACAATGTAAAAACATTGTCTAGGCGTTCACGGGCCCACGTTTGGCCTATATCTCCAGACCCTAGTCACCCAGGGGTATGAAAATTATCCTCTACTAAATTACTCATCAACAGCTTTCATTTGTTATCCATTCTAGGGATACCCGGGTCCACGTTTTGGCCTATATCTCGAGACCCTAGTCACCAATAGGTATGAAAATTACCCTGTACTCATCAATGACTTCAATTTGATACCCACAATGTAAAAACATTTTCTAGGCGTTCACAGGCCAACGTTTGGCCTATATCTCCAAACCCTAGTCACCCAGGGGTATGAAAATTATCGTCTACTAAAGCTCACATCAACAGTTCAATTTGATACCCATAATATAAAAACAATTCCTAGTGTTACCCTTATCCACGTTTTGGCCTATATCTCGAGACCCTAGTCACCTATAGGTATGAAAACTACCCTGAACTCATCAACAGCTTCAATTTGATACCCACAATGTAAAAACATTGTCTAGGCGTTCACGGGCCCACGTTTGGCCTATATCTCCAGACCCTAGTCACCCAGGGGTATGAAAATTATCCTCTACTAAATCACTCATCAACAGCTTTCATTTGTTATCCATATTGTATAAACACATTCTAGGGGTACCCGGGTCCACGTTTTAGACTATATCGCGAGACCCTAGCCTCCCAGTTGTATGAAAATTATCCCTTAATATAGCGCTCATCAACAGCTTTCATTTGATATCCATATTGTGTAAACTCATTCTAGGGGTACCCGGGTCTACGTTTTAGCCTATATCTCGAGACCCTAGTCACCCAGTTTTATCAAAATTATCCTGTACTATAGCACTCATCAACAGCTTTCATTTGATATCCATATTGTATAAACACATTCTAGGGGTACCCGGGTCCACGTTTTGGGCTATATCTCGAGACCCTAGCCTCCCAGTTGTATGAAAATTATCCTGTACTATAGCACTCATCAACAGCTTTCATTTGATATCCATATTGCATAAACATATTCTAGGGGTACCCGGGTCCACGTTTTCGGCTATATCTCGACACCCTAGCCTCCCAGTTGTATGAAAATTATCCTGTACTATAGCACTCATCAACAGCTTTTATTTTAGATCCATATTGTATATACACATTCTAGGGGTACCCGGCTCCACGTTTTGGGCTATATCTCTAGACTCTAGCCTGCCAGTTGTATGAAAATTATCCTGTACTATAGCACTCATCAACAGCTTTCATTTTACATCCATATTGTATAAACACATTCTAGGGGTATCCGGGTCCACGTTTTGGCCTATATCTCGAGACCCTAGTCACCCAGGGGTATGAAAATTATCCTGTACTATAGCACTCATCAACAGCTTTCATTTGATATCCATATTGTATAAACACATTCTAGGGGTACCCGGGTGCACGTTTTGATTTCAAGACCCTAGAAACGTAGTGAAAAAAAGGTAGACGTTGGGCGATTCCCAGACCTACCCAATATGCCCACAAAATTTCATGAGAATCGGTTCAGCCGTTTTGGAGGAGTTCAGCCTCTAAAACCGTGACAGAAGAATTTTATATATTAGATGTGTTTATGTATGTATATTAATATACAGATATATTATTATTATTATTGTAAACTCTCTCTTTATAGAATTACTAGTTTATTTTACTATTTTGTTAGTTAACTCTCTTTTCATTTAATTCAATATGATTCGCTCACCACAACATAATACGCAAACATCTACATTTACTAACAATTTAAACGACACTTTGATAGATTTACCACATAACACTTCTCAACAACAAATTACAAATCCATATGCACATGTTACTCAAAATGAAATTTTGTCAGTTTCAGTAAAAATTCCACAATTTTGGACTAATTGTCCGGAAGCATGATTTATTCATGCCGAAACACAATTTAGTACTAAAAACATTACACAAGAAAACACTAAATACGTACACATCATTACAGCACTTCCGCAGGAGGTGATAATAACTATTTTGGATTTTATCCAAAATCCCCCCATTAATAACAAATTTACTGAACTTAAAAAACTGTTGATAGAAAGACATTCACTTAGCGAAAATTCGAAAATTGATAAAATTTTAAACGATTCTGAGATGGGTGATCGTAAGCCATCAGAATTTTATCGTTCATTAATTATATTGGCCGGATCAAATTTTAGTGAAAATATTTTAAAGAAAATTTGGATGCGTAAACTTCCTAAAAATTTGAGTATGATTTTGGCAAGTTCGAGTTCTAATAATATTACCGAATTAATAAAATTAGCAGATAATATTTGGGAAGTGATAAACAAAAACGAAGTATTTTCGGTTAATAATTTTTCGGATACAAAAGCACAAAATTCTGTTGTCGAAAACTTGCTTAAAACCACTCTTTGATGAGTGAAAATTTTCAGAAACTTTCTTTAGAGTTAGGTGAAATTAAAACAGAAATGTATCGGAATCAATCTAGGTCGCGTTCCAATTCTAGGAACAATTTTAGAAATTATTTTAGGCGTCGTTCTAACTCGCGTAATAATCCAAATTGGTTGTGTAGATTTCACTACAAATTTGGAAATAATGCTAGAAGTTGTGAACAACCTTGTTCTTATAACAAAAAACAAAGATTCAACAAACTAAATTCTTCCGTTCTTGCAGCGACGAACAATGGAAATTTAGAATTTTCGACGCGTCGGTTATTTATTTTTGATAGAGAAAACAAACAAAATTTTTTAATTGATAGTGGAGCAGAAACTTCGGTATTACCCACGTCTAAATTTCCTCATACGAAACGTTCCGACATAATTCTCACTGCGGCTAATGGCTCAACAATTGCCACTTACGGGAAAAGGCTTTTAAACGTAAATTTGGGTTTAAGACGTGAATTTCCCTTTACATTTTTGATTACGGATATAGCCAAGCCAATAATTGGCGCTGATTTTCTTTGTAAATATGGTCTTCTTATAGGTATTAAACATAAACGTTTAGTAGATCCATTAACCAATCTCTCAGCTAATATAGTATCTTACTTTTGTGATAGTCCATTACCCAAATAATGAAGATGCTTTAATAATGCAAAACACCAATATGCAAAATGAGGGGTGTACGTACAAAAGACTTACAACTCTTTGATTATATAGACATAACATGACTTCAAAATTCATTAATTTATTTAAATAAAAATGATTTCATATATATAAAAATTAAATGCACTATTAACGTAAGCGTACTTATCAAGAAATCCACTTATGTGGTTATATTTTTTATTCTATTACAAAAACAAAACACACTAGAGAAAACTAATTTTTGAACAGATAACTTCATACGCAGGGTGGCGTGAATAGCCGAAACGTCTTCATTGTTGTACAAACTTTAAGTTTAGAGGTACTTAAATATATACAGTTGTGCTCAAAAAAATAGTAGCGAAATCCTAATGCATAGCTTGAAACTATCTTTTTTTAACTTAAATAATTTCCATTTAAAATACAGTGGAATAGCAAATAGAAAGCACATAAATAAAAATTTAAAGCTAACACGAAGTTCTAGAAAGTAAATCGAACTTCAAAAAAATGTCATAAAAATTTAAAAACGGGAAAAGGCGGTAGAAAGTACCGTCGACTTTATAGAATTTTTTCTTCCTGGGGGTGTTGCGTGTTTTCTTCCATATAACGCATGAAAAAAACATATTTTTACATAGGAAAAGATGAGCAATAACCTTAGAAAAAAATACACTGTAAAATCAACGGTAATTTGTACAGTCTGTAAACTTGTACGTTGTTTTCATGGGCTACAAAACTATATTTTCGAAAATTGTGTAAAACTATTGAATAAAAAATTTAAAATTTTTATGACATTTTTTCGAAGTTCGATTTACTTTCTAGAACTTCGTGTTAGCTTTAAATTTTTATTTATGTGCCTTTTATTTGCTATTCCACTATATTTTAAATTTAAAAAAACTAAATTTTTTTTTAAACTATGCCATTTAGAATTTGGCTACTATATAATTGAACACAGCTCTATGTAAATGAAAATTAAGCGTTTATTTGTGTTACTTCTTTCATTTTGTATCCGGAGGATATCATCCATTTTCTTAGAAACACTTTTCTTCCACTCAGTGTCCAACTCGATAAATTTGGTAAGCCGCTCATTTGTTGTGTCGGCTTTAACGTGATTTCGAGCCATCGAGCATTCGAGGCGGGAACGATTAGAAGTTGAAGGCATTTCGTTGTCGCTTGATAATAAATATTCCTGTTCAAGGCCAACGGATGTTCCGGAAACACCTTTAAAACTTTGTGTCATTCCGCAAATGCGCGTTAAGGTTTCCTCCACAGGGTTCTGTCCATATCTAAACAAATTAATAGAAGTAAGGCTTCTACTAACACAAACGTACACCATTTATTACTTTTTTCCAACCATTCACATCTTTTGTGGGAGGTCCTGCGCTATTCAGTGATTCCACTAATTGGTGCCACAGGGAATCAACGAGTATCTTATGCTTTTTTGTGAATCCCCTCTGGCGATGTCCGGGTACTTCTCCCTGAATTCCATAAGTATTTCATTTTGAGCTCTGATTTTATGCTTTCCCCTGAAAACAGAATTTTAGTGTTAAATATGAACTGCATTTTTCACAAAATATGATCAATATTCCTACATTTTGCAAAATGTTACAAATTTCTAATTCAAACAAATGAAAACGTTAGCATTTACTTCACCGTTTTGTTTCCGATAACAAAACCAATAATCTCGGTTTGCCCGACACCTGAAATCGATAAAAAAAATTCGAACATTAAAATCGATAAGGTCGGATTGCGCGACACCTAATGAAAAAAATTGACGGATTGAAAACCGATACCGAGAATATCGACAGAGCCGCATATTAATAACGGCTAGATATTTCGATCGGTTATACAACACTATGTAAAATATATGAAAATAAAATTTGCTTCTCGCCTAGCATAGCTTATAGCGAGCACTCTGCCGTGAGCCAAGCACTTTCAAAACTTATACAAAGAAATTCTGTGCATTACTTCTCGATTGGCACGTTGATATTTAAATCTTTCTCACCTAGCTCAATGAGTTCAAGGAATTCCAGGTCTATTGTGGTGTTAAGCGAAGCAACGTAATTGAAAACTAAGTATTTTGGCACAAGAAATATGTTAACTAGAACACAGAAGGAAGCAAATGCAAAATAGATTTGATTTCGGAAGAAATGTTTTGTATAAAATTATTCCCGTAGATGCTTGCAGAACCCCTGAGGCCTAGGATCAAAACTCACACTTTAAACGTTAAGGGAAAAGCAAGCATCTATAAAAATGGCACTCACAAAATTCCCTAGTTTCATTTATGATGTACTGAGTTTTCCACATACATAGTTCAGCAACAACAGAACGCAAATTTTGAACCGTTTCTTACTAAAACCTAACTGCACTATACATTTTATTTCATTGCAATCAACAACATAATGCTAGAACCAAGAGCTTTGTGAACAAAACTAGGTTCACAACGTTTGGTTGGTGAAAGAAATAGACTTATAGAAGAAAATTTTTCTAAGCGGGGTCGCCCCTCGGCAGTGTTTGGCAAGCGCTCCGGGTGTATTTCTGCCATGAACAGCTCTCAGTTAAAACTCATCTGCCTTGCAGATGCCGTTCGGAGTCGGCATAAAATATGTAGGTCCCGTCCGCACAATTTGTAGGGAAAAGCAAGAGGAGCACGACACAAATTGGAATAGAAGCTCGGCCTTAGATCTTTTCGGAGGTTATCGCGCCTTACATTTATTTTTTTTTTTATGTCAAAATATAGTACCATTTTTGGTTGCCTGCACATATATTTGTTTGTTCAGCTTGAATTAAAGGAAAGTCTTCACTATGTTTAGTAAAATTTTATATGGAAACATTCTAAAATTTTGTATTTTATACTAATAAAATAAAACGAAAATTTGGTACTTTTTTTCGATGAATTTCGGTCCCAAATGAAAACATGGTGTGGCAACCATGTTCGCTTTACCGAAAATGTCTCACTTGTAGATACGAGGTTAACGAATAAACGAGACGATGTGTATATGCATATTATGCATGATAAGTTTCTACATAGGTATATTGTAATTTATTCTGTGAAAGTACATAATGTAAACAAATATGTATAGCAAGGGCAACACTTTTTTACTATTATGTTTACTTATTTGCGCTACCAGTTCTTTATTTTTCAGTTTTGCTTTTTCTAAACAACAGCTGTCGTGTGGTTATTTCGTTGTAACCACCTACTCTTGTGGGTAAAAAAGTATTCGGCTACTTTCGCGGGTAGAATACCAAAAGGGTGAAAAAGTTGCCACATGATTTCGTTACCGTGGTGAAGAATGTTGTTACCACACTAGAATCAGGGCGTTAATATCTAACCGTAGATTTTATAACAATGTGTTGGCATAATGGCCATCATGGGATCAATGGGATGCGCCTGCACACATTTTTTTTTATATATGTGTCGGTGCAGTATCTGTTTTAGTTCATAATATGTAGAACATACTGTATGTTCACTTCTACTTTGCTAAAACTACTTTGTCCATTCAATAAAGCTTGCATGTAACTATGATCGTATTTGCTTTAATGTAATGGCGCCTTTGATTGAAGTTTCTGCTTCATTATTCCAATTGTACTATGAGAAAGAGTATTTCATTACTCTTGATGTACCTACTTTTCACTGTACAATATTTTCTGCTGTGAGCGAGGTAAGGGCTAAAGGGCTCTACCGAGTGTGGTCTTGACCGCTTTGATATGGCTGAATAGAGTTTTCTCTCCAAGTGTAAGAAACAAAATGATATGAAACAATCAAGTAGTCCTTGAGATAATGATTGAGAAAATTATAAAATTGTGTCAGCCATTTTCATTACTTGAAATTACGTGAAGTCAAACAGAGCATTCAGGATCTCACTGCGCATGTCAGCAATTGTGAAATAATTTTATTTAAATAAAATATTTTCATGTGAGGAAAATTATATTAATAAAGAAAATTACAATGTGAATGGAGAGCGTTCCCCGACATCAGAAGTGGGATAGATCCCGCCTGAAGAAACCTCAAATGAATTTTGGCGCGCGCTTCTGGAGTCACAAGATAATTAGAGCGATGCACAAACCTAATACTATAGAGCGAAAAGTTATCTCGTTGCCGAAGTTTAATCTAGATTGTCCTGGCGCTGACCCAATTTCGTGATGCACTACAGTCGACATGATTTTTGCGGAAAATTCATTAGTGGATAGTGCGCTACTCATATCCTTAAGCAAGGCTTTAGAAGGATGTGCTTCGCAGTGGTTGTCACAAGTTTGCTTTGTTGGCATAACGTGGCAGCAATTTAAAGACTTGTTCGTGCAGCGACTCGTGGGTGTTGAGACTCCAGCGGAAACACATTTTGAATGGTCGTCCTAGTGATGATGAATGTCTTTCTATGTATGGAAGTTGATTGGTAACTTCCCTTGTGTCAAGATGGAAGTCAATGAGCATTGAGGAGATCACCGTGTCTGTCGTCCTTGAGCACACTGCACAGTTTGATAACAGATTACAGCGTTTGCTTTTCACAACTGATATGAAAACTAGAAATCAGCTTTTGCCTTTGTAAAGCGAAAGTAATCGTCTACTTTTGCTGGTTCTACGTATCCTGAAAGTAAGAAACCAAGGTTGTCAGCAGTTGTAAAATGTCATTACTGTGGTAAAACGGTTCACAAAATTGCGGTTTGCCGTTTGAAAAGAAATAATGTGAGCCACGCTTCAAGAGGAAATCAATTGCAGAGCAGTTCACCGCTGGAAAGAAAACGGCCAACGCTTACATGCTTCAAATGCGGTGAAGCTGGTCATGTAGCGACTGTGTGTCCAAAAGGAAGAAGCACATCTTTGAGAGGCAAAAAGGAGAACTCGTACGGGAAGAAGGTGAACTTATGTGCAGTAGCTGAGCCAAAAGCTATGCTGTTTCAGTGTGGTGAGTCGTATCCTTTTTATTTTGATTCTTTTAAAAGAGTCTGTATCAAAAAAATTTGTGAGTAAAAGAATAAATAATAACGTTGTGTTGAAAGGTACCGATGATGTTGTAATCGGTGGGCATGCCTTAGAAGTTTTTTTTCATGTAGTTTTAGACTGACATTTAACGTACGACGTAATAATTGGTCGCGAAATTATAAGCCAATGTTTCGGAGTTGCCATGTTGGTTGATAACTTTGATATTTTTATTTCGAAAAGCGTAAATACGTGTTCGGTAACCGAAAATTACAAGGATTTTATAAATAAAGACGCAGAGATTGATGAGTCTGATAAAGAGTGTTTGTTGCAGAAGAATTTTCAAATTATTTTATTGTTTTATTAATGGAATTCCGAGAACTCGGGCTAATACTGGTCAGTTAGAGATACGGTTGGTTGATCCAAATAAAACTGTACAGAGGCGACCCTATACACTAAGCTCTAAAGAAAAAGAAACTGCTGGAAATAAAATAAGTGGGCTTATAAAGTTTAATATTATTAGGCCAAGCTGTTCACCTTTTGCAAGCCCGATGCTTCTTGTCAAGAAAAGGAATGTTACTGATCGCCTCTGTGTGGACTATCGCGAGCTGAATGCTAATACTGTGTCTGACAAATACCCACTACCAATTATTTCCGATCAGATAGCTAGACTACGAGGGAGAAAATATTTTTGTCGCCTTGACATGGCAATTGGGATTCACCAGATTCCCATACATCCTGATTCTATAGAGCGTACAGCATTCGTTACGCGGGAAGGCCAGTACGAATATTTGACAATGCCATTTGGCCTAAAGAATGCACCATCAGTGTTTCAACGCGCTGTTATGGTAGCTTTAGGCGAACTTGCTCATTCGTTTGTTATCGTGTATATGGATGATATGTAATGGTAGTTGCTAAAACAAAAGAAGAAGCTCTGGAAAGATTGCAAATAGTTTTAGATATTCTCACCGAAGCAGGTTTTTCATTTAATATAACAAAGTGTTCCTTTTTAAAGACCATTGTTGAATATATTGGCTACGAAATAAAGTCAGGTGAGATTCGACCTATTCCATGTATGGTCCAAGCATTAACCGCTTTGCCTCCGCCTCAATCTGTTACACAGCTAAGACAATTCATAGGTTTGACATCGTATTTCCGACAATTCATTCCTAAATTTTCACAAGTGATGAAACCTTTATATTTGCTTACCTCTGCTAAACATAGTTTTGTCTGGTCAACTGAAAATGAGCAGGTACGACAGAACATCATTTCAGTTCTAACAAATAAACCGGTTTTAGCTATATTTGACGCTCAATTTCCAATAGAACTGCATACTGATGCTAGTTGTGACGGTTATGGTGCAATTATATTGCACACAAATCGAAAATAAGCCTCATGTAATTGAATACTATAGCAAAAGAACGTCGCCAGCCGAATCCAAATATCATTCATATGAATTGGAAACATTAGCAGCTGTTAATTCAATAAAGCATTTTCGCTATTATTTGCAAGGCAGAAAATTTAAAGCATTCACAGATTGTAATTCCTTAAAGGCGTCACGAAATAAAATTGACTTAACTCCAAGAGTTCACCGTTGGTGGGCCTATTTGCAGTCATTTGACTTTGACGTACAATAAAAAGAAGGGAAACGTATGGCCCATGTAGACTTTATCTCCCGTAACCCATTACCATCTGATCAAACTATTGTTAAAACTTTCGAAAAGCGTATAAACTTGGCAGAAATCTCCGATGGCTGGCTTCTTGTAGAACAAAAAAGGGACCAAGAAATAGTTTCCCTTGTTTCAAAGTTGCGTAATAATGAACTTGCCGAGGACGTGGCAAGAACATATGAGTTGCGCGCGGGAACCCTTTATTGGATAATCAATGAAATGCCAAATCGCGATGTTTACCCGTAGTACCTAGATCCTTTAGGTGGTCAGTGATTAATCATGTACACGAGTCCATTATCCACCTAGGCTGGGAGAAAACATTAAATAAAGTTTATGATTACTATTGTTTCGAAAATATGTCCAAATATGTTCGCAAGCTTGTAGATAATTGTATTAAATGCAAATTGTCCAAGCCAGCGTCTGCTAAAATACAAGCAGATCTTCATTCAATTCCCAAGGTTGGTATACCATGACATACTATTCATATGGACATAACTGGCAAATTAAGTGTTAAAAATGATATGAAAGAGTATGTTATAATTCAAATCGATGCCTTTACCAAGTTTGTTTGCTTACACCATATTATTAATATTGATGCAGTAAACTGCATGAAGGCTTTGAGGTCGTCAATGTCTGTTTTTGGGGTACCTACGCGTATTATTGCTGACCAGGGAAGATGTTTTGCAAGGACTTTCGTGGCTTTTGTTCTTCACAGAAAATAGAGTTACCCTTAATAGCAACTGGTGCAAGTCGCGCAAATGCACGAGTTGAACGTGTCATGAGTACTTTGAAAAGTCTCCTGACCGCAGTCGAAACCAGTAAACGTTCTTGGCAAGATGTATTAGAAGAAATATAATTGGCTTTGGATTGCACGTCCAATCGTGTGACTAAGGCAAGTCCTTTAGAGTTGCTTATTGGAAAAGAGGCACGTCCGTTTGGTTTAATTCCAATTAGCAATGAGGAACAAAATGTAAGCGTTTCTTCTTTAAGAACTCAAGCTATGGATAATATTGAACGTAATGCTTCTTACGATAAATCTAGATTCGATAAGAAAAAGGCCAAAATTGTAAAGCATAATGTCGGTGATTACGTATTGTTAAAAAATGAAGAGCGTCACCAAACGAAATTAGATCCTAAGTTCAGAGGCCCATTTTTGGTTGCAGAGATATTAGATGGAGATAGGTATGTGTTGAAATCATTAACAAATAAAAGGACGTACAAGTACTCGCACGAGCATTTAAGGAGATGCCAGAAGGACAGGTTACCACAGAGTTGTCTGGTGAACTTAGTACTGATAAAAGCGTTGATAAAGAAAACGTTGAAAGAGAAGTCCATGCAAAGTAAAGACAGTAGATCGCACCACAGTCACTATAATTGCAAGCTCAAGTGCGAACACAATTGTTTGATCATGGCGGGTGGCGCAGTTGGTGTTGTGGCGGGGGTCTATTAATACTGTAAATATAAAAGATATACGCTGTTACTTCAAGATGTATAAGAAGCTTTAATTGAGAATTACTAACTGAAATTTTAATAAGAGCCTAACCTGTGGCAACTTTTGCTTGAGCATAGCCAATATAAAACAAAAATTAACAGAACATCCTGTCAGAAGTCTGTACCTTGACACTAAATATGGAAACCTGAATTAATTTATTTATTTTAATGGCTTATGTAAAAAAAAAAATGTTTTGTTGTAATAAATTTGTAAACCACGCAAATTGTAACATCCAGTATTTAATTTTTAGACAACCACGAGGACGTGTGATCGTCAGGAAGGCCGTGTCGGTGCAGTATCTGATTTAGTTCATAATATGTAGAACATACTGTATGTTCACTTCTACTTTGCTAAAAATACTTTGTCCATTCAATAAAGCTTGCATGTAACTATGATCGTAGTAGTTTTGGCTTTAATGTAATAGCGTCTTTGATTGAATTTTCTGCCTCATTGTTCCAATTGTACTATGAGAGAAAGTATTTCATTACTCTTGATGTACCTACTTTTCACTGTACAATATTTTCTGCTGTGAGCGAGGTAAGAGCTAAATTGCTCTACCGAGTGTGGTCCTGAACGCTTTGATATGGCTGAAAAGAGTTTTCACTCAAGTGTAAGAAACAAAATGATATGAAACAATCTAGCAGTCCTTGATATAATGATTGAGAAAATTATAAAATTGTGTCAGCCATTTTCATTACTTAAAATTACGTGACGTCATACAGAGCGTTCAGGATCTCACTGCACATATCAGCAATTGTGAAATAATTTTATTTAAATAAAAAAAATTTCGTGTGAGGAAAATTCTATTAATAAAGAAAATTACAATGTGAATGGTGAGCGTTCCCCGACATATGTATATAATTATGTCTCTTGATATTTATCAATGAATGGTGCTCATTCTTATCTTAATATATAAAAAACAAGTGTCGCTATGTTTGAGGCCAATGGACTCCGAAACTACTGCACAGATTTTGAATTTTTTTTGCACACCGTATGTAGTTTGATCTAACTTGAAATATAAGATAGGTTATATCTCAGCTTATAGTCACAATATTATTTTATTGCAATTTTTTTATTTGTTTATACTTAATAATAAAGTGTTACGTATACGCAGTGGCACTCATATTTTCAGGTGGTGCGGATATACTTCCGTGTAATTCCTTGGTGTTTAATTAAACAACCTGCTTATCAATAAAAAATATTATAGCGAATGATATCAAGTATAGCACATCACCAGGCCCGCCGAGAGGGTGGGGGTTTCTGAGGGGGTCTGCGATTTAGAGGTACTATGACATTTTTTTTAATTCAGGAGAGTCTTTAGTTGTTCCATGTACAATGTTTAAACCGAATTTCAAAGCAACGAAAATCTGCATTTCGTTTTAACTTGAGTAAATTTATAGGTATCTTGATGAAATTTGGTATGTAGGTTCCTGAGCACTCATCTCAGATGGCTATTTAAAACGAACGAAATCGTACCATAACCTCGCCCACTTTTTCGATATCGAAAAACCGAAAAAGTAAGATAATTCATTACCAAAGATTGCTAAAGCGATGAAACTGGTAGCTGGGTTGACCTTATGACGCAGGATAGAAAATTAGTAAAATTTTGGACAAGGGGCGTGGCACCGCCCACTTTTAAAAGAAGGTAATTTAAAAATTTTGCAAGCTGTAATTTGGCAGTCGTTGAAGATATCATAATTAAATTTTGCAGGAACGTTACTACTATTACTATGTGTATGCTTAATGAAAATTAACAAAATCGGAGAACGACCACGCCCACTTTAAAAAATTTTTTTTTAAAGTCAAATTTAACAAAAAATTTAATATCTTTACAGTATATAAGTAACTTATCTCAACATTCAACTCCAGTAATGATATGGTGCAACAAAATATAAAAATAAAAGAAAATTTAAAAATGGACGTGGCTCCGCCCTTTTTCGTTTCATTTGTCTAGGATACTTTTAATGCCATAAGTCGAACAAAAATTTACCAATCCTTGTGAAGTTTGGTAGGCATAGATTTTATGACGATAATTGTTTTCTGTGAAAATGGGCAAAATCGGTTAAAGCCACGCCCAGTTTTTATACACAGTCTACCGTCTGTCCTTCCGCTCGGCCGTTAACACGATAACTTGAGCAAAAATCGATATATCTTTACTAAACTTAGTTCACATACTTATCTGAACTCACCTTATCTTGGTAAAAAAAATGGCCGAAATCCGACCATGACCACACCCACTTTTTCGATATCGAAAATTACGAAAAATTAAAAAAATGCCATAATTCTATACCAAATACGAAAAAAAAGATGAAACATGGTAATTGGATTGGTTTATTGACGCAAAACATAACTTTGGAAAAAACTTTGTAAAATGGGTGTCACACCTACCATATTAAGTATTGAAATTGAAAAAGTTCTGCAGGGCGAAATCAAAAGTGCTTGGAATCTTGGCAGGAACAGTATCGTTGTATTATATATATATAAATAAATCAGCGGTACCCGACGGATGATGTTCTGGGTCACCCTGGTCCACATTTTGGTCGATATCTCGAAAACGCCTTCACATATACAACTAAAGGCTACTACCTTTTAAAACCCTCATCAGTACCTTTAACTTGATACCGATGTCGTTCAAAACGTTATAGAGTCACCCCTGGTCCACCTTTATGGCGATATCTCGAAAAGGTGTCCACCTATAGAACTAAGGCCCACTGCCTTTTAAATAACCATTAACACCTTTCATTTGATACCCATATCGTACAAACGCATTCTAGAGTCACCCCTGGTCTACTTTTATGTCGATATCTCGAAAAGGCGACCACCTATAGAACTAAGTCCCACTGCCTTTTAAAATACTTATTAACACCTTTCATTTGATACCCATATCGTACAAACAAATTTTAGAGTCACCCCTGGTCCACCTTTATGGCGATATCTCGAAAAGGCGTCCACCTAAAGAACTAAGGCCCACTCCCTTTAAAAATACTCATTAACACCTTTCATTTGGTACCCATATCGTACAAACAAATTCTAAAGTCACCTCTGGTCCACCTTTATGGCGATATCCTGAAAAGGTGTCCACTTATAGAACAAAGGCCCACTCCCTTTTAAAATACTTATTAACACTGTAACGTAGCGTTACATTAATATAACCCCCCTGTATTTCCTTTTTCACTTAAACCTGAACCCCCCTGTATTTATTTTTCTATAGCATAGCCAACAACCACTATGGTAAATAACCACACGCTACCAACGACTGATGGCAAACCAATGGTGTGTTTCGTCAACACACCACACAAGAAAATCACAATAATGGTGTATTGGTTTCTCAACCAGTTTGCGGCACCACCCGTATAAACAGCGAATTTGCATTTTTGCAATTCAGCAGGTGAGCCAGCGGGAGTGGTTGTCTTTTTAAAGACAAAATTGCCACTCCGGCTAGCTAGCTGAATGGAAGGGCCGCTGTCATGGCGCGGGTCACCCTCCACCTGGGCTGGGCGGCGCGAATGGTGTCTTCGGACTATCTCCCTCCGTCGTCCACCTAGGTGTTGGGGGGCACGACGCCCTAATGACTAAACCGCCCCTCCCCCGCAGTTCAGACTGAGCGGAAGGAGCCGCTGGTATGGCGCGGTTCACTCTTCACCTGGGCTGGATGGCGCGAGTGGTGTTTTCGGACTATCTCCCTCCGTCGCCCACCCAAGTGACGAGTGGCGCGACGCCGAACGACCAAGCGATCCCTCAGCTCTTGTATAAAAAGCTGGCCGGAGCGGGTTTAACCACTCCCGCTAGCGAGCTGGTGAGAAGAGGGTGTGGCAGGGCGCGGGTCACCCCCTTGCTACGCCCGGACGACGAGAGTGATGTCTTCGGACTATCTCCCTCCGTCGCCCTGGACAGGCAGGGGATGGCTCGCCGCCCGAAAGACCGCACGACCCTCTCTTCACAGCTCTGGTTTCGGCCGTTGGCTGATGCGTGCGCACGCGTGGCTGCTGCTGTGCCGTTAAAGGCCGTGACACAATGACATTTTTCATATAGATGCGTTCAACACAAGCTTATGCATTCCAATAACATCGTCACAATCAACCAAGATATTGCGTTTGTAAATATTTCAGATTTGGCAATTTAAGTTTATTACGCCTTGCACATCCACATACAAAATTTCGCGAAGCACTATTGTAAGCATTTCCCTATACAACAAAAATACTTGCTAGCATATTTTGTGTCGTATTCGATTGTTATATTGCATTTTTTAATTGTGAAAAATGTTAGAAAATTTTCCAACCAGTGGGAAAAATAATTTCACTTGCAAAGTTTGCCAACAGCCTTAGCCAAAGCAAATGTCAAATTCTTCTTCTTATACTTTGCTGGGAACAAAATTGGGGAGCTGGCTACTTTTCAATATCAGATGGCACCAGTGTCGCTCATTCTACTGTTCTCCATAAAAATACGTGCAATCTACTCATAATGCATAAGAATGTGTTAAACTCATCTATATGAAAAACTGCTTATTTGTCGGAGCTATAAGATGCACTTCCCCTCCGCGCACTGATCGACCCACGGTGTCTCGGCTGGTACAGCCCCGCCCCCTTACGCACCTTCTATTAGCGTGCAAGTAGGGAGCTCGGGGTGTCCAGCGCTGAAGCCAGCACTAACCCGAGTCCTCGCAGTCTCTTCCCCAGTTGACCAACCCCGCCCACCATAGATTCCGCCGAAGACTGCCGATCAATCCGACACCGTCAACCGACCCCGCCCGGAACGAGCCGCCGCTGTACAGGTAAACCTCATCACCAGCCTGCTATCCTTCTCACCCCGGCCCTGGTACGCGCTCCGCAGCTCACCGCCGCTGCTTCCATCCCGCCGGTGCTGCGCCGATCGTTGGCCGTCTGCAATACCACCGCCGTGCCGATCCCGCCGTGCTGGTGCCGCCGCTGCTACACCAACCACTGGCAGCTTGCCATCCTACCGCCGTTAAGCCGCTGCATCCGTCAAGCCGCTACTACGACGACCGTTGGCCGTCTGCCATCCTACCGCCGTTAAGCCGCTGCTTTCGTCCCGCCGCTTCTACTACGACCGCTGGCCGCTTGCCATCCTACCGCCGTTAAGTCGCTGCATCCGTCATGCCACTGCTACGACGACCGCTTGCCGTCTGCCATCCTACCGCCGCTAAGCCGCTGCATTCTTCCCGCCGCTGCTACGACGACCGTTGGCTGTCCGCCATCCTACCGCCGTTAAGCCGCTGCTTCTATCCCGCCGCTGCTTCCGTACCGCCGTACCAATCTGTCCGTTACCCGACCGTTCAACCGTCCTACCTAACCTCCTCTGCTCCAACGACCGTTAGCCGCCGCTCCGCCCCCCACACCATCTTGCGACGGAAAGCTGCTGCCCGTCTAATATCTCCAGCCCTGTGTGCGTGTGTTCGTAACACATAATTATTGTGTATTTATTCAGTAGGTGTTTGTGGGACCTTTACTCGACTCTGGATTGACTGAGCGTTACCCCAGCCTTAGACAAAACCCACCTCATAACACCCTTCTTTGATATCCATATCGTATAAACACATTCTAGAGTCACTCCTGGCCCACCTTTATGGCGATATCTCGAAAAGGCGACCACCTATAGAACTAAGGTTCACTCCTTTTTAAAATACTCATTAACACCTTTCATTTGATACCCATATCGTACAAACACATTCTAGAGTCATCCCTGGTCCACCTTTATGGTGATATCTCGAAAAGGCGACCACCTATAGAACTAAGGTTCACTCCTTTTTAAAATACTCATTAACACCTTTCATTTGATACCCATATCGTACAAACACATTCTAGAGTCATCCCTGGTCCAGAACTATACCCCCCTCCCTTTTAAAATACTCTTTAATACCTTCCATTTGATACCCATGTCATACAAACACATTCCAGGGTTACCCTAGGTTCATTTTCCTACATGGTAATTTTCCATTATTTTGTCTCCAAAGCTCTCAGCTGAGTATGTAATGTTCGGTTACACCCGAACTTAGCCTTCCTTACTTGTTTATCAATGAGTGGTTGTATGTATATGCTCTATTGCGAAATGAGTACTGTAGCTAAAACTACGGTGAACTTTTTTTTATGATACATGAGTGTAGAGCGAGATACAAGTATTCGTGAGCACTGTACCGTATTTATTTATTTATTTATTTATATATATTTTAATCTTGAAATTGCTACATTTCTTACAGACTAATTACAAATGTAGGCAAATACCAACTAACTTAACTGGTCTTTAAGTAGCATTTTAAACCTATTTTCACAAAAGGAGAAATCCAAAACTGAAGATATCACCCCAGATATCAAATTAAAAATGAAAGTTAAAGATAAGAAGGTTCTCCTACAATTTAGTGTCTTAAGACCGATAAGCAAACATCTAGACTCATAAGCGCGAACCGGAAGCTCAAAATGAAGAGGTCGCGGAGCATACTTAATAAATATTTTCTGAACTCTCTCCAATCGAATAATATGACAAGAATAATACGGACACCAAATAAAAGCAGCATATTCTAGTTTTGAGCGTACCAGTGAAGTAAAGTGTGCCTTTAAAGTATACTAATCGGAGAAATCTGAACTGAAACGTCTGACAAAAGCCAGCATAGAGTACGACTTAGCTATGGTATAGTTAAGATGGCTAAGAAAATTAAACTTGGAATCAAAGACCACCCCCAAGATCAGTGATTTTAGAAACAATGTCTAGTTGTGAGCCACCAATAAAATATGAAGTAGGGATAAGAGTACGGGACTTGGAATAGGAGACGTGGAAGCATTTTTTAATATTTAAGGGACGCATATTTTTCTGACGCCAAGCTACAACATTGTCAAGATCACTCTGAAGTTTCGCCGAGTCAGAGGAACACGTTATTTTGCTAAAAATCTTCATGTCATCAGCATACAAGAGAAATTTAGAATATTTAAAACAAGTAGTAATATCATTGATGAACACCACAAAAAGAATCGGACCCAATATACTTCCCTGAGGAACCCCAGAGGAGGCAATAAAAGAATACGAGGACACCCCATCAACTACAACTTCACATGATCGGTTAGAAAGATACGATTTAATCCAATTTAAAAAATTTGAATGGAAGCCAAAACTTGGTAACTTTGATAACAAAACACGATGATTAACTTTATCAAACGCTTTCGAAAAATCAGTATACACGGTGTCAACTTGGGCGCGGTTACTAGAGGCTTCAATGCAGTATTCGGAGAAAACTGTTAAATTAGAAGTGGTTGATCTCCCAGACATGAATCCATGCTGATCAACAGAGATGAGACGATGAATGGAGAGAAGAATTTTATTTTTCACTATGCATTCAATAAATTTTGAGACAGTAGAAATTTTAGAAATAGGGCGATAATTGGAAATATCATTTTTATTGCCAGATTTAAAAACCGGCGTGATAAAGGAGATTTTCCATGCATCAATGAAGACGCCTTGCTCAAGGGATTTTTTGGAAAGCAGCCAAATCGGGTAGGCGACCCATCGACATCAGTCTGTGACGACATTTTGATTTGACGAATCCCAAGTTCAATATCATGTAAAGAGAGGTCAAGAGCCCCAAAATTTAGTGAAAAACCACTAGCATCCAAGCCACTAAAAACACCACCACTACTCAAGTCAGGCGGCCACCGTGGTGTGATGGTAGCGTGCTCCGCCTATCACACCGTATGCCTTGGGTTCAACTCCCGGGCAAACCAACATCAAAATTTTAGAAATAAGATTTTTCAATTAGAAGAAAATGTTTCTAAGCGGGGTCGCCCCTCGGCAGTGTCTGGCAAGCGCTCCGATTGTATTTCTGCCATGAAAAGCTCTCAGTGAAAACTCATCTGCCTTGCAGATGCCGTTCGGAGTCGGCATAAAACATGTAGGTCCCGTCCGGCCAATTTGTAGGGAAAAATCAAGAGGAGCACGACGCAAATTGGAAGAGAAGCTCGGCCTTAGATCTCTTCGGAGGTTATCGCGCCTTACATTTATTTATTATTTTTTTTTACTCAAGTCAGGGTCAGCCTCGAAATTCGTGCTGAAAAAATCTGCAAAAAGATTTGCAGCATCTAAAGCCGAATCCGCTTGTGTATCTTTGTAAAATACAGCAGAGGGAATACTAGAACACGATCTATTTGACTTCACATAACGCCAAAAAGCCTTCGGATTTACTTTAATATCGTCTTCAAATTTACTTATATAATTCCGCTTCAAAACTTTGCTCAATGACTTAAATTCTTTCAAATATTTTAAATACAATTCTTTGGAAGTAGGAGACCTAGATTTTTTAAATTTTTTGAAAAACTTGTTTCGCAAACTGTTAAGTTTTTTCAACTCTTTTGTGAACCAAGGAGTTTTGTAAACCTTTTTTTTTTAACTCGGAATATGTTCATAACAAATGCAATTTAAATTATTCTTAACAAGTAAGGAAGGTTAAGTTCGGGTGTAACCGAACATTACATACTCAGTTGAGAGCTATGGTGACAACATAAGGGAAAATAACCATGTAGGAAAATGAACCGAGGGAAACCCTGGAATGTGTTTGTATGACATGTGTATCAAATGAAAGGCATTAAAGAGTATTTTATGAAGGAGTGGGCCATAGTTCTATAGGTGGACGCCATTTAGGGATATCGCCATAAAGGTGGATCAGGGTTGACTCTAGAATTTGTTTGTACAATATGGATATCAAATGAAAGGTCTTAAAGAGTATTTTATGAGGGAGTGGGCCATAGTTCTATAGGTGGACGCTATTTAGGGATATAGCCATAAAGGTGGATCAGGGTTGACTCTAGAATGCGTTTGTACGATATGGGTATCAAATGAAAGATGTTAATGAGTATTTTAAAAGGGATATATCCTTAGTTCCATAGGTGGACGCCGTTTCGAGATACCGCCATAAAGGTGGACCAGGGGTGACCCTAGAATTTGTTTGTACAATATGGGTATCAAAAGAAAGGTGTTAATGAGTATTTTAAAAGGGAGTAATCCTTAGTTCCATAGGTGGACGCCGTTTCGAGATATCGCCATAAAGGTGGACCAGGGGTGACTCTAGAATGCGTTTGTACGATTTGGGTATCAAATGAAAGGTGCTAATGAGTATTTTAAAACGGAGTAATCCTTAGTTCCATAGGTGGACGCCGTTTCGAGATATCGCCATAAAGGTGGACCAGAGGTGACCCTAGAATTTGTTTGTACAATATGGGTATCAAAAGAAAGGTGTTAATGATTATTTTAAAAGGGAGTAATCCTTAGTTCCACAGGTAGACGGCGTTTCGAGATATCGCCACAAAGGTGGACCAGGTGTGACCCTAGAATTTGTTTGTACAATATTGGTATCAAAAGAAAGGTGTTAATGAGTATTTTAAAAGGGAGTGATGCTTAGTTCCACAGGTGGACGCCGTTTCGAGATATCGCCATAAAGGTGGACCAGGTGTGACCCTAGAATGCGTTTGTACAATATGGGTATCAAACGAAAGATGTTAATGAGTATTTTAAAAGGGAGTAATCCTTAGTTCCATAGGTGGACGCCGTTTCGAGATATCGCCATAAAGGTGGACCAGGGGTGACCCTAGAATTTGTTTGTATAATATGGGTATCAAAAGAAAGGTGTTAATGAGTATTTTAAAAGGGAGTGATGCTTAGTTCCAGAGGTGGACGCCGTTTCGAGATATCGCCATAAAGGTGGACCAGGTGTGACCCTAGAATTTGTTTGTACAATATTGGTATCAAAAGAAAGGTGTTAATGAGTATTTTAAAAGGGAGTGATGCTTAGTTCCACAGGTGGACGCCGTTTCGAGATATCGCCATAAAGGTGGACCAGGTGTGACCCTAGAATGCGTTTGTACAATATGGGTATCAAACGAAAGATGTTAATGAGTATTTTAAAAGGGAGTAATCCTTAGTTCCATAGGTGGACGCCGTTTCGAGATATCGCCATAAAGGTGGACCAGGGGTGACCCTAGAATTTGTTTGTATAATATGGGTATCAAAAGAAAGGTGTTAATGAGTATTTTAAAAGGGAGTGATGCTTAGTTCCACAGCTGGACGCCGTTTCGAGATATCGCCATAAAGGTAGACCAGGTGTGACCCTAGAATTTGTTTGTACTGTTACGAATATTAGCACAACTAAGGAGTGCTGCCAGCTCTAAGCCGATCTAGGCAGTGACGTGAATGCACATCAATAATTCAATCATTATGTATCCACATAAACGAATAAATAATTGCGTCTACACATATGTACACATTCCGACGAGCAACATTTACATACAAGGCAGCAAGAGATGAGATGTCACACACCGATGAATTTACTTATACGCTTATGTGTGTGCGGGAGACTGTAAACTACAAACACATGCATATACCTTATCTGAGTTGTCACAAGAGAGAGCAATAATTTGTGCACGTAGTTGTGGCTGGGGATTTTGTAGCCGAAACAACTAGTAACTTCTGGAAATCGAAGAGCCTAGAAGTATGCAGCGTAAACTATAAAAGCGGCGCCAGCGAGTAAGAAGTAATTCAGTTTGATTTGAGTTGATCAGCAGTTACGACTAAGAAGATATCTAGCGAGCAATACCAGTATTATTTTGATTAGTGGAGTTTCATTTGAGCTATCAGTTTGGTTAATAAGCTATTCGTTGCACAGTTTGAGTGTTATTGTGAAGCATTTTAATAAAGGCCATTTTTCCATTATTCAATATTGGAGTTATTTATTCAACAGTTTAGTGATTCGAACTTAGCAGAGGATTGCAAATAAGAGGATTTGCAAGCAAATTCGTTACAATTGGTGTCAGAAGAGGAATTGTTGAATAAATTCCAGAGGACAACAAGGACATGGCAAAGTTCAGTGAATTGAAGATCCAGCAACTAAAGAAGGAGTTGGAGAGCCGTGGATTGAATACAAGCGGCATTAAACTTGAACTTCAGGCACGGCTACGAGAGGCAATGGAAGCAGAAGGAATTGATGTGGAAGAGTATGTCTTTCACCTTGATGGGGAGGAGACAACAAAAATTGAAGAGAAAAACGAAACATCGCAGACGGTTACCAGCACAGATTTGAACATGATTTTGGCTGCAATATCTGCTCAAACATCGACAGTGGCTTCTCAACTGGAATCGCAAAAGACAGATATAAAATCTCAACTGGCATCTCAACTAGAAGAACAGAAGACATATATGGCATCCCAACTGGAATCGCAGGAGACACGCATAACATCAAAGATGGAAGAACAAGAGGAGCGCTTATCATTGCAGGTGGCACAAATGTCTTCACAGTTAGAAGCACAGGAAGCAAGGGTAACATCAAAGCTGGAAGCGCAGGATGCAAAAATCGCTCAATTTCAGGCAGAAGTCGATGATTTGAAGGGTCGTATGGAGCAGTTACAATTAAATCGTCCAGCAGTTTCAGCGAGTAATTCAAAGGTAAAAACACCATCCTTTGACGGTTCTGTTCCTTTCCAGGTCTTTAAGTTACAGTTTGAGAAGACCGCAGCAGTGAACAACTGGAATGTGGAAGATAAAGTTGCCGCACTCTTCGTAGCATTGAAAGGACCAGCTGCCGAAATCTTACAGACTATTCCAGAATACGAACGGAACAGTTATGACGCATTGATGGCTGCTGTAGAACGGCGATACGGAAGCGAACACAGGAAACAGATATTTCAAATAGAATTGCAAAACCGCTACCAAAAAGCTAACGAGACCTTGCAGGAGTTTGCTTCTGACATTGAAAGATTGGCTCATCTTGCAAATGCGGATGCACCCGTGGAATACACGGAAAGAGTGAAGATTCAGAGCTTTATAAATGGCATACGAGATGTGGAAACGAAGCGAGCCACATACGCGAACCCAAAGCCAACATTCGCAGAAACGGTGTCACAAGCTCTGATTCAGGAAACGGCGTCGCTTCTGTGTAAGCCAGTTTTCAAAGCACGCCGTGTGGAAGTAGAAAGGCCAGAGTGGGTAGACGCAATATTGGAGGCGCTGAAAGGATCGCAAAAGCAGAGTGAAAAAGTTATCAAATGCTTCAAATGCGGGAAGTCCGGTCACATTGCACGTCATTGCGATCTTGGCCTTAATAGTTCCAACAATGTGGGTGGGCGTAAACGCAAAGCTGGAGGAGATGAGCAAGAGCGAGTAAGAGGTAGAGAGCTAGATCCAGCTATTGAATGCCCTGTGATATCTGTGTCGCAAATTGGTAGAAAATCGAGCAGTCTTACCGTCAGAGGGAATGTGGATGGCAAAGAACGAATACTGACTGTAGATACGGGCGCATCTCATTCCTTGATCCGATCTGACTTGGTCAACAGGAGAGTAAAACCGTTACCTGGAGCAAAGTTGCGTACGGTCACTGGCGAGTATAACCAAGTTCAGGGAGAAGTGATATGTGAAGTATTGATTGGGAAGGTCATGGTCCTACACAGATTTGTTGTGGCGGAGATTGTTGATGAAGTTATATTGGGAGTGGATTTCTTGGTTGACCATGACATCAAGATCGATATGCAGAGAAGGGTGATGCGTTATGAGAACCAAGATGTGCCACTTAACTTTAGTTTGGAAAAAGGGTTCAGCAGTAATCGGGTACTGGTGGAGAATACTCAACGAAGGCCACGAAATTCAAAGGTAAAGGTTGATAGATCGAATGGGTCAAATAAATCAAAATCAAAAGTACCTGCGAGAGAAACACTGGCATTGAAAAGCCCTAACGGACGTACTAAAATCGAGAAGGAATGCGAGGGTAGTTTCAATCCAGAGCGCACTACTGTGGGGAAACGTGGGAACGATACTGATTATGCAAAGCAAATCCGTCCAGCGCAAGCTCTACGAAGTAGTTCATCGGCCAAACAACAGAGTGTAAAGGAACGAACCAGGGTATTGAGTGGTACGATGAAATACAGGTACCATGAGAACAATAATTCGAAAAGTTTCTTGGCGGGAGATTTGGTACTGTTATACAACCCTCACCGGCGGAAAGTTGTTCCATCCAAATTGCGGTGCAGTTGGGAAGGCCCGTACAAGATTGTGAAGAAGCTCAGTGATACCATCTACCGCATACAAAGCATTGAGAAACCACGGAGTAGAAGAGTGGTACATTTGGCGATGCTAACAGCGTTTAGATCGAGAGATTTGTCTGATCGGGACGATCAGACTTAGGTGGAGGGCAGTGTTACGAATATTAGCACAACTAAGGAGTGCTGCCAGCTCTAAGCCGATCTAGGCAGTGACGTGAATGCACATCAATAATTCAATCATTATGTATCCACATAAACGAATAAATAATTGCGTCTACACATATGTACACATTCCGACGAGCAACATTTAGATACAAGGCAGCAAGAGATGAGATGTCACACACCGATGAATTTACTTATACGCTTATGTGTGTGCGGGAGACTGTAAACTACAAACACATGCATATACCTTATCTGAGTTGTCACAAGAGAGAGCAATAATTTGTGCACGTAGTTGTGGCTGGGGATTTTGTAGCCGAAACAACTAGTAACTTCTGGAAATCGAAGAGCCTAGAAGTATGCAGCGTAAACTATAAAAGCGGCGCCAGCGAGTAAGAAGTAATTCAGTTTGATTTGAGTTGATCAGCAGTTACGACTAAGAAGATATCTAGCGAGCAATACCAGTATTATTTTGATTAGTGGAGTTTCATTTGAGCTATCAGTTTGGTTATTAAGCTATTCGTTGCACAGTTTGAGTGTTATTGTGAAGCATTTTAATAAAGGCCATTTTTCCATTATTCAATATTGGAGTTATTTATTCAACAGTTTAGTGATTCGAACTTAGCAGAGGATTGCAAATAAGAGGATTTGCAAGCAAATTCGTTACAGTACAATATTGGTATCAAAAGAAAGGTGTTAATGAGTATTTTAAAAGGGAGTGATGCTTAGTTCCACAGGTGGACGCCGTTTCGAGATATCGCCATAAAGGTGGACCAGGGGCGACCCTAGAATTTGTTTGTACGATATGGGTATCAAATTAAAGGTATTAATGAGGGGTTTAAAAGGGAGAGGTGGTAGTTGTATAGGTGGTCGCCTTTTCGGGATATCGCCATAAAGGTGGACCAGGGGTGACTCTAGAATGCGTTTGTACGATTTGGGTATCAAATGAAAGGTGCTAATGAGTATTTTAAAACGGAGTAATCCTTAGTTCCATAGGTGGACGCCGTTTCGAGATATCGCCATAGAGGTGGACCAGAGGTGACCCTAGAATTTGTTTGTACAATATGGGTATCAAAAGAAAGGTGTTAATGATTATTTTAAAAGGGAGTAATCCTTAGTTCCACAGGTAGACGCCGTTTCGAGATATCGCCACAAAGGTGGACCAGGTGTGACCCTAGAATTTGTTTGTACAATATTGGTATCAAAAGAAAGGTGTTAATGAGTATTTTAAAAGGGAGTTATCCTTAGTTCCACAGGTGGACGCCGTTTCGAGATATCGCCATAAAGGTGGACCAGGGGCGACCCTAGAATTTGTTTGTACGATATGGGTATCAAATTAAAGGTATTAATGAGGGGTTTAAAAGGGAGTGGTGGTAGTTGTATAGGTGGTCGCCTTCTCGAGATATCGCCATAAAGGTGGACCAGGGGTGACTCTAGAATGCGTTTGTACGATATGGGTATCAAATGAAAGGTGTTAATGAGTATTTTAAAAGGGAGTAATCCTTAGTTCCATAGGTGGACGCAGTTTCGAGATATAACCATAAAGGTGGACCAGGGGTGACCCTAGAATTTGTTTGTACAATATGGGTATCAAATTAAAGGTATTAATGAGTATTTTAAAAGGGAGTAATCCTTAGTTCCATAGGTGGACGACGTTTCGAGATATCGCCACAAAGGTGGACCAGGGGATACCCTAGAATTTGTTTGTACAATATGGGCATCAAACGAATGGTGTTAATGAGTATTTTAAAAGGGAGTGGGCCTTAGTTCTATAGGTGGACGCCGTTTCGAAATATTGCCATAAAGGTGGACCAGGGGTGACTCTAGAATGTGTTTGTACGATATGGGTATCAAATTAAAGGTATTAATGAGGGTTTTAAAAGGGAGTGGTGGTTGTTGTATAGGTGGTCGCCTTTTCGAGATATCGCTATAAAGGTGGACCAGGGGTGACTCTAGAATGCGTTTGTACGATATGGGTATTAAATGAAAGGTGTTAAAGAGTATTTTATGAGGGAGTGGGCCATAGTTCTATAGGTGGACGCCATTTAGGGATATAGCCATAAAGGTGGATCAGGGTTGACTCTAGAATGCGTTTGTACGATATGGGTATCAAATGAAAGGTGTTAATGAGTATTTTAAAAGGGAGTAATCCTTAGTTCCATAGGTGGACGCCGTTTCGAGATACCGCCATAAAGGTGGACCAGGGGTGACCCTAGAATTTGTTTGTACAATATAGGTATTAAAAGAAAGGTGTTAATGAGTATTTTAAAAGGGAGTAATCCTTAGTTCCATAGGTGGACGACGTTTCGAGATATCGCCATAAAGGTAGACCAGGGGTGACCCTAGAATTTGTTTGTACAATATGGGTATCAAAAGAAAGGTGTTAATGAGTATTTTAAAAGGGATTGGGCCTTAGTTCTATAGGTGGACGCCGTTTCGAAATACCGCCATAAAGGTGGACCAGGGGTGACTCTAGAATGTGTTTGTACGATATGGGTATCAAATTAAAGGTATTAATGAGAGTTTTAAAAGGGAGTGGTGGTAGTTGTATATGTGAAGGCTTTTTCCAGATCGCGACCAAAATGTGGACCAGGGTGACCTAGAACATCATCTGTTGGATACCGCTAATTTATTTATATATGTAATACCTGCCAAGATTTTAAGGGTTTTTTATTTCGCCCTGCGGAACTTTTTCATTTGCTTCTACTTAATATGGTAGGTGTCACAACCATTTTATAAAGTTTTTTCTAAAGTTATATTTCGTGTCAATAAACCAATCCAATTACCTCACCATGTTTCATCCCTTTTTTCGTAATTTTCGATATCGAAAAAGTGGGCGTGGTCATTGTTGGATTTCGTTCATTTTTCATACCAAAATAAAGTGAGTTCAAGTAAGTACGTGAACTAAGTTCATTAAAGATATGTCGATTTTTGCTGAAGTTATCGTGTTAACGGCCATGCGGAAGGACAGACGAACGACAGTGTATAAAAACTGGGCGTGGCATCAACCGATTTCGCCCGTTTTCACAGAAAACAGTTAACATCATAAAATCTATGCCCCTACCAAATTTCAAAAGGATTGGTTAATTTTTGTTCGACTTATGGCGTTAAAAGTATCCTAGACAAATTAAATGAAAAAGGGCGGAGCCACGCCCATTTTGAAATTTTCTTTTATTTTTGTATTTTGTTGCACCATGTCATTACTGGAGTTGAATGTTGACATAATTTACTTATATACTGTAAAGATATTAAATTTTTTGTTAAAATTTTACTTAAAACAAAAATTTTGTTAAATGTGGTCGTGGTCCTTCTCCGATTTTGCTAATTTTTATTAGGCGTACATATAGTAATAGGAGTAACGTCCCTGCCAAATTTCATCACGATATCTTCAACAACTGACAAATTACAGCTTGCAAAAGTTTTAAATTACCTTCTTTTAAAAGTGGGCGGTGCCACGCCCATTGTCCAAAATTTTACTAATTTTCTACTCTGCGTCATAAATTCAACTCATCTACCAAGTTTCGTCGCTTTATCTGTCTTTGGTAATGAATTATCGCACTTTTTCGGTTTTACGAAATTTTCGATATCGAAAAAGTGGGCGTGGTTATAGTCCGATATTATTCCTTTTAAATAGCGATCTGAGGTGAGTGCTCAGGAACCTACATACCAAATTTCATCAAGATACCTCAAAATTTACTCAAGTTATCGTGTTAACGGCCATGCGGAAGGACAGACGGAAGACTGTGTATAAAAACTGGGCGTGGCATCAACCGATTTCGCCCGTTTTCACAGAAAACAGTTATCATCATAAAATCTATGCCCCTACCAAATTTCAAAAGGATTGGTTAATTTTTGTTCGACTTATGGCGTTAAAAGTATCCTAGACAAATTAAATGAAAAAGGGCGGAGCCACGCCCATTTTGAAATTTTCTTTTATTTTTGTATTTTGTTGTACCATGTCATTACTGGAGTTGAATGTTGACATAATTTACTTATATACTGTAAAGATATTAAATTTTTTGTTAAAATTTTACTTTAAAAAAATTTTTTTTTAAAGTGGGCGTGGTCTTTCTCCGATTTTGCTAATTTTATTAGGCGTACATATAGTAATAGGAGTAACGTCCCTGCCAAATTTCAGCATGATATCTTCAATGACTGACAAATTACAGCTTGCAAAAATTTTAAATTACCTTCTTTTAAAAGTGGGCAATGCCACGCCCATTGTCCAAAATTTTACTAATTTTCTATTCTGCGTCATAAGTTCAACTCATCTACCAAGTTTCGTCGCTTTATCTGTCTTTGGTAATGAATTATCGCACTTTTTCGGTTTTACGAAATTTTCGATATCGAAAAAGTGGGCGTGGTTATAGTCCGATATCGTTGATTTTAAATAGCGATCTGAGATGAGTACTCAGGAACCTACATACCAAATTTCATCAAGTTACCTCAAAATTTACTCAAGTTATCGTGTTAACGGACGGACGGACGGACGGACATGGCTCAATCAAATTTTTTTTTGATCCTGATTATTTTGATATATGGAAGTCTATATCTATCTCGATTCCTTTATATATGTACAACCAACCGTTATCCAATCAAATTTAATATACTCTGTGAGCTCTGCTCAACTGAGTATAAAAATATTAAAACAACCGGTAACTTCAACCTCAGCAAATAGCGAATCCCAATCAATAGACTCAATTACCGCATTAACAGCATCAACATCGTAATTTTTAAAACAAAACTTCGAAAGTGAATCTTCTACTAAGTATTAAACTCATAAAATTCCAAATGAAGAACAAGCGGTACATGATGGGGACCAGGAGTGGACAAAGGGTCTAGACATTCCTGGAGGCAAAAATTCATATTATCACTTAAAAATATGAGATCTAATATTCTATTAAGACTGTTATTAAAACTGTTAATCTGACTAAGGTCACATCTTGAGAAGCCGTCAATCAAACAGGTTTCAGCAAACGCATTTGAAGACATAGGAAGAAGCCCCCGACTATTATCAAAAGTAGACCATTCTAGATTACTGAGGTTGAAGTCGCCAAAAACTCAAACATTTTCATGACTAGATGCTAAGGCTAAAGTATTATCAACATGCTCTTTATAAAGTAAATCGCTACTAGTAGGCGGTACATAAGAAGCACAAATAAAAAGTTTAGAAACTCCATGTACAGAAACGCAAAGCATATCTAAAAGAGAATCAGCATTCGGCAATGGCACCAAAGTCGCTCGATATTTTCGTCGAATCGCAATTAAAACGCCTCCTCCTCTAGACAGACCAGTTTTTAATGCATCGCGATCTTTACGAAAAACGCACAATAAATTTCCATCGAAAAATTCACCATCCATAAAAGTGTCATTTAGCCAAGTCTCGACAATAACAAAGATGTCATAATCCAAGTTTGAAGTCATCGTATATAGTGAGTCACACTTGGTTCTTAAGCCTGATACGTTGTGAAAATAAATTTTAAGATCCTTGTAAGAACGAATATTAGCTACATCCCTTGTCGAGGTTTGCATAGAAATATTTAAACGGTTCCTTGTACCATCTGACCCAACCGATTGCCATTGGACATCGGTTGGATCTCGTAGTTTTTTGAACGGAAATTAAAAGGACGCACAGCAATGTTTGAAGGCCATAAGTCAGGCACCAATAGCTTAGGTAGTACACTTTCCTCAACAGCCAATTTAAAATTAATGTATCGCAGAGAATTGGGATCCACGCCAAACTTCACCAACGGAAAACAAGCAATGGAGTTAACATCAATGCCAGTATGTTGAGAAATATGAAATTTTAATTTATCGGATGTGACCGAGGCAGAGAAAGGCGAAATATGCAACCACTTCCTTTTAGAAACAGCACTTAAATCACCATTAATGCCCGACCCAACAACTAAAGGTGACGTTAGCAAGCGCGAATTAATTTTATTACCATAATTGGGGGAGGGTCTAATGTTATCATTAGCATTGGAAGCATTATTGTTGCTTACAGCATTATCCGGAATTGAACTAGTACCTGTGGTACCTGCATCACCATTATCATTATTGGGACTGGATCTAATGTTAACATTAGCAATGGCAGCATTATTGTTGCTTTCAGCACTATCCGGCATTAGACTAGTACCTGTGGTACCTGCATCAGCATTATTATTGTTAGAGGTGCTTTCTTTGTTATGTTGAGTTTTATTTCTTCGTTTGAATTTTTTTTTTTTATTTTGCACTGTCTTCCATTCGTTTTGATTACCAACAACTGCAGGAAACGAAGTAGACCAAGAAGATTGCAAAGCAACGGCGTTAGAAACTGGCGTCACAGTTGAAACATTTTTAACAACAGCAGCATCGTTAGGCAACAAAAACAACAGTGGTTGAGCAGCAGTACCAATACCAGCTGATATTACATCGGCAATAGCAGCGACGTCGACAGAGCCAGTAGCACCCGTTGGGGCGCGCACAGAGGTTGGCTGCATTGATGAAGCAGAGTTTTTTTGTTTACACTACAGAAACTTTCAAATTGTGTGAGCAATTGAGATAATAAAGAATTATTTTCGTTGAGCTTACAGTGCAAGTAACGAACCTAAGCTTGAAGAGAATCAATTTTATGACATAAGCACTCATTATCTTCGCGCAAAGCAGTCACAGCAGAAAGAAGTTGAGTATTGACAATTTCCAACTCAGCAAAATTATTAACAATATCAGAGCGCGGAATTGGCATTTGCACTTGCGTGGCTTGTTGTTGTTGTAACGACGACTCGTCTTGCTGAGCGGGAGCACACAACACACAGATGTAATATTATCAGCATTATTAAGATGATTGAAATCGGCAGGCATGTTACCAACAACACAATTCATATGACAAATTTCTCTGCAATTTTCACACCGCACTGAAGTTTGAGCGCGCTCAACTCTGTGGCCACAGAAACAAAGCATATTAAATCAAATGTTAAAATATGATATGCACAGAAAAAGGCAAAGAAGAGTCAATGTCTCTAACACAATTTTTGATTGTTAAGCGGCATTAAATAAAAAAGTTAAAAACTCAAAAATTAAATTAAAAATAGAAGAAAAACTCAGAGCACGGAAAAAACACAATTGTTCACGGCGACGTACTCTATCATGGGGTACTTATCATACAATAGGTATCAAATTTTATGTAATATTTTCTTTTAGGAATTTAATTCTTAGAAAATTATATAATTATGTAACATGAAAATGATATAAGTAAGTATTAACGCTTAATATGTATATTTTCTTAAATTATCATGAATGTATTCAATTTAAATGAAAAATTCTCAAAATAATTTTTTTCCTTTTCTTTACAAAGATTTCAATCTGATTTTTACATATATGCTTTAAGTTAAATTTGCTAATTCTATTTAGCATATACACCCACTATAATACCTAGTTTTGTATAGAAAACATATGAAGTTTTGCGCTTACATGGTTTTGACGTGGTATCCCTCGGCTGGCCAAGCGATAAGATGCACGAATTACGCTGTATACCACGCTGTATTTACCAAACCTAAATATTTTTATATGTATAACAATTTTTTTTGTATATACACATGTATATTTAATTATTAAATGAACCCTTTTTTGGTATACACTTTTATATTCGCAAAATTTTCAGTTAAATTAACTGAAATTCATATTATTACAAATTTCGTTGTTCTAAAAAAATTTTTTTTTGCAATTTCAAAAGCATTTAAATATTAAGTCAGTTTCAATTAATAAATATAGGTATATATAGCATAGATATGGTTTTTATACTCAGCGTTATTTGCACACAGAGTACTTATATTAACTTTGATTGGATAACGGTTGGTTGTACAGGTATAAAGAAATCGAGATAGATATAGACTTCCATATATAAAAACCATCAGTATCGAAAAAAAATTTGATTGAGCCATGTCCGTCCGTCCGTCTGTCCGTTAACACGTTAACTTCAGTAAATATTGAGATATCTTCACCAAATTTGTTACACGAGCTTATCTGGACACAGAATAGGTTGGTATTGAAAATGAGCGAAATCGGATGATAACGACGCCCAATTTTTTATATATATAACATTTTGGAAAACACAAAAAACCTGATTATTTAGTAAATAATACACCTAGAATGTTGAAATTTGACGTGTGGGCTGATATTGCGACTGCTGATAAAAATTTGAAAAAAGAAATATTTTTAAATGGGCGTGGCACCGCCCACTTGTGATAAAACCGATTTTACAAATATTATTAATCATAAATCAAAAATCGCTAAACCTATTGTAACAAACCAACACACAACCTTACCATATGATGGCATACAAAGTATGGACTATGAATAAAGAAAATATGCAAAGAAGGCAATTGGGATAAGGTTTACAAAAACTAAGGCATGACGTGGCTGAATGCGTTTGTAACACTTCAACCATCGTAGGAGTGTGGGTTCAAATCTCACTCCCGGGAGAAAAGGCTGCGAAGAGATTTACAAGATATAATCGAAACAGCTGTCGCCTTGTCCTTCCTGATGTCACGTTGTTTAAATTTTTCCCAAATTATTAAATAAATTAAAAATTGCTTCAAATAAATGTGTTCATATATTTAAAGCAATAAGGGTAATCCCCGCTTAAAAATTCATACAAATAGACAACATTGGTTAATTCGTTGTAGTTCTATAAATAGAACAAAAACAACACCAAGTTTCTTTGAAAACCGCCTTATCAACGCATAAATTTACCATATGAAGCCATACGAAGTATGGACTATGAATAAAGAAAATATGCAAAAAAGGCAATTGTGATAAGGTTTACAACAACTAAGGCATGACGTCGCTGAAACACTTATAGGAGGGATGAGCTAGGATCGGGAACATTATGGATGTTTCTGGCTTCCTTCTGATAGCCGTAAAGAAATTTCGTTGGGGAGACCCAAAATATATTTTCTCGAAGGTTTACACTGGTGGTACTTGTGGACCTCGTGTCGTCCACGTGTAACCAAAATTTTCGTGCAGAATAATTAAACTTTTTTGCTAATGACGAGAACAGCTTAACACCAGCAGCATCCAAAACAGAAAGAAAAGAAAATTTTCTGATGATTCGCCTCAACCATCTCAACTCTTCGTATTTTAATCCTCTCTTACGAAAATGAAAATGTAATTGTCATTGTACATTCATTACTAGTATTAGTGTTTGACCTCACTACTTTTCACTGTTTATAAGTGAGCAGATGTAAGAAAATTGGTAGCTCGGAGGCGGTCTTTTAAATAGAAGCTAAAATGCAGATGAGGACGTTCAGTCTCGCATAAACAAAGCAAGAATGGATTTTTGGCAACTGACAAACGTGGAGGTCCAGTCAAATATATTTAAAAACGAAGCTTCGACTGTTTAATTCGAATGTTGAATCAGTACTGTTTTATGCTTGCGATACGTGGAAAAGCTCAACTTTAATTCAGAAACGTCTACAAGTTTTTATTAATAAACTAGCTTATTCGCGTGGGTTCCACCCCACGTTTCTATAAAAATATGCAAAATAAATAACACAAAATTTAAAGTTATTTTAAGGATGTGTATTTGCGAATTTAGTTACTGCTGAAACCATAGGATATACAATATTTTTTGTAAATTATTTGGAGTACAAATAAAAAGATTTTTTGATGAGCCAACTCTGGAGTAGGCTACCTATAATTGACCATGGGTGAAACATGAGTTGGTAAGATTGACTCCTACTACAGCTAATGACTGTCCTTGAGCTTTATTGATAGGCATTGCGAAAGCCAACCTAATAGGAAATTTGAAGCGTTTGAAATTTAAAAACATATCTGTCGGTATTAATTGAATCCATGGTATAAAAAATTTGTTGTTTTCGAAATTTTCCGATCAAATCATTGCTTCAGTGACATTGCCAGTTCTGTGATGATAAGCCTTGCCGCATTACATAAGCGCGGAGGATCCAAATTACGAAGCATAATATTATGGACCTTTTTTAAGGATCAATCGATGTGGAGGAATTCCTGGTGGCTCCAAGGAGTTTAGAAACTAATCCGGACAATGCACAGCCTGCGATTCTTCCACGATTGAGTCAATGGATTGATAAGTGTTATCGTTTATTTGAATTTTATATAGCTACTAGCAGAGTACCCGACGTCGTTCGGGTATAAATAAAATAAGTATTGTATAGACTAATATATTAGACTAATCCCAACCCCCATTTGTATGGGAGATGCCACGCTATCCCCAATTTCTCCCGAGGGGTAGGGATTAGTCTTATATACCTCCTCACCTAATTTCAGTCGTCTAGCTTTAATACTTTCAGATATATTGACAACGAAAAATTCCAGTTGTATGGGAGGTGCCACGCCCCCTTTTTCGTTATACGCAGTTTTTCTGGAGGGGGTAGGGATTGGTCTCATATAACCACTCACCTAATTTCAGTCGTCTAGCCTTAATACTTTCAGATACATATATTGGCTACGAAAAATTCCAGTTGTAAGGGAGGTGCCATGCCCCCCTGTCGTCAACTTTTTTTTTATACTCAGTTGAGCAGAGCTCACAGAGTATATTAAGTTTGATTGGATAACGGTTGGTTGTACATATATAAAGGATCAAAATAATCAGGATCGAAAAAAAATTTGTTTGAGCCATGTCCGTCCGTCCGTCCGTCCGTCCGTCCGTCCGTTAACACGATAACTTGAGTAAATTTTGAGGTATCTTGATGAAATTTGGTATGTAGGTTCCTGAGTACTCATCTCAGATCGCTGTTTAAAATGAACGATATCGGACTATAACCACGCCCACTTTTTCGATATCGAAAATTTTGAAAAACCGAAAAAGTGCGATAATTCATTACAAAAGACCGATAAAGCGACGAAACTTGGTAGATGAGTTGAAATTATGACGCAAAATAGAAAATTAGTAAAATTTAGGACAATGGGCGTGGCACCGCCCACTTTTAAAAGAAGGTAATTTAAAAATTTTGCAAGCTGTAATTTGGCAGTCGTTGAAGATATCATGATGAAATTAGGCAGGAACGTTACTCTTATTACTATATGTACGCTTAATAAAAATTAGCAAAATCGGAGAAGGACCACGCCCACTTTAAAAAAAAAATTTTTTTAAAGTAAAATTTTAACAAAAAATTTAATATCTTTACAGTATATAAGTAAATTATGTCAAGATTCAACTCCAGTAATGATATGGTGCAACAAAATACAAAAATAAAAGAAAATTTAAAAATGGGCGTGGATCCGCCCTTTTTCATTTAATTTGTCTAGGATACTTTTAACGCCATAAGTCGAACAAAAATTAACCAATCTTTTTGAAATTAGGTAGGGGCATAGTTTTTATGGCGTTAACTGTTTTCTGTGAAAAAGGGCGAAATCGGTTTATGTCACGCCCAGTTCTTATACACAGTCGTCCGTTTGTCCTTCCGCATGGCCGTTAACACGATAACTTGAGCAAAAATCGATATATCTTTACTAAACTCAGTTCACGTACTTATCTGAACTCGCTTTATCTTGGTATGAAAAATGAACGAAATCCGACTATGACCACGCCCAATTTTATATCGAAAATTACGAAAAATGAAAAAAATGCCATAATTCTATACCAAATACGAAAAAAGGGATGAAATATGGTAAGGTAATTGGATTGTTTTATTGACGCGAAATATAACTTTAGAAAAAACTTTATAAAATGGTTGGGACACCTACCATATTAAGTAGAAGAAAATGAAAAAGTTCTGCAGGGCGAAATAAAAAACCCTTAAAATCTTGGCAGGTATTACATATATAAATAAATTAGCGGTATCCAACAGATGATGTTCTGAGTCACCCTGGTCCACATTTTGGTCGATATCTGGAATACGCCTTCACATATACAACTACCACCACTCCCTTTTAAAACTCTCATTAATACCTTTAATTTGATACCCATATCGTACAAACTCATTCTAGAGTCTCCCCTGGTCCACCTTTATGGCGATATTTCGAAAAGGCGAACACCTATAGAACGACGGCCCACTCCCTTTTAAAAATACTCATTAACACCTTTCATTTGATACCCATATCGTACAAACAAGGTCTAGAGTCACCCCTGGTCCAGAAAGGCCCACTCCCTCTTAAAATACTCATTAACTCCTTTCGTTTGATACCCATATTGCACAAACGAATTCTAGAGTCACCCCTGGCCCACCTTTATGGCGATATCTCGAAACGGCGCCCACCTATGGAACTAAGGATTACTCCCTTTTAAAATACTCATTAACACCTTTCATTTGATACCCATATCGTACAAACGCATTCTAGAGTCACACCTGGTCCATCTTTATGGCGATATCTCGAAAAGGCGTCCACCTATAGAACTAAGGCCCACTCCCTCTTAAAATACTCATTAACTCCTTTCGTTTGATACCCATATTGCACAAACGAATTCTAGAGTCACCCCTGGTCCACCTTTATGGCGATATCTCGAAAAGGGGTCCACCTATAGAACTAGGCCCCACGCCCTTTTAAAATACTCATTAACACCTTTCATTTGATACCCATATCGTACAAACAAAGTCTAGAGTCACCCCTGGTCCACCTTTATTGCGATACCTCGAAAATGCGTCCACCTATAGAACTAAGGCCCACTCCCTCTTAAAATACTCATTAACTCCTTTCGTTTGATACCCATATTACACAAACGAATTCTAGAGTCACCCCTGGCCCACCTTTATGGCGATATCTCGAAACGGCGTCCACCTATAGAACTAAGGCCCACTCCCTTTTAAAATACTCATTAACACCTTTCGTTTGATGCCCATATTGTGCAAACAAATTCTAGGGTCACCCCTGGTCCACCTTTATGGCGATATCTCGAAACGTCGTCCACCTATGGAACTAAGGATTACTCCCTTTTAAAATGCTCATTAACACCTTTCATTTGATACCCATATCGTACAAATATATTCTAGAGTCACCCCTGGTCGACCTTTATGGCGATATCCCGAAAAGGCGTCCATCTATAGAACTATGGCCCACTTCCTCTTAAAATACTCCTTAATGCATTTCATTTGATACACATGTCATACAAACACATTCCAGGGTTTCCCTCGGTACATTTTCCTACATGGTTATTTTCCCTTATGTTGTCACCATAGCTCTCAACTGAGTATGTAATGTTCGGTTACACCCGAACTTAACCTTCCTTACTTGTTTTTATATAGCCTACCATAGATTGACGCACTCAGGGTATGTCATGGCAAAATTTCGTTCGATTCCATTCTGCGGTTTAGGCTGCAAGTCCAAACATACATACAGACATACTTTCACAAATATATAGTAGATAGAAGATGTAGACAGGCTGAAATTAACAAAAAAATTTAACGGCGGCAGATTACTAAACGTCCAAACGGAATAACAGCCAAACTCAAGTATGTAGTTAAACTTTAGCTGTTAAAATAACCTAAGTTTTACGGCAGCCATAGTTCTCAAAAATCCCATTTGTAGGGAAGTTGCCATGCCTGCTTTGCCCCAATTTCGCATTTTACTGGAGGTGTTAGGACTTAACGTCATATAGCTCCTTGCCAATTTTTATTATCCTAACATTACTACATCCAGAGATATAAGGTATGATATATATCATTTGTATGCGAGGTGCCACGCTCCCTTCTCCCGCACCACACATTATCCTGGGGGTGTTTGGGATTAACCTCATATAACTCCTAACTGAATTTCAATGTTCTAGCATGAACACCTTCAGAGTTATGCAGTATCAAAGATTCCATTTGTATGGCAGGTGCCACGCGCCTTTTATATATCGAAATTATTTTTAGCCTATGACCATCCCTGGAAGGTTTCATATGGGTTGTGCAAATTTGGTTGTGATCGGTCCATCCGTTAGGACGCAACCCGATCTATACCTACATATATACATACATAATTTGAATTTTATATATATAGATATCTGCGCCGAATCCTGAAAATCGATGGCCATAAAGAATTTCAAATGACGACTTATGGTCTAGAACAAATCAACCTAAGGCTGCCACAGAAATAACCAAGCGTAAATGTTCGTGGATTGGTCACATTCTCAGAAGACCTCCAGTAAATATAGCAAGCATTGCGATGGAATCCACAAGGAAGCCGACGACCTGGTGCACCTGCGAAAACTTGGCGCAGAACTGTGGATAAATAACTCGAAGACGCAGGGTACACGTGGCATGATATCACAAGAACCGCACCTAACAGAATACGATGTCAGTCTGTGGTAAATACCCTATGCTCCAATAAGAGTTGAGGAAGATGATGATGATGATGAAAATCATAACAAGGTTGCCAGCGCAATATACAGCTTCTGCAAACCCAATTGCCAACCTCACCTACCCGTGGCGAATCCTGTTTCATTAACAGCCGAAGCTCTGGCGACCCCGAACCCGTCATGGATACAGAGGGTGGGAGGGCGGGATGGCCTAGAAGGTCGCATGTGGTCATAACAAATCGTTCCCGAGATGGTCTGGCTTGGTACCGGAACGTACCGGATCTGCATCCGGAAAAGGGCCATCAACATCGATAACACTCGTGTCCTTATCGCTACAACAACAACATACCAACTCCAGTACTTTATGATATGTTGATTGGACCAAATTCTTTATGAAATTGTTTTCTGGGTTGGAGCTCTTTCGGTCGATATGTATAAAGAAAAAACCAAGAGTTTTTACTTTTCTCTTCTATGTATTTCGACGCATCTGCGTCATCATCAGGAAGTCTATTTTATTTTCACACAAACAACATGAAAAATACAAACCGATTCATAATTTTCAATAAACATTACAAATTCAACATTAAAACAATGACTCACAATAATTTAATTAGTTGTACAAACACAATAACATCACCGGTTTAGGACAATCGACACATTCACTTTGCTTATTTTCTATTTTTGTTTTTATCATTTTTTTATTAGTGCTGTATAAGCGCTATTTGTATTGTCAATGTGTTCTTTAAAATTCATGACGTTCGTCATATGTTGTTGGATGCGAAGACTTTCCAGTGTCATCCTTCTTTTGCATCTTCTCTCAACATCTAAAATTCACGCGTTCCCAAAATCAGCTGTATGATCGTTGTCAGTCAGAAAGCGTGGTATTTGTTTTTCTGTTTTTTGCATCCATTTCATGTTCGTGTATTCTCGTTCTCAATGCTCTTTTCGTTGTGCCAATGTAACATTTATTGCAGGTATTGTTGTTGTTACCGTTGCATTGAAATTTATAGACTAAATCGCATTGTTGTTCCTTGTCTATTTTGTCTTTTGCTTTTTTAAAATGTATTGTATGGTTAAAGACCACAGCAACTATAAAACAAGCAGATATAAAACAAGTTTAAAAGCGTCGTAGACTAGAATAATAAGCTATAACTTAGCAAAAAATAGTTTTGAATCAATGACATTTCACTTATCAAGTTTTATTGTAAGAGGAAATGCGGAGACATTTTTTTTAACGGGCGGTGCCACGTGTTATGTAGAAAAGTAGTTTATCTGAAATAAAATGTACAATTGAAGCTCACGCTGAGTATATAATGTTCAGTTACACCCGAACTTAGACACCTTTACTTCTTTTCTTTATAGTTATTAACACATTTGGGTTTCCAAGAATGATCACCGCTTAACACTTATAGAATGGATGGGCTAGGATCGGGAACATTATAGATGTTTCTGGCTTCCTTCTGATATCCGGAAAGAAATTTCGTTGGGGAGACCCAAAATATATTTTCTCGAAGGGTTACACTGGTGGTACTTGTGGACCTCGTTGTCGTCCACGTGTAACCAAAATTTTCGTGCAGAATAATTAAACTTTTTTGCTAATGACGAGAACAGCTTACCACCAGCAGCATCCAAATCAGAAAGAAAAGAAAATTTTCTGATGATTCGCTTCAACCAACCCAACTCTTCGTATTTTAATCCTCTCTTACGAAAATGAAAATGTAATTGTCATTGTACATTCATTACTAGTATTAGTGTTTGACCTCACTACTTTTCACGGTGTATAAGTGAGCAGATGTAAGAAAATGGGTAACTCGGAGGCGCGCTTTTAAATAGAAGCTAAAATGCAGATGAGGACGTTCAGTCTCGCATAAACAAAGCAATAATGGCTTTTTGGCAACTGACAAACGTGTAGAAGTCCAGTCAAACATCTTTAAAAACAAAGCTTCGACTGTTTAATTCGAATGTTGAATCAGTACTGTTTTATGCTTGCGATACGTGGAAAAGCTCAACTTTAGTTCAGAAAGGTCTACAAGTTTTTATTAATAAACTAGCTTATTCCCGTGGGTTCCGCCCCACGTTTCTATAAAAATATGCAAAATAAATAACACAAATTTTAAAGTTATTTTAAGGATGTGTATTTGCGAATTTAGTTACTGCTGTAACTATAGGATATACAATATTTTTTGTAAATTATTTGGAGTATAAATAAAAAGATTTTTTGATGAGCCAACTTTGAAGTAGGCTACCTATAATTGACCATGGGTGAAACATGATTTGGTAAGATTGACTCCTACTACAGCTAATGACTGTCTTTGACTACGAAAAATTCCAGTTGTAAGGGAGGTGCCATGCCCCCAGTCGAAAACTTTTTTTATATAGCCTACCATTGATTGAAGCACTCAGGGTATGTCATGGCAAAATTTCGTTCGATTCCATTCTGCTGTTTAGGCTGCAAGTCCAAACATACATACAGACATACTTTCACAAATACTTATGTAGTAGATAGATTATGTAGACAGACTGAAATTAACAAAAAATTTTAACGGCGGCAGATTACTAAACGTCCCAGCGAAATAACAGCCAAACTCAAGTCTGTAGTTAAACTTTAGCTGTTAAAATAACCTAAGTTTTACGCAGCCATAGTTCTCAAAAATCCCATTTGTAGGGAAGTTGCCACGCCTGCTTTTCCCCAATTCCACATTTTACTGGAGATGTTAGGACTTAACTTCATATAGCTATTTACCAATTTTCATTATCCTACCATTACTACATCCATAGATAGATGGTATGATATTTTCTATTTGTATGGGAGGTGACACGCTCCCTTCCCCTCACCCCACATTTTCTTGGAGGTGTTAGGGATTAACCTCATATAACTCCTAGCTGAATTTCAATGTTCTAGCATGAATACCTTCAGAGTTATGTAGTATCAAAGATTCCATTTGTATGGCAGGTGCCACGCGCCTTTTATATATCGAAATTATTTTTAGCCTATGACCATCCCTGGAAGGTTTCAAGTGGGTTGTGCAAATTTAGTTGTGATCGGTCCTTCCGTTTAGGACGCAACCCAATCTATACCTACATATATACATACATACATACATACATAATTTGAATTTTATATATATAGATGTCTGCACCGAATCCTGAAAATCGATGGCCATAAAGAATTTCAAATGACGACTTATGGTCTAGTACAAATCAACCTAAGGCTGCCACAGAAATAACCAAGCGTAAATGTTCGTGGATTGGTCACACTCTCAGAAGACCTCCAGTAAATATAGCAAGCATTGCGATGGAATCCACAAGGAAGCCGACGACCTGGTGCACCTGCGAAAACTTGGCGCAGAACTGTGGATAAATAACTCGAAGACGCAGGGTACACGTGGCATGATATCACAAGAACCGCTCCTAACAGAATATGATGTCAGTCTGTGGTAAATACCCTATGCTCCAATAAGAGTTGAGGAAGATGATGATGATGAAAATCATAACAAGGTTGCCAGCGCAATATACAGCTTCTGCAAACCCAATTGCCAACCTCACCTATCCGTGGCGAATCCTGTTTCATTAACAGCCGAAGCTCTGGCGACCCCGAACCCGTCATGGATACAGAGGGTGGGAGGGCGGGATGGCCTAGAAGGTCGCATGTGGTCATAACAAATCGTTCCCGAGATGGTCTGGCTTGGTACCGGAACGTACCGGATCTGCATCCGGAAAAGGGCCATCAACATCGATAACCCTCGTGTCCTTATCGCTACAACAAAAACATACCAACTCCAGTACTTTATGATATGTTGATTGGACCAAATTCTTTATGAAATTGTTTTCTGGGTTGGAGCTCTTTCGGTCGATATGTATAAAGAAAAAACCAAGAGTTTTTACTTTTCTCTTCTATGTATTTCGACGCATCTGCGTCATCATCAGGAAGTCTATTTTATTTTCAAACAAACAACATGAAAAATACAAACCGATTCATAATTTTCAATAAACATTACAAATTCAACATTAAAACAATGACTCACAATAATTTAATTAGTTGTACAAATACAATAACATCACCGGTTTAGGACAATCGACACATTCACTTTGCTTATTTTCTATTTTTGTTTTTATCATTTTTTTATTAGTGCTGTATAAGCGCTATTTGTATTGTCAATGTCTTCTTTAAAATTCATGACGTTCGTCATATGTTGTTGGATGCGGAGACTTTCCAGTGTCATCCTTCTTTTGCATCTTCTCTCAACATCTAAAATTCACGAGTTCCCAAAATCAGCTGTATGATCGTTGTCAGTCAGGTGTTGAGAAAGCGCGCATTTTATAACGCATCCGCGTCATCATCAGGAAGTATATTTTATTTTCAAACAAACAACATGAAACATACAAAACAAATTATTATTTTCAATAAACATTACAAATTCAACATTAAACCATAACTCACAATAATTTAATTAGTTGTGCAAACACAATAACAGCACCAGTTCAGGAAAATCGACACATTCACTTTGCTTATTTTCTATTTTTGTTTTTATCATTTTTTATTAGTGCTGTATAAGCGCTATTTGTATTGTCAATGTCTTCTTTAAAATTCATGACGTTCGTCATATGTTGTTGGATGCGGAGACTTTCCAGTGTCATCCTCCTTTTGCATCTTCTCTCAACATCTAAAATTCTTGCGTTCCCAAAATCAGCTGTATGATCGTTGTCAGTCAGGTGTTGAGAAAGCGCGGTATTTGTTTTTCTGTTTTTTGCGTCCATTTCATGTTCGTGTATTCTCGTTCTCAAAGCTCTTTTCGTTGTGCCAATGTAACATTTATTGCAGGCATTGTTGTTGTTACCGTTGCAATTTTATACACCACATTGCACTGTTGTTCCTTGTCTATTTTGTCTTTTGTTTTTGTAAAGAAACGATTAAGTGTATTGTGTGGTCATCTACATATTTGGTTATGTATTTGAAATATATGTCTTTGCTTTTTAATTCAGCGAGGCTGTCGTCCAATATTTTGTCCAGAACGATATATGCAATGGTTGGAGATAGCAGGTTGCTTATTGCCATTCCGTAGATTTGTTGGTATAGGATGTTGTTATATGAAAAGTAATTGTTGTCACGTAAGCAGAAATCGAGTATCGTCTGGAACTGTTTTTTGTCTATTTGTGTATGTGTCTCCAATTTTTCCCATTTTCGCATAATAGTGCGTATTGCTAAATGTATGGGTATATTCGTAAAAAGAGATATGACGTCTAATGAAATGAGAATTTCATCGTCTTGAATTGTGAAATTATTGATCTTTCTTTAAGTTGAAGTGAAATTTTTATATTAAGATCTTCGGATATAATATTTTTTAAAATCTTGCAACAAATTTTGATAATTTGTAACATGGTACATTAATAGATGAGCAAATCGGTCTAAGTGGAGCGTGTGGTTTCTGAATTTTCGGAAGTCAGTAAAGTCTTGGAGCATTAGCAGCAGCGGATGTCAGCTGACATTTTTGTTTGTAAAGATTATTTATAATTGTGTTATTCTTTCTCATAAGTTTTTGTGTAGGATCATTCCTAATTGTTTTGTATGTGTTTTTGTCGTTTAGCAACTCTTTCATTTTTAGTTCGTATTCGCCCTTGCACATCATAACTGTCTTGTTGCCTTTGTCTCCATTTGTTATTATGATTTCGTTTCTGTGAGGGTTAAGGAAACTTTTGGGGTCTGCCGATGTTTTCAGTATAAACTTGTCCTTAGTGCAGTTTCTAATTTTTTTCTGAAAATTATTGATTTTTGCCGCAATGTCACTCCTTACAGTATCTTTTTCCCTCTCGTCCTCAAAACTTTGTACGCATTGTTCCAAATCGGCGATTATTTCAATGGGTGAAAATGTTTTCCTTGACACTGGTAAGGCGAATTTTTGCCAAGTGACAATAACCTACGCGACTCCTGCGGTACTTCGATGTTCGTATTGTGCACAAACCAATCTTCATTTAATCTCATGCCAAATTTTATAGTACTTTTCGATATTTGTTTCTGGAGTTTGTCGTTGTGTACATTTTGTGTGTTTGTGGCGATTTGTGTCGAAAAATGTTTATGGTTCTCTATAATTTTTTCCCAGAAATCTGGGGCCCAGGTTGTTGAAAAAGTGTTAAATGTCTGCTTGCTTATGCTGAGACGAGGAGGTAGGTACAGTGCCGTTACGACAATCTCGAAACTAATGCTTGTGGTTTCGACAGATGCTGCTTGAACCTCGTTTCAGCATAAGCAAGCAGACATTTAACACCTTTTCAACAAACTGGACCCCAGATTTCTCATTGGTGGTGATTTCAACGCCAACAGCCGTGGTTGGGTTCAAACCTTGCAGTGATACCCTACCCCAGCGGGTTAGGGGATAGGAATATACCCAAGGTAGGTATGCCTGTCGTAAGAGGCGATTAAAATACCAAACAGATTTACGGAGTTGTGTAGTGCAACCCTTCAGGTTGTTGCGTTATAAAATAATGGTCTGCTATCCTAAGTGAGAGGCGACTGCAGCGCGTACTGGTTCGGCTCTATCTCGTCGGAAAGGGATGGAATCTTTGTCACATCACTTGGATTAAAATCGCTAACAACAAAAATCTACGTGCTATTAGTAGGCATCCTAACTAAAATTTAAAACCACTATTACATCCCTAATGTATGATATCGGATACTATGAATACTCACGAACGTATGATTTTCCTCCGGACGAGATGGTAACCTTCGTGTGTGCCCTCCCTACCTTGTGTTTCCGACACCAAAAAAACTATGTATTGAAAACACCCTAATGCTATATTGGGTTACTCAGACCCTACGTTAATAGTTTAGCACTTCATAATAATAAACCTTGATTAAATTCACACTACCATCAAATATAACTTTAAATTCAAATAAATTTATATTCAAATTATATATAATTAACATTTACGCCCTGATTCTGAGCGTTACCGGTAAAATAGTACCCAGAAAATTATGTAACCGAATATCGTTACCAGTTCTTTTATCCGCGATTCTGGCCCAAGTGGTAACGCTGTCATCACCGAAAAACTCACCAGTGTCTGTGGAGAAATTTTAAAGGTAGTTTTCTTCGCTTTCACGGTTGCCACTTTGGTTCGTTTGGACCAAAAATGGTCCCTTCCAACCCCATTTGGGCCGCTGGTCCCTTTTCTTCAATTTTGATCCTTTTTAGGCAGTAGCCACGATTGGTACTTTTCTTTTTTTTCACTCAGGTAAAAATTCAAAATATTGCCCAGAAAATTCGCCACACTTTCGTTAGCACCCATATAATTTTGAATTTACTTCAATGGAACTCTATAAAAAAATAAAAAATTGCTCAGTCAATAAAATGTACCAGAACAATAACATTTAACCTAGGATATATTTATGCCTGGCATTAAAAAGAAAAGTGTTGGCAAACACATTGTCTTTTATTGTTGATGAAATAACCGACTAATCAAAAAAAAATTTTGTTTTATAATAATCAGGTATGTCGCAGAATCCGACTCGGATTTGATTTTTGTCGGAAATGAAAACCGATATCTGTTCGAATTGGTGTCGCGAATTTCGATCGGATTTGGCGTTTTTCGCAATTAAACAAAACCGATATTCGAATCAGCTGAGTTTTGTTTTACTTTTGTTATTATGTGTAAAATAGGTATTTGGTTGCAAATGCTAATAAAATTAATTAACGTATGCCTTTTTCCAAAGATTAATTAGCAAATAACCATAAAGAAGAAGTATGAGCACTATAAAATCTTTTTTAATTATCCAAGAGTTACGGGATACGAGAGTGAAACGACGGCGCTTAAGAGATCTCACAAATCCTCTAGAACTTCCGGAGTCTGTGTAAGCACAAAAATCATTAAATATGTCGGTCACTATGCTTAGTTTGACGTTTGTAAAAAGCCGTTTTGAAACTATTCGTTGAATCGGCTATAATTGCCTAATTCAAACAACTTGTGAACATTTTTGATCTTTCATGAAATCATCATGAAATCGATATACATACATATTAAAATTTTATTTTTATACCGAGTTCAGAAAATTTTTTTCCTGCAGATTTGTGGCCCGTTATCGTTTAAGCAAAGTAGCATTTGCAATGGTGCTGAATACAATTGATAGGTATATACCTCCAACATCCATTCCTTCAATTTTGAAGCTATGCGCTTTGCTTCGATTCCTAGCAGTAGGATCCTATCAACGTTCTGTAGGAAACGACATTAATATAAGTTTGGGCAGAAGTACCATATCTGAAACCTTGACACAAATGTTAAGAATTACAGAAACTCATATTTGTCACCAATGGGTCAGTGGACGAGAATGAAAAAAGACAAACGAGGGACTATTTTTACCGCAAATATAAAATGCCTGGCATCACAGGATGTATCGATGGTACCCATATTAAAATAATGAAACCTTATTGGAAACCTGGCAATCCTATGAAATGCATCCCTGTAAAATGCATATATGTACAACAACTATGTTTTTAAAATTTCAACGTTGAACTCAGTTCTAAAATAAACTTCGTACGAGTAACAACGTGTTTTATTTTTATTCCGAGCTTCGCTGTCAGTATACGAGCAACAGGTTATGGGCTCAGAGCCTTGTCGGGATAATATTTAAAACGTTTGGAAGTTATTGCGTGTGTCGAAAAAAAAAGGCTTGAATAGAACTGTGTGAAAAATAAAAAAATTAAATGAGTTCGCTGTATCAAATAGAAAAGTTGGACGACGACAACTATGATACGTGGTGTTACAGATTCAGTGCATCCTCGTGCATTCGGACATTTGGAGTGTAGTGAGTGGCGAATTTGTGAAGCCAGACGATGCCACGTTAGAAGCCAAATGGAAGAGCGAAAATGAAAAGGCATTAGCTATGATTATATTGTGTTTGAAGCCATCGCAGTTGGGCTATGTGAAGAATTGTATCAATGCTTTAGAGCTTGGCAAAAATTAAAAAGTGTATACAAGCCAAGCGGACCAATTCGCAAAGTTACATTGTATAAACAGTTATTAAGCCTGAATATGTGTTAAAATGTAACAATGGCAAAGCATATTCAAGAGTTTGTGAGCATTTCTGAGAAATTGGCAGAATTGGATATTAAATTAAACGAAGAACTTTTAGTGATAATTTTTTTGTCCAGTTTGCCACGAAGTTTCGAGAACTTCGTACTAGCAATGGAGACGCGTGACAGTTTCCCCACCTTCGAAGGTCTAAAAATTAAATTGCTAGAAGAGTACGACCGTCAAGTACAGGCAGAGGGGCAGTATAAAAGTGTGACAAGCCAACAAGTGTTTCTAGCTACTTCGAAAGGGGAAGGTAAAAATCAAAATAGACAATTCAATGGAAAATGCTTTAATTGTGGTAAGCGTGGACATATAGCGTCAAAATGTAAAGCACCGAAAAAAGACAAGCAGGGTGAGAAAAGTGAGCAGTGTTCGTTCGCGACGCTGGCAGCAGCCGATGTCTCAAGCATCAAACGTTCGTCGTGGTGTCTTGATAGTGGTGCGTCGGCTCACATATGCAGTGAGAGAAGTATGTTTATATCTCTTAAAGAGAGCAAAGAGAAATTGATTTTGGCATCAGAAAAGTACTTAGAAGATACAGGTGTAAGAAGTGTTTTGATTAAAGCAAATTGTGACATTGTTTTAAGAGACGTATTATTTGTACCAACAATGGTAGGCAATTTCATTTCAATCGGCAAAGCAATAAGCAATGGTGTGCGTGTAAATTTTGATAAACAATGTGCGATTATAAGAAATGAAAAAGGAAATATTGTGCTAAGAGCAGAGAAGAGAGATAACTTGTATATATTTGAAAGCGAAATGTGTGCACAAAAGTGTTTCAGTGCAGTAGAAGAAAATGCAATGATGTGGCATAAACGATACGGCCATCTAAATTTTCAGAGTCTGCAAGAGCTGTGTAGCAAGAGAATTGTTAATGGTTTAGAGCTAAAAACACTACCCAAAGACATAAATTTTGACGTATGTATGAGAGCAAAAATATGTGTAAAGTCGTTTCCGAAGGTTATCGATAATAAATCGCAGAATTTGTTAGATTTGGTACACTCAGATGTGTGTGGGCCTATGCCAAAAGTGTCACTTGGTGGAGCGCGTTGCTTCGCGACGTTTATTCTCAAAACGAAAGACGAAGTGTTTGAGAAATTTATATTATTTAAGAGCATTGTATAATGCCAAACAGAGAGAAAAATAAATTGCTAAGAACTGATAATGGCAGAGAGTATGTGAATCGCGAATTTGATAATTTTCTAAATGAGTGCGGCATACAGAGGCAATTGACTGTTTCTAATACGCCTCAGGAAAACGGTGTCGCAGAGCGAGCTAATAGGACAATAGTTGAGATGGCTTGTCGTATATTAGTAGAAGCAGGCCTCAATGAAAATTTGTGGGCAGAAGCTGTTGCTTCTGCAGTATTGCGAAATCGATCGGTAACCAAACAATTAGTAAACAAAACTCCATACGAGGTGTGGACAGGCAACAAGCCGAATGTTAGTCATTTAAGGGTGTTTGCTTCAAAAGCAATTGGGTTAGACAAGAGTCAAAACAATAAATTTAGAGAGCGGGGAAAAGACTATATTTTAGTACGCTACTCTTTAATATCAAAAGCGTATAGACTGTATGACTGCGAATAAAGAAGAATGGTTGAGAAACGCGATGTGATGTTCGATGAGAAGGTATTAGGTAGAATGAAAGAGAAAGAGACAGAAATGGTAACAATTGACACAAATGAAATAAGAAGAAAATTACAACAACCATCAAATGAAATCGACAACGAAGTTCGTATTGAGGAGGAGCGATACGAAACAGCATCGGAAGCAGAGAGCGACGTTAGCAGCGACGTTAGCAGTGAAGAAGCAGGAGTGCAATGCGACGAAAGCAGCGTAAATGAATGTTTGACTGAACGAAGAGGAAGGGGAAGACCGAAACGTATACATATTGGTAATGTTGGTCGTCCGCGTAAAGAGTACCATGTTGTTAATTTTGCAAACGATAATCGTGTTAAAAAACCGCTGAGCGTAAGGGAAGCATTGTCTAGCGAAAGTAGTGAGCGCTGGCAAGAAGCAATGAAAAAAGAGTATGACTATTGGAGAACAAAACATGAGTGTTAGTTGATTTACCTAGTAGTAAGAGAAAAATAGGTTGCAAATGGGTATTCAATTTAAAAAGATATCAGGCAGGAAATATAGAACGATACAAATCACGGTTAGTTGCTAAAGGGTGTAGTCAGCAATATGGTATAAACTACAACGAAACGTTTTCGCCTGTGGCTCGTTATGCTACTGTACGTAGGTTGTTCGCGTTGGCCGCAGAGCTAGAGCTGCATATGCATTAGCGTGATGTCTCAACAGCATACCTAAATAGTGATTTAGATGAGGAAATTTTTATGGAGCAACCAGAAGGGTTTTTAAGCACAAAATACCCAAAACGCGTATTAAAGCTTAAAAAGGCGATATATGGCCTTAAGCAATCAGGTCGCCAGTGGAATAACACTTTAGATGAAATATTGAAAAATATTGGGTTCGAAGCTTGCGTTAATGAACCATGCTTATATAAGAGGAAAGACGGCGATAATTACAATTTGATTGCGGTATATGTTGACGATATTATCGTGGCTTGTTCCAGCGAAAACGAACTTATAAAAATAAAGCGACAATTTTGAGGTTGTAGACAAAGGCAAAATAAGACACTGGGTATAGAAACAGAACGCATCGGAAGTGTAGGCGCTATTTCAGTTGGTCATACTCAATACGTTCAAAACATGCTGCGGCAGTATGGTATGGAGAAGTGTCGTAGTGCATATAAGCCATTAGATCCTGGGTTTAAAGTGCATTGTGATAAAACTGAGTGCGATAAAGTAGATACTACTGAGTATCAGTCACTTATCGGCGCATTAAGATATATTTCTTCAACCAAAGATTTGAAGCTTGTTTACAAAAAGACTGGTAAGCAAGCCGAAGGTTATGTAACGCAGATTGGGGTGGCAGCACAGAAGACAGAAGAGCATTCACGGGTTATGTATTTACAATGGCAGGCTGTGTATTTTCATGGGAAAGTAATAGCGTTTTCTTTTCTGAAATAAATTGTAGCCTAAGTAAATGGTAAAGCCTTAATAGTGTTACTCCTACCCCAGAAAATTTTCAACATTTATAGTGCATACAAAGAACATTTCATCTCACCATATTCACTCATATCACAAATCACAAAAGGAGATTTCGCATTGCGCATGTAAACATTAGATCATCTTTTTTTATGGGCAATTCTTACGTCATTTTCCTTTAGCTCTTGTTTTTTGCGCTCTTTCTTTCATTCGCTCAAACAGTCAACTGTGACGTAGATGCGAAGAATGAAGCAATTTTGAACTCGTGAATGCGCAATCTGGGTAGTTGATTTGCGCACTCATATTAACAGAGTATATGCAAAAAATTTTGAATATAAAGATATTGCATGCGCGAACTTCGGTGGAAAGCAGCGGAGCGTAACAAAATTCTAGTAGCTCACTTTCACCACACCAAACACTATAACACAACTTTTAACATAATTTAAGTACAGAAATACACTGATTAGAGTTTTAGTGAGTAAAAGTAAAAATTCTGAACACATTAGCTGAATAAAAAGTGTACAAATAGTTATTAAATAACAAATACAGACAGTGGTAGTTTAACAAATTCTGCTGTGGTAAGTGGTGAATGTGACCTACTAGAATTTTGTGAAGCTTGCCTCACACGATTTTTCGTCTATGCAATGTCTCTATATTATATCGTTTCTGGTATATGTGGAACTCAAGAGCGAATTGAGAGTTTCACAGAGTTGCACTGCCACACCGCCATTTTATACTGGGTAAAAGTGTGACGCTTTTGCGTTGCTAGCAGGCAACAATTTTCACAAAAGAACGAAATACCCCGTAAAGGCATTGCCTGTTTTTTAGAATAGAACAACAACCCTTGCGCGGCGTAGAAAAAGCGTAACACTATAGCCAGAAAAGAAAACGCTATAAGAAACAATCAACAGTTGCACTAAGCAGTACCGAAGCTGAGTATATGGCGTTAACAGCAGTGGCAAAAGAAGCAGTATATTTAAAAAATTGCTTAGCGAGATTGAATATTACAAGAATGAAGGATCAATGATTATATACTGCGACAATTTAAGTTCACATAATTTGGCGAAGAATCCGGTTTACCATAACCGGAGTAAGCATATCGATATCCGATTTCATTATATACGAGATGTTGTAAAAAATAATGTAATCAATTTGAATTATATTAGCACAGATAATATGCCAGCAGATATTTTGACAAAGAATTTATGTAAAGTAAGGCATGTTAAATTAGTATACTTGCTTGGATTGAAATAGTATTTGCTTTTGAGATTATATAAAAAACTATAATTGTTGAGGAGGAGTATTGGAAACCTGGCAACCCTATGTAATGCATCACTGTAAAATGCATATATGTACAATAACTATGTTTTTCAAATTTCAACGTTGAGTTCAGTTTAAAAATAAACTTCGTACGAGGAACAATGTGTTTTATATTTATTCCGAGCTTCGCTGTAAGAATACGCGCAACAAACCTCATTCCAAAGAACATTTATTCTTTAACAGAAAGGGCTATTTTAGTATGAATGCGATGGTTGTGAGTATTTTTAACCTTTCTTTTAGTAAATGTTATTCGAAATTTATGGTTTTAGATTTGCGACAGCAATATGATGGTTCGTGCTGTAGATGCGCGTTACCCTGGTGCAAGCCATGACTCCTTTGTGTGGAATATAAGCAATGCACGGCAATATTTTCTAAATCAATACGAAAATGGGGATCGGACATCTAGACTACTGGGCGATTCAGGATATGCCATCGAACCGTTTTGGTTGACAACTTATCGCGACCCTCCGTATGCATCTCAAGAATACAAATTTAACATGGCACATTGCTCGGGACGGAACATAATAGAACGGAGTATAGGAGTTTAGAAAAGCAGATTCCGTTGCCTACAAGGGACCTTGCATTATCAACCTGAGAAATTAGTTAAAATTATAAATGTTTGTTGCGCACTACACAACATCTCCCGGCAGTATAACGTCGAGTGGAATGAGATTGTAAATTTTCCTGTATGCCAAGACACTAATGAAGATGCTTTAATAATGCAAAACACCAATATGCAAAATGAGGGCCGAAGAATAAGAGATGAGATTGCTAACAGTCTTTAGGGAATATCGCCATCAGTGTACGTACAAAAGACTTACAACTCTTTGATTATATAGACATAACATGACTTCAACATTCATTAATTTATTTAAATAAAAATGATTTCATATATATAAAAATTAAATGCACTATTCACGTAAGCGTACTTATCAAGAAATCCACTTATGTGGTTATCTTTTTTATTCTATTACAAAAACAAAACACACTAGGAAAACTAATTTTTGAACAGATAACTTCATACGCAGGGTGGCGTGAATAGCCGAAACGTGTTCATTGTTGTACAAACTTTAAGTTTAGAGGTACTTAAATATATACAGTTGTGCTCAAAAAAATAGTAGCGAAATCCTAATGCATAGCTTGAAACTATCTTTTTTTTTTAACTTAAATAATTTCCATTTAAAATACAGTGGAATAGCAAATAGAAAGCACATAAATACAAATTTAAAGCTAACACGAAGTTCTAGAAAGTAAATCGAACTTCAAAAAATGTCATAAAAATTTAAAAACGGGAAAAAGCGGTAGAAAGTACCATCGATTTTATAGAATTTTTTCTTGCTGGGGGTGTTGCGTGTTTTCTTCCATATAACGCATGAACAAAACATATTTTTACATAGGATAAGATGAGCAATAACCTTAGAAAAAAATACACTGTAAAATCCACGGTAATTTGTACAGTCTGTAAACTTGTACATTGTTTTCATGGGCTACAAAACTATATTTTCGAAAATTGTGTAAAAGTTTTGAATAAAAAATTTAAAATTTTTATGACATTTTTTTGAAGTTCGATTTACTTTCTAGAACTTCGTGTTAGCTTTAAATTTTTATTTATGTGCCTTCTATTTGCTATTCCACTATATTTTAAATTAAAAAAAACTAAATTTTTTTTAAACTATGCCATTTAGAATTTCGCTGCTATACAATTGAACACAGCTCTATGTAAATGAAAATTAAGCGTTTATTTGTGTTACTTCTTTCATTTTGTATCCGGAGGATATCATCCATTTTCTTAGAGACACTTTTCTTCCACTCAGTGTCCAACTCGATAAATTTGGTAAGCCGCTCATTTGTTGTGTCGGCTTTAAATCACGCGTCGAGCATTCGAGGCGGGAACGATTAGAAGTTGAAGGCATTTCATCGTCGCTTGATAATAAATATTCCTGTTCAAGGCCAACGGATGTTCCGGAAACACCTTCAACACTTTGTGTCATTCCGCAAATACGCGTTAAGGTTTCCTCCACAGGGTGTTGTCCATATCTAAAAAAATTAATAGAAGTAGGGCTTCTACTAACACAAATGTACACCATTTATTACTTTTTTCCAACCATTCACATCTTTTGTGGGAGGTCCTGCGCTTTTCAGTGATTCCACTAATTGGTGCCACAGGGAATCAACAAGTAATTTTTCCTTTTTTGTGAATCCCCTCTGGCGATGTCCGGGTACTTCTCCATGAATTCCATAAGTATTTCATTTTGAGCTCTGATTTTATGCTTTCCCCTGAAAACAGAATTTTAATGTTAAATATGAACTGCATTTTTCACAAAATATGATCAATATTCCTACATTTTGCAAAATGTTACAAATTTCTAATTCAAACAAATGAAAACGTTAGCATTTACTTCACCGTTTTGTTTCCGATAACAAAACCAATAATCTCGGTTTGCCCGACACCTGAAATCGATAAAAAAATTCGAACATTAAAATCGATAAGGTCGGATTGCGCGACACCTAATGAAAAAAATTGACGGATTGAAAACCGATACCGAGAATATCGACAGAGCCGCATATTAATAACTGCTAGATATTTCGATCGGTTATACAACACTATTTAAAATATATGAAAATAAAAATTGATTCTCGCCTAGCATAGCTTATAGCGAGCACTCTGCCGTGAGCCAAGCACTTTCAAAACTTATACAAAGAAATTCTGTGCATTACTTCTCGTTTGGCACGTTGATATTTAAATCTTTCTCACCTAGCTCAATGAGTTCAAGGAATTCCAGGTATATTGTGGTGTTAAGCAAAGCAACGTAATTGAAAACTAAGTATTTTGGCACAGGAAATATGTTAACTAGAAGACTGAAGGAAGCAAATTCAAAATAGATTTGATTTCGGAAGAAATGTTTTGTATAAAATTATTCCCGTAGGTGCTTGCAGAACCCCTGAGGCCTGGGATCAAAACTCACACTTTTTGAATCTACGCTTTGATATGAAGTTTAGACGTTAAGGGAAAAAGCAAGCATCTATAAAACTAGCACTCACAAAATTGCCTAGTTTCATTTATGATGTACTGAGTTTTCCACATACATAGTTCAGCAACACCAGAACGCAAATTTTTAACCGTTTCTTACTAAAACCTAACTGCACTATACATTTTATTTCATTGCAATCAACAACATAATGCTAGAACCAAGAGCTTTGTGAACAAAACTAGGTTCACAACGTTTGGTTGGTGAAAGAAATAGACTTATAGAAGAAAATTTTTCTAAGCGGGGTCGCCCCTCGGCAGTGTTTGGCAAGCGCTCCGGGTGTATTTCTGCCATGAAAAGCTCTCAGTGAAAACTCATCTGCGTTGCAGATGCCGTTCGGAGTCGGCATAAAATATGTAGGTCCGTCCGGCCAATTTGTAGGGAAAAGCAAGAGGAGCACGACACAAATTGGAAGAGAAGCTCGGCCTTAGATCTCTTCGGAGGTTATCGCGCTTACATTTATTATTTTTTTTTATGTCAAAATATAGTACCATTTTTGGTTGCCTGCCCATATATTTGTTTGTTCAGCTTGAATTAAAGGAAAGTCTTCACTATGTTTAGTAAAATTTTATATGGAAACATCCTAAAATTTTGTATTTTATACTAATAAAATAAAACGAAAATTTGGTACTTTTTTTCGATGAATTTCGGTCCCAAATGAAAACATGGTGTGGCAACCATGTTCGCTTTACCGAAAATGTCTCACTTGTAGATACGTGGTTAACGAATAAACGAGACGATGTGTATATGCATATTATGCATGATAAGTTTCTACATAGGTATATTGTAATTTATTCTGTGAAAGTACATAATGTAAACAAATATGTATAGCAAGGGCAACACTTTTTATACTCAGTTGAGCAGAGCTCACAGAGTATATTAACTTTGATTGGATAACGGTTGATTGTACAGGTATAAAGGAATCGAGATAGATATAGACTTCCATATATCAAAATCATCAGTATCAAAAAAAAATTCGATTGAGCCATGTCCGTCCGTCCGTCCGTCCGTCTGTCCGTTAACACAATAACTTGAGTAAATTTTGAGGTATCTTGATGAAATTTGGTATGTAGGTTCCTGGGCACTCATCTCAGATCGCTATTTAAAATGAACGATATCGGGCAATAACCACGCCCACTTTTTCGATATCGAAAATTTCGAAAAATCGAAAAAGTGCGATAATTCATTACCAAATATGGATTAAATGATGAAACTTGGTAGGTGAGTTGAACTTATGACGCATAATAGAAAACTAGTAAAATTTTGGACAATGGGCGTGGCACCGCACACTTTTAAAAGAAGGTAATTTAGAAGTTTTGCAAGCTGTAATTTGGCAGTCGTTGAAGATATCATGATGAAATTTGGCAGGAACGTTACTCTTATTACTATATGTCTGCTTAATAAAAATTAGCAAAATCGGAGAACGACCACGCCCCCTTTTTAAAATTTTTTTTTTAAATTCAAATTTTAAAAGAAAAGTTAATATCTTTACAGTATATAAGTAAGTTATGTCAACATTCAACTCCAGTAATGATATGGTGCAACAAAATACAAAAATAAAAGAAAATTTCAAAATGGGCGTGGCTCCGCCCTTTTTCATTTAATTTGTCTAGGATACTTTTAATGCCATAAGTCGAACAAAAATTTACCAATCCTTGTGAAATTTGGTAGAGGCTTAGATTCTAGGACGATAACTGTTTTCTGTGAAAAAGGGCGAAATCGGTTGAAGCCACGCCCAGTTTTTATACACAGTCGGCCGTCTGTCCTTCCGCTCGGCCGTTAACACGATAACTTGAGCAAAAATCGATGTATCTTTACTAAACTCAGTTCACGTACTTATCTGAACTCACTTTGTATTGGTGTAAAAAATGGCCGAAATCCGACTATGACCACGCCCACTTTTTCGATATCGAAAATTACGAAAAATGAAAAAAATGCCATAATTATATACCAAATACGAAAAAAGGGATGAAACATGGTAATTGTATTGGTCTATTGACGCAAAATATAACTTTAGAAAAAACTTTGTAAAATGGGTGTGACACCTACCATATTAAGTAGAAGAAAATGAAAAAGTTCTACAAGGCGAAATCAAAAGCCCTTGGAATCTTGGCAGGAACAGTATCGTTGTATTATATATATATAAATAAATCAGCGGTACCCGACGGATGATGTTCTGGGTCACCCTGGTCCACATTTTGGTCGATATCTCGAAAACGCCTTCACATATACAACTAAAGGCTACTACCTTTTAAAACCCTCATCAGTACCTTTAACTTGATACCGATGTCGTTCAAAACGTTATAGAGTCACCCCTGGTCCACGTTTATGGCGATATCTCGAAAAGGCGTCCACATATAGAACTAAGGCCCACTCCTTTTTAAAACACTCATTAACACCTTTCATTTGATACCCATATCGTACAAAAAAATTCTATAGTCACCCCTGGTCCACCTTTATGGCGATATCTCGAAAAGGCGTCCACCTATAGAACTAAGGCCCACACCCTTTTAAAATACTCATTAACACCTTTCATTTGATACCCATATCGTACAAACAAATTCTAGAGTCACCCCTGGTCCACCTTTATGGCGATATCTCGAAAAGGCGTCCACCTATAGAACTAAGGCCCACACCCTTTTAAAATACTCATTAACACCTTTCATTTGATACCCATATCGTACAAACAAATTCTAGAGTCACCCCTGGTCCACCTTTATGGCGATATCTTGAAAATGCGTCCACCTATAGAACTAAGACCCACGCCCTTTTAAAATACTCATTAACACCTTTCATTTGATACCCATATCGTACAAACAAATTCTAGAGTCACCCCTGGTCCACGTTTATGGCGATATCTCGAAAAGGCGTCCACCTATAGAACTAAGTCCCACACCCTTTTAAAATACTCATTAACACCTTTCATTTGATACCCATATCGTACAAACAAATTCTAGAGTCACCCCTGGTCCACCTTTATGGCGATATCTTGAAAAGGCGTCCACCTATAGAACTAAGGCCCACTCCTTTTTATAACACTCATTAACACCTTTCATTTGATACCCATATCGTACAAACAAATTCTAGAGTCACCCCTGGTCCACCTTTATGGCGATATCTTGAGAAGGCGTCCACCTATAGAACTAAGACCCACGCCCTTTTAAAATACCCATTAACACCTTTCATTTGATACCCATATCGTACAAACAAATTCTAGAGTCACCCCTGGTCCACCTTTATGGAGATATCTCGAAAAGGCGTCCCCCTATAGAACTAAGGCCCACACCCTTTTAAAATACTCACTAACACCTTTCATTTGATACCCATATTGTACAAACCCATTCTAGAGTCACCCCTGGTCCACGTTTATGGCGATATCTTGAAAAGGCGTCCACCTATAGAACTAAGGCCCACTCCCTTTTAAAACACTTATTAACACCTTTCGTTTGATACCCATATTGTGCAAACGCATTCTAGAGTCAACCCTGGTCCACTTTTATAACGATATTCCGAAAAGGCGTCCACCTATAGAACCAAGGCCCACTCCGTTTTAAAATACTCATTAGCACCTTTCATTTGATACCCATATAGTACAAACAAATTCTAGAGTCACCCCTGGTCCACCTTTATGGCGATACCTCGAAAAGGCGTCCACATATAGAACTAAGGCCCACGCCCTCTTAAAATACTCATTAACACCTTTCATTTGATACCCATATCGTACAAAATAAATTCTAGAGTCACCCCTGGTCCACCTTTATGGCGATATCTTGAAAAGGCGTCCACCTATAGAACTAAGACCCACGCCCTTTTAAAATACTCATTAACACCTTTCATTTGATACCCATATCGTACAAACAAATTCTAGAGTCACCCCTGGTCCACCTTTATGGCGATATCTCGAAAAGGCGTCCACCTATAGAACTAAGGCCCACACCCTTTTAAAATACTCATTAACACCTTTCATTTGATACCCATATTGTACAAACGCATTCTAGAGTCACCCCTGGTCCACGTTTATGGCGATATCTCGAAAAGGCGTCCACCTATAGAACTAAGGCCCACTCCCTTTTAAAACACTTATTAACACCTTTCGTTTGATACCCATATTGTACAAACGCATTCTAGAGTCAACTCTGGTCCACTTTTATAACGATATTCCGAAAAGGCGTCCACCTATAGAACCAAGGCCCACTCCGTTTTAAAATACTCATTAACACCTTTCATTTGATACCCATATAGTACAAAAAATTCTAGAGTCACCCCTGGTCCACCTTTATGGCGATACCTCGAAAAGGCGTCCACATATAGAACTAAGGCCCACGCCCTCTTAAAATACTCATTAACACCTTTCATTTGATACCCATATCGTACAAAATAAATTCTAGAGTCACCCCTGGTCCACCTTTATGGCGATATCTCGAAAAGGCGTCCACCTATAGAACTTAGGCCCACTCCCTTTTAAAATTATCATTAACAAACACATTCCAGGGTTACCCTAGGTTCTTTTTACAACATGGTGATTTTCCCTTACTTTGTCTCCACAGCTCTCAACTGAGTATGTAATGTTCGGTTACACCCGAACTTAGCCTTCCTTACTTGTTTACTATTATGTTTACTTATTTGCGCTTACAGTTCTTTATTTTTCAGATTTGCCTTTTTCTAAACAACAGCTGTCGTGTGGTTATTTCGATGTAACCACCTACTCTTGTGAGTAAAAAAGTATCCGGCTACTTTCGCGGGTAGAATACCAAAAGGGTGTAAAAGTTGCCACATGATTTCGTTACCGTGGTGAAGAATGTTGTTACTATACTAGAATCAGGGCGTTAATATCTAACCGTAGATTTTATAAAAATGTGTTGGCATAATGGCCATCATGGGATCAATGGGATGCGCCTGCACACATTTTTTTTTATATATGTGTCGGTGCAGTATCTGATTTAGTTCATAATATGTAGAACATACTGCATGTTCACTTCTACTTTGCTAAAACTACTTTGTCCATTCAATAAAGCTTGCATGTAACTATGATCGTATTTGCTTTAATGTACCTAATGGCGTCTTTGATTGAAGTTTCTGCTTCATTGTTCCAATTGTACTATGAGAGAGAGTATTTCATTACTCTTGATGTACTTACTTTTCACTGTACAATATTTTCTGCTGTGAGCGAGGTAAGGGCTAAAGGGCTGTAACGAGTGTGGTCTTGACCAGATTGATATGGCTGAAAAGAGTTTTTTCTCAAGTGTAAGAAACAAAATGATATGAAACAATCTAGTAGTCCTTGAGATAATGATTGAGGAAATTATAAAATTGTGTCAGCCATTTTCATTACTTGAAATTACGTGAAGTCAAACAGAGCGTTCAGGATCTCACTGCGCATATCCGCAATTGTGAAATAATTTTATTTAAATAAAAAAAAATGTCGTGTGAGGAAAGTTCTATTAATAAATAAAATTACAATGTGAATGGAGAGCGTTCCCCGACATCAGAAGTGGGATGGATCCCGCCTGAAGAAACCTCAAATGAATGTTGGCGCGCGCTTCTGGAGTCACAAAATCGAAACTTCCAGGAGTTAATTAGAGCAATGCACAAACCTAATACTATAGAGCCAAAAGTTATCTCGTTGCCGAAGTTTAATCCAGATTGTCCTGGCGCTGACCCAATTTCGTGGTGCAATACAGTCGACATGATTTTTGCGGAAAATTCATTAGTGGGTAGTGCGCTAATATATCCTTAAGCAAGGCTTTAGAAGGAGGTGCTTCGCAGTGGTTGTCACAAGTTTGTTTTGCTGGCATAACATGGCAGCAATTTAAAGACTTGTTCGTGCAGAAATTCGTGGGTGTTGAGACTCCAGCGGCCGCATTGAAACACATTTTGAATGGTCGTGCTAGTGATGGTGAATGCCTTTCTCTGTATGGAAGTCGATTGGTAACTTCCCTTGTGTCAAGATGGAAGTCAATGAGCATTGAGGAGATCACCGTGTCTGTCGTCCTTGCGCACACTGCACAGTTTGATAACAGATTACAGCGTTTGCTTTTCACAACTGATATGAAAACTAGAAATGAGCTTCAGCAAAACCTTCAAGCTTTTGACTTTGGAAAGCGAAAGTAGTCGTCTACTGTTGCTGGTTCTACGTATCCCGAAAATAAGCAACCAAGGTTGTCAACAGTTGTAAAATGTCATTACTGTGGTAAAACGTGTCACAAAATTGCGGATTGCCGTTTGAAAAGAAATAATGTGAGCCACGCTTCAAGAGGAAATCAATTGCAATGCAGTTCACGGCTGGAAAGAAAACGGCCAACGCTTACATGCTTCAAATGCGGTGAAGGTGGTCATGTAGCGACTGTGTATCCAAAAGGAAGCAGCACATCTTTGAGAGGCAAAAAGGAGAACTCGTACGGGAAGAAGGTGAACTTATGTGCAGTAGCTGAGCCAAAAGGTATGCTGTTTCAGTCTGGTGAGTCGTATCCTTTTTATTTTGATTCTTTTAAAAGAGTGTGTATCAAAAAAATGTGTGAGTAAAAGAATAAATAATAAAGTTGTGTTGAAAGGTACCGATGATGTTGTAATCGGCCTTAGAAGTTTTTTTCATGTAGTTTTAGACTGCCATTTAACGTACGACGTAATAATTGGTCGCGAAATTATAAGCCAATGTTTCGGAGTTGCCATGTTGGTTGATAACTTTGATATTTTTATTTCGAAAAGCGTAAATACGTGTTCGGTATCCGAAAATTACAAGGATTTTATAAATAAAGACGCAGAGACTGATAAGTCTGATAAAGAGTGCTTGTTGCATATTTTGAAAGAATTTTCAAATTATTTTATTGATGGAATTCCTCGAACTCGGGCTACTACTGGTCAGTTAGAGATACGGTTGGTTGATCCAAATAAAACTGTACAGAGGCGACCCTATACACTAAGCTCTGAAGAAAAAGAAACTGTTGGAAATAAAATAAGTGGGTTTATAAAGTTTAATATTATTAGGCCAAGCTGTTCACCTTTTGCAAGCCCGATGCTTCTTGTCAAGAAAAGGAATGTTACTGATCGCCTCTGTGTGGACTATCACGAGCTGAATGCTAATACGGTGTCTGACAAATACCCACTACCAATTATTTCCGATCAGATAGCTAGACTACGAGGGACAAAATATTTTTGTTGCCTTGACATGGCAATTGGGATTCACCAGGTTCCCATACATCCTGATTCTATAGAGCGTACAGCATTCGTTACACGGGAAGGCCAGTACGAATATTTGACAGAGCCATTTGGCCTAAAGAATGCACCATCAGTGTTTCAACGCGCTGTTATGGTAGCTTTAGGCGAACTTGCTCATTCGTTTGTTATCGTGTATATGGATGATGTCATGGTAGTTGCTAAAACAAAAGAAGAAGCTCTAGAAAGATTGCAAATAGTTTTAGATATTCTCACCAAAGCAGGTTTTTCATTTAATATAACAAAGTGTTCCTTTTTAAAGACCATTGTTGAATATCTTGGCTACAAAATAAAGTCAGGTGAGATTTGACCTAATCCATGTATGGTCCAAGCATTAACCGCTTTACCTCCGCCTCAATCTGTTTCACAGCTAAGACAATTCATAGGGTTGGCATCGTATTTCCAACAATTCATTCCTAAATTTTCACAAGTGATGAAACCTTTATATTTGCCTACCTGTGCTAAACATAGTTTTGTCTGGTCAACTGAAAATGAGCAGGTACGACAGAACATCATTTCAGTTCTAACAAATAAACCGGTTTTAGCTATATTTGACCCTCAATTTCCAATAGAACTACATACTGATGCTAGTTGTGACGGTTATGGCGCAATTCTATTGCACAAAAATCGAAAATAAGTCTCATGTAATTGAGTACTATAGCAAAAGAACGTCGCCAGCCGAATCCAAATATCATTCATATGAATTGGAAACATTAGCAGTTGTTAATTCAATAAAGCATTTTCGCCATTATTTGCAAAGCAGAAAATTTATAGCATTCACAGATTGTAATTCCTTAAAGGCGTCACGAAATAAAATTGACTTAACTCCAAGAGTTCACCGTTGGTGGGCCTATTTGCAGTCATTTGACTTTGACGTACAATAAAGAGAAGGGAAAGGTATGGCACATGTAGACTTTCTCTCCCGTAACTCATTACCATCTGATCAAGCTATTGTAAAACTTTAGAAAAGCGTATAAACTTGGCAGAAATCTCCGATGGCTGGCTTCTTGTAGAACAAAAAAGGGACCAAGAAATAGTTTCCCTTGTTTCAAAGTTGCGTAATAATGGACTTGCCGAGGACGTGGCAAGAACATATGAGTTGCGCGCGGGAACCCTTTATCGAAAAATCAATGAAATGCCAAAACGCGATGTTTACCCGTGGTCAGTGATTAATCATGTACACGAGTCCATTATCCACCTAGGCTGGGAGAAAACATTAAATAAAGTTTATGATTACTATTGGTTCGAAAATATGTCCAAATATGTTCGCAAGCTTGTAGATTATTGTATTAAATGCAAATTGTCCAAGCCAGCGTCTGGCAAATTAAGTGTTAAAAATGATATGAAAGAGTATGTTATAGTTCAAATCGATGCCTTTACCAAGTTTGTTTACTTACACCATACTATTAATATTGATGCAGTAAACTGCATGAAGGCTTTGAGGTCGGTAATGTCTGTTTTTGGGGTACCTACGCGTGTTATTGCTGACCAGGGAAGATGTTTTGCAAACAAGAACTTTCGTGGCTTTTGTTCTTCACAGAAAATAGATTTACACTTAATAGCAACTGGTGCAAGTCGCGCAAATGCACAAGTTGAAGGTGTCATGAGTACTTTGAAAAGTCTCCTGACCGCAGTCGAAACCAGTAAACGTTCTTGGCAAGATGTATTAGAAGAAATATAATTGGCTTTGAATTGCACGTTCAATCGTGTGACTAAGGCAAGTCCTTTAGAGTTGCTTATTGGAAAAGAGGCACGTGCGTTTGGTTTAATTCCAATTAGCAATGAGGAACAAAATTTAAGCGTTTCTTCTTTAAGAACTCAAGCTATGGATAATATTGAACGTAATGCTTCTTACGATAAATCTAAATTCGATAAGAACAAGGCCAAAATTGTAAAGCATAATGTCGGTGATTACGTATTGTTAAAAAATGAAGAGCGTCACCAAACGAAATTAGATACTAAAATCAGAGGCCCATTTTTGGCTGCAGAGATATTAGATGGAGATAGGTATGTGTTGAAATCATTAACAAATAAAAGGACGTAACAAGTAAGAAAGTACTCCAACGAGCATTTAAGGAAGATGCCAGAAGGACAGGTTACAACAGAGTTGTCTAGTGAACTTAGTACTGATAAAAGTTTTGATAAAGAAAACGTTAAAAGAGAAGTCCATGCAAAGTAAAGACAGTAGATCGCACCACAGTCACTATAATTGTAAGCTCAAGTGCGAACACAATTGTTTGATCATGGCGGGTGGCGCAGTTGGTGTTGTGGCGGGGGTCTATTAATACTGTAAATATAAAAGATATACGCTGTTACTTCAAGATGTATAAGAAGCTTTAATTGAGAATTACTAACTGAAGTTTTAATAAGAGCCTAGCCTGTGGTAACTTTTGCTTGAGCATAGCCAATATAAAACAAAAATTGACAGAACATCCTGTCAGAAGTCTTTACCTTGACACTAAATATGGAAACCTGAATTAATTAATTTATTTTAATGGCTTATGTAAAAAAAATGTATTGTTCTAATAAATTTGTAAACCACGCAAATTGTAACATCCAGTCTTTAATTTTTAGACAACCACGAGGACGTGTGATGGTCAGGAAGGCCGTGTCGGTGCAGTATCTGATTTAGTTCATAATATGTAGAACAAACTGTATGTTCACTTCTACTTTGCTAAAAATACTTTGTCCATTCAATAAAGCTTGCATGTAACTATGATCGTAGTAGTTTTTGCTTTAATGTAATGGCGTCTTTGATTGAATTTTCTGCCTCATTGTTCCAATTGTACTATGAGAGAAAGTATTTCATTACTCTTGATGCACCTACTTTTCACTGTACAATATTTTCTGCTGCGAATGAGGTAAGAGCTAAATTGCTCTACCGAGTGTGGTCCTGAACGCTTTGATATGGCTGAATAGAGTTTTCACTCAAGTGTAAGAAACAAAATGATATGAAACAATCTAGCAGTCTTTGAGTAATGATTGAGAAAATTATAAAATTGTGTCAGCCATTTTCATTACTTGAAATTACGTGACGTCAAACAGAGCGTTCAGGAACTCACTGCGCATATCAGAAATTGTGAAATAATTTTATTTAAGTAAAAAAAAAAAATGTCGTGTGAGGAACATTCTAAAGAAAATTACAATGTGAATGGTGAGCGTTCCCCGACATATGTATATAACTATGTCTCTTGATCTTTATCAATGAATGGTGCTCATTCTTATCTTAATATATAAAAAACAAGTGTCGCTATGTTTGAGGCCAAAGGACTCCTAAACTACTGCACAGATTTTGAATTTTTTTTGCACACCGTATGTAGTTTGATCTAACTTGAAATATAAGATAGGTTATATCTCAGCTTATAGTCACAATATTATTTTATTGCAATTTTTTTATTTGTTTATACTTAATAATAAAGTGTTACGTATACGCAGTGGCACTCATATTTTCAGGTGGTGCGGATATACTTCCGTGTAATTCCTTGGTGTTTAATTAAACAACCTGCTTATCAATAAAAATATTATAGCGAATGATATCAAGTATAGCACATCACCAGGCCCGCCGAGAGCGTGGGGGTTTCTGAGGGGGTCCGCGATGAGGTACTATGACATTTTTTTTAATTCAGGAGAGTCTTTAGTTGTCCATGTGCAATGTTTAAGCCGAATTTCAAAGCAACGAAAATCTGCATTTCGTTTTAATATTATAGTGAAGTGTGAAAAATAAAAATCTATATATATAAAAAGAAAGGCTAAAATGTGTGTTAGTTGGTCGCCGGTGTTTGAAGAGCTGCGTCGGTCGATTTTGTTCAAACTTACATACAAGTTGCGTAAATCTCACGCAGTGGTTACTACATAGGTTTGGTTGCGATCGACGTAGAGGATCTCAAGATATAGGCCGAAACGTGGATCCGAGTACCCCTAGAATGTGTTCATAGAATATGTATAACAAATGAAAGCTGTTGATGAGTGCTTTAGTAGAGGGTAATTTTCATACCCGTGGGTGACTAGGGTCTTGAGATATAGGCCAAAACGTGGGCCAGTGAATGCCTAGACAGTGTTTATACAATATGGATATCAAATGAAAGCTGTTAATCAGTGCTTTAGTACAGAGTAATATATTATCCAGAGACGGACTGCGACTGGGATTAGGACTAGGACTGGGACTGAGACTCGGAGTGGGACTGGGACTGGGACTGGAATAAAACACATACGACCCTCTGTGACAGGCAATAAGGGATGCAGAAGAATTAGAAGAAATTGAGAGAAGAGAAAAGAGAGGAGGAGATTGAGAAAGAGACAGAATGAGACGAAGATGGAGATAGATGAAGCGAAAACGACGGAAGGAGGAGTGAATAAAAGGATTAAGAAAAAGTGAAGAGGGGGGAGGGCAAAGTCAGACGGAAAATGCTTATTAAAATGTATGCAGATAGGCAAAATTTAGGGCATGATAACGTCTGCCGGGTCTTCTAGTATATGTATATAAATATGTCGCTTGATTTTTTTATACTCAGCTGAGCAGAGCTCACAGAGTATATTAATTTTGTTCGCATAACAGTAATCCGTAACGGCATAAACTAATCGAGATAGATATAGACTTCCATATATCAAAATGATCTGGGCGAAAAAAGAAATTCATTTAGCCATGTCCGTCCGTCCGTCCGTAAACACGATAACTTGAGTAAATTTATAGGCATTTTGATGAAATTTGGTATGTAGGTTCCTGAGCACTCATCTCAGATCGCTATTTAAAACGAACGAAATCGAACCACAACCTCGCCCACTTTTTCGATATCGAAAAACCGAAAAAGTAAGATAATTCATTACCAAAGATTGCTAAAGCGATGAAACTTGGTAGCTGGGTTGACCTTATGACGCAGAATAGCAAATTAGTAAAATTTTGGACAAGGGCGTGGCACCGCCCACTTTTAAAAGAAGGTAATTTAAAAATTTTGCAAGCTGTAATTTTGCAGTCGTTGAAGATATCATAATGAAATTTTGCAGGAACGTTACTACTATTACTATATGTATGCTTAATGAAAATTAACAAAATCGGAGAACGACCACGCCCACTTTAAAACAAATTTTTTTTAAAGTCAAATTTAACAAAAGATTTAATATCTTTACAGTATATAAGTAACTTATCTCAACATTCAACTCCAGTAATGATATGGTGCAACAAAATACAAAAATAAAAGAAAATTTAAAAATGGACGTGGTTTCGCCCTTTCTCATTACATTTGTCTAGGATACTTTTAATGCCATAAGTCGAACAAAAATTTACCAATCCTTGTGAAATTTGGTAGGGGCATAGATTCTATGACGATAATTGTTTTCTGTGAAAATGGGAAAAATCGGTTGAAGCCGCGCCCAGTTTTTATACACAGTCTACTGTCTGTCCTTCCGCTCGGCCGTTAACACGATAACCTGAGCAAAAATCGATATATCTTTACTAAACTTAGTTCACATACTTATCTGAACTCACCTTATCTTGGTATAAAAAAAACCGAAATCCGACTATGACCACGCTCACTTTTTCGATATCGAAAATTACGAAAAATTAAAAAAATGCCATAATTCTATACCAAATACGAAAAAAGGGATGAAACATGGTAATTGTATTGGTCTATTGACGCAAAGTATAACTTTAGAAAAAAACTTGGTAAAATGGGTGTGACACCTACCATATTAAGTAGAAGAAAATGAAAAAGTTCTGCAGGGCGAAATCAAAAGCCCTTGGAATTTTGGCAGGAATACTGTTCGTGGTATTACATATATAAATAAATTAGCTGTACCCGACAGATGATGTTCTGGGTCACCCTGGTCCACATTTTGGTCGATATCTCGAAAACCCCTTCACATATACAACTAAGGGTTACTACCTTTTAAAACCCTCATTAGTACCTTTAACTTGATACCCATGTCGTTCAAAACGTTATAGAGTCACACCTGGTCCACCTTTATGGCGATATCTCGAAAAGCCGTCCACCTATAGAACTAAGGCTCACTGCCTTTTAAATAAACATTAACACCTTTCATTTGATACCCATATCGTACAAACGCATTCTAGAGTCACCCCTGGTCTACTGTTATGTCGATATCTCGAAAAAGCGACCACGTATAGAACTAAGTCCCACTCCCTTTTAAAATACTCATTAACACCATTCATTTGATACCCATATCGTACAAACAAATTCTAAAGTCACCCCTGGTCCACCTTTATGGCGATATCTCGAAAAGCCGTCCACCTATAGAACTAAGGCCCACTCCCTTTTAAAATACTCATTAACACCTTTCATTTGGTACCCATATCGTACAAACAAATTCTAAAGTCACCTCTGGTCCACCTTTATGGCGATATCCTGAAAAGGCGTACACCTATAGAACTAAGGCCCACTCCCTTTTAAAATACTTATTAACACTGTAACGTAGCGTTACAATTATATAACCCTCCTGTACTTCCTTTTTCACTTAAACCTGAACCCCCGTTGTATTTATTTTTCTATAGCATAGCCAACAACCACTATGGTAAATAACCACACGCTACCAACGACTGATGGCAAACCAATGGTGTGTTTCGTCAACACACCACACAAGAAAATCACAATAATGGTGTATTGGTTTCTCAACCAGTTTGCGGCACCACCCGTATAAACAGCGAATTTGCATTTTTGCAATTCAGTCCTCGCAGGTGAGCCAGAGGGAGTGGTTGTCTTTTTAAAGACAAAATTGCCACTCCGGCTAGCTAGCTGAATGGAAGGGCCGCTGTCATGGCGCGGGTCACCCTCCACCTGGGCTGGGCGGCGCGAATGGTGTCTTCGGACTATCTCCCTCCGTCGTCCACCTAGGAGTTGCGGGGCACGACGCCCTAATGACTAAACCGCCCCTCCCCCGCAGTTCAGACTGAGCGGAAGGGGCCGCTGGTATGGCGCGGTTCACCCTTCACCTGGGCTGGACGGCGCGAGTGGTGTTTTCGGACTATCTCCCTCCGTCGCCCACCCAAGTGACGAGTGGCGCGACGCCGAACGACCAAGCGACCCCTCAGCTCTTGTAGAACAAGCTGGCCGGGGCGGGTTTAACCACTCCCACTAGCGAGCTGGGGAGAAGAGGATGCGGCAGGGCGCGGGTCACCCCCCTTGCTACGCCCGGACGACGAGAGTGATGTCTTCGGACTATCTCCCTCCGTCGCGCTGGCCATGCAGGGGATGGCCCGCCGCCCGAAAGACCGCACGACCCTCTCTTCACAGCTCTGGTTTCGGCTGTGGGCTGATGCGTGCGCACGAGTGGCTGCCGCTGTGCCGTTAAAGGCCGTGACACAATGACATTTTTTATATAATAGATCCGTTCAACACAAGCTTATGCATTCCAATAACATCGTCACAATCAACCAAGATATTGCGTTTGTAAATATGAAGGAACTTTAGACTTGGCAATTGAAGTTTATTACGCCTTGCCCATTCACATACAAAATTTCGCGAAGCACTATTGTAAACATTCCCCTATAAAACAAAAATACTTGCTAGCATATTTTGTGTCGTATTCAATTGTTATATTGCAGTTTTTAATTGTGAAAAATGTTAGAAAATTTACCAACCAGTGGGAAAAATAATTTCACTTGCAAAGTTTGCTAACACCCTTAGCCAAAGCAAATGTCAAATTCTTCTTCTTATGCTTTGCTGGGAACAAAATTGTGGAGTTGGCTACTTTTCAATATCAGATGGCACCAGTGTCGCTCATTTTACCGTTCTCCATAAAAATACGTGCAATCTACTCATAATGCATAAGCATGTGTCAAACTCATCTATATGAAAAACTGCTTATTTGTCGGAGCTATAAGATGCAATCCCCTTACGCACCTTCTATTAGCGTGCAAGTAGGGAGCCCGGGGTGTCCAGCGGTGAAACCAGCACTAATCCGAGTCCTCGCAGTCTCTTCCCCAGGTGACCGACCCCGCCCACTATAGATTCTGCCGAAGACTGCCGATTAATCCGGTACCGTCAATCGACCCCGTCCGGAACGAGTCGCCGCTGTCCAGGTAAACCTCATCACCAGCCTACTTCCCTTCTCACCCCGGCCCTGGTACGCGCTCCGCAGCCACCGCCACTGTTTCCATCCCGCCGATGCTGCGCTGATCGTTGGCCGTCTGCAATACCACCGCCGTGTCGATCCCGCCGTGCTGGTGCCGCCGCTGCTACACCAACCACTGGCAGCTTGCCATCCTACCGCCGTTAAGCCGCTGCATTCGTCACGCCGCTGCTGCGATGACCGTTGGCCGTCTGCCATCCTACCGCCGTTAAGCTGCTGCTTCCGTCACGCCACTGCTACGACGACCGCTGGCCGTCTGCTATCCTACTGCAGCTGCTACGACGACCGTTGGCCGTCTGCCATCCTACCGCCGTTATGCCGCTGCTTCCGTACCGCCGTACCAATATGTCCGTTACCCGACCGTTCAACAGTCCTACCTAACCTCCACTGCTCCAACGACCGTTAGCCGCCGCCTCACCATCTTGCGACGGAAAGCTGCTGCCGGTCTAATATCTCCAGCCGTGTGTGCGTATGTTCGTAACACATAAATATTGTGTATTTATTCAGTAGGTGTTTGTGGGACCTTTACTCGACTCTGGATTGACTGAGCGTTACCCCAGCCTTAGACAAAACCCACCTCATAACACCCTTCTTTGATACCCATATCGTATAAACACATTCTAGGGTCACTCCTGGTCCACCTTTTTGGCGATATCTCGAAAAGGCGTCCACCTATAGAACTAAGGCCCTTTCCCTTTTAAAATACGCAACATCAACATTTTAGAAATAAGGTTTTTCAATTAGAAGACAATTTTTCTATGCGGGGTCGCCCCTCGGCAGTGTTTGGCAGGCGCTCCGGGTGTATTTCTGCCATGAAAAGCTCTCAGTGAAAACTCATCTGCCTTGCAGATGTCGTTCGGAGTCGGCATAAAACATGTAGGTCCCGTCCGGCCAATTTGTAGGGAAAATCAAGAGGAGCACGACGCAAATTGGAAGAGAAGCTCGGCCTTAGATCTCTTCGGAGGTTATCGCTCCTTACATTTATTTTATTTTTTAATCGGAGAAATCTGAACTGAAACGTCTGACAAAAGCCCGCATAGAGTACGACTTAGCTATGGTATAGTTAAGATGGCTATGAAAATTAAACTTGGAATCAAAGACCAACCCCAAGATCAGTGATTTTAGAAACAATGTCTAGTTGTGAGCCACCAATAAAATATGAAGTAGGAATAAGAGTACGGGACTTGGAATAGGAGACGTGGGAGCATTTTTTAATATTTAAGGGAAGCATATTTTTCTGACACCAAGCTACAACATTGTCAAGATCACTCTGAAGTTTCGTCGAGTCAGAGGAACACGTTATTTTGCTAAAAATCTTCATGTCATCAGCATACAAGAGAAATTTAGAATATTTAAAACAAGTAGTAATATCATTGATGAACACCACAAAAAGAATCGGACCCAATATACTTCCCTGAGGAAACCCAGAGGAGGCAATAAAAGAATACGAGGACACCCCACCAACTACAACTTCACATGATCGGTTAGAAAGATACGATTTAATCCAATTTAAAAAGTTTGAATGGAAGCCAAAACTTTTTAACTTTGATAACAAAACGATTATTAACTTCATCAAACGCTTTCGAAAAATCAGTATACACGGTGTCAACTTGGGCGCGGTTACTAAAGGCTTCAATGCAGTATTCGGAGAAAACTGTTAAATTAGAAGTGGTTGATCTCCCAGACATGAATCCATGCTGATCAACAGAGATCAGACGATGAATGGAGAAAAGAATTTAATTTTTCACTATGCATTCAAAAAGTTTTGAGACAGTAGAAATTTTAGAAATAGGGCGATAATTGGAAATATGATTTTTATTGCCAGATTTAAAAACAGGCGTGATAAAGGAGATTGTCCATGCATCAATGAAGACGCCTTGCTCAAAGGATTTTTTGAAAAGCAGCCAAATCGGGTGGGCGAGAGCTGCCCAGTTTTTAAAAATGTGAGACGACAACCCATCGACATCAGTCTGTGACGACATTTTGATTTGACGAGTCCCAAAATCAATATCATGTAAAGAGAGCTCAAGAGCGCCAAAATTTAGTGAAAAACCACTAGCATCCAAGCCACTAAAAACACCACCACTACTCAAGTTAGGGTCAGCCTCGAAATTCGTGCTGAAAAAATCTGCAAAAAGATTTGCAGTATCTAAAGCCGAATCCGCTTGTGTATCTTTGTAAAATACAGCAGAGGGAATACTAGAACACGATCTATTTGACTTCACATAACGCCAAAAATCCTTCGGATCCACTTTAATATCGTCTTCAGCAAACGCACTTGAAGACATAGGAAGAAGCCCCGACTATTATCAAAAGTAGACCATTCTAGATTACTGAGGTTGAAGTCGCCAAAGCTCAAACATTTTCATGGCTAGATGCTAAGGCTAAAGTATTATCAACATGCTCTTTATAAAGTAAATCGCTACTAGTAGGCGGTACATAAGAAGCACAAATTAAAATTTAGAAACTCCATGTACAGAAACGCAAGGCATATCTAAAAGAGAATCAGCACTCGGCAATGGCACCAAAGTCGCTCGATATTTTCGTCGAATCGCAATTAAAACGCCTCCTCCTCTAGACAGACCAGTTTTTAATGCATCGCGATCTTTACGAAAAACTTACTATAAATTGCCATCGAAAAATTCACCATCCATAAAAGTGTCATTTAGCCAAGTCTCGACAATAACAAAGATGTCATAATCCAAGTTTGAAGTCATCGTATATAGTGAGTCAGACTTGGTTCTTAAGCCTGATACGTTTTGAAAATAAATTTTAAGATCCTTGTAAGAATGAATATTAGCTACATCCCTTGTCGAGGTTTGCATAGAAATATTTAAACGGTTCCTTGTACCATCTGACCCAACCGATTGCCATTGGACATCGTTTGGACCTCGTAGTTTTTTGAACGGAAATTAAAAGGACGCACAGCAATGTTTGAAGGCCATAAGTCAGGCACCAATAGCTTAGGTAGTACACTTTCCTCAATACCCAATTTAAAATTAATATATCGCAGAGAATTGGGATCCACGCCAAACTTCACCAACGGAAAACAAGCAATGGAGTTAACATCAATGCCAGTATGTTGAGAAGTATGAAATTTTAATTTATCGGATGTGACCGAGGCAGAGAAAGGCGAAATATGCAACCACTTCCTGTTAGAAACAGCACTTAATTCACCATTAATGCCCGACCCAACAACTAAAGGTGACGTTAGCAAGCGCGAATTAATTTTATTACCATAATTGGGGAAGGGTCTAATGTTATCATTAGCATTGGCAGCATTATTGTTGCTTACAGCATTATCCGGAATTGAACTAGTACCTGTGGTACCTGCATCATCATTATCATTATTGGGACTGGATCTAATGTTAACATTAGCAACGGCAGCATTATTGTTGCTTTCAGCACTATCCGGCATTAAACTAGTACCTGCGGTACCTGCATCAGCATTATCATTGTTAGAAGCGCTTTCTTTGTTATGTTGAGTTTTATTTCTTCGTTTGAATTTTTTTTATTTTGCACTGTCTTCAATTCGTTTTGATTACCAACAACTGCAGGAAACGAAGTAGACCAAGAAGATTGCAAACGGCGTTAGAAACTGGCGTCACAGTTGAAACATTTTTAACAACAGTAGCATCGTTAGGCAACAAAAACAACAGTGGTTGAGCAGCAGTACCAATACCAGCTGATAATACATCGGCAATAGCAGCGACGTCAACAGAGCCAGTAGCACCCGTTGGGGCGCACGCAGAGGCTGGCTGCATTGATGAAGCAGGGTTTTTTTGTTTACACTACAGAAACTTTCAAATTGTGTGAGCAATTGAGATAATAAGGAATTATTTTCGTAGAGCTTACAGTGCAAGTCACGAAGCTAAGCTTGAAGAGAATCGATTTTATAACATAAGCACTCATTATCTTCGCGCAAAGCAGTCACAGCAGAAAGAAGTTGAGTATTGACAATTTTCAACTCAGCAAAATTATTAACAATATCAGAGCGCGGAATTGGCATTTGCACTTGCGTGGCTTGTTGTTGTTGTAACGACGACTCGTCTTGCTGAGCGGGAGCACACAAACCACAGATGTAATATTATCAGCATTATTAAGATGATTGAAATCGGCAGGCATGTTACCAACAACACAATTCATATGATAAATTTCTCTGCAATTTTCACACTGCACTGAAGTTTGAGCGCGCTCAACTCTGTGGCCACAGAAACAAGGCATATTAAATCAAATGTTAAAATATGTTATGCACAGAAAAAAGGCAAACAAGAGTCAATGTCTCTAACACAATTTTTGATTGTTAAGCGGCATTATATAAAAAAGTTAAAAACTCAAAAATTAAACTAAAAATAGAAGAAAAACTCAGAGCACGGAAAAAACACAATTGTTCACGGCGACGTACTCTATCATGGGGTACTTATCCTACAATAGGTATCAAATTTTATGTAATATTTTCTTTTAGGAATTTAATTCTTGGAAAATTATATAATTATGTAACGTGAAAATGATATAATTATGTATTAACGCTTAATATGTATATTTTCTTAAATTATCATGTATGTATTCAATTTAAATGAAAAATTCTCAAAATAATTTTTTTACTTTTCTTTACAAAGATTTCAATCTGATTTTTACATATATGTTTTAAGTTAAATTTGCTAATTCTATTTAACATATACACCCACTATAATACCTAGTTTTGTATAGAAAACATTTGAAGTTTTGCACTTACATGGTTTTGACGTGGTATCCCTCGGCTGGCCAAGCGATAAGATCCACGAAGTACGCTGTATAAGTTTATGAAACGCTATGTACGTATGCATATGGTAACAGAACTTTTCAATTTTACACTTTTACCAAACCTAAATATTTTTATATGTATAACAATTTTTTTTATATATACTTAAGTATGTTTAATTATTAAATGAACTTTTCTTTTGTATACACTTTTATATTCACAAAATTTTCAGTTAAATTAACTGAAATTCATATTATTACAAATTTCGTTGTTCTAAAAAAATTTTTTTTTGCAATTTCAAAAGCATTTAAATATTAAGTCACTTTCAATTAATAAATATAGGTATATATAGCATAGATATGGTTTTTATACTCAGCGTTATTTGCACACAGAGTACTTATATTAACTTTGATTGGATAACGGTTGCTTGTACAGGTATAAAGGAATCGAGATAGATATAGACATCCATATATAAAAATCATCAGTGTCGAAAAAAAATTTGATTGAGCCATGTCCGTCCGTCCGTCTTTCCGTTAAGACGTTAACTTCAGTAAATATTGAGATATCTTCACCAAATTTGTTACACGAGCTTATCTGGACCCAGAATAGGTTGGTATTGAAAATAAGCGAAATCGGATGATAACGACGCCCAATTTTTTATATATATAACATTTTGGAAAACGCAAAAAACCTGATTATTTAGTAAATAATACACCTAGAATGTTGAAATTTGACGTGTGGGCTGACATTGCGACTGTTGATAAAAATTTGAAAAAAAATATTTTTAAATGGGCGTGGCACCTCCCACTTGTGATAAAACCGATTTTACAAATATTATTAATCATAAATCAAAAATCGCTAAACCTATTGTAACAAACCAACGCACAACTTTACCATATGATGCCATAAAAAGTATGGACTATGAATAAAGAAAATATGCAAAGAAGGCAATTGGGGTAAGGTTTACAAAAACTAAGGCATGACGTGGCTGAATGCGTTTGTAACACTTCAACCATCGTAGGAGTGCGGGTTCAAATTCCATTCCCGGGAGAAAAGGCTTTGAAGAGATTTACAAGATATAATCAAAACAGCTGTCGCCTTGTCCTTCGTGATGTCACGTTGTTTCAATTTTTCCCAAATTATTAAATAAATTAAAAATTAAAAATTGCTTCAAATAAATGTTTTCATATATTTAAAGCAATAAGGGTAATCCCCGCTTAAAAATTCATACAAATAGACAACATTGGTTAATTCGTGGTAGTTCTATAAATAGAACAAAACAACACCAAGTTTCTTTGAAAACCGCCTTATCAACGTATAAATTTACCATATGAAGCCATACGAAGTATGGACTATGAATAAAGAAAATATGCAAAAAAGGCAATTGTGATAAGGTTAACAACAGCCAAGGCATGGCGTCGCTGAAACACTTATAGAAGGGATGGGCTAGGATCGGGAACATTATGGATGTTTCTGGCTTCCTTCTGATAGCCGTAAAGAAATTTTGTTGTGGAGACCCAAAATATATTTTCTCGAAGGTTTACACTGGTAGTACTTGTGGACCTCGTGTCGTCCACGTGTAACCAAAATTTTCGTGCAGAATAATTCAACTTTTTTGCTAATGACGAGAACAGCTTAACACCAGCAGCATCCAAATCAGAAAGAAAAGAAAATTTTCTGATGATTCGCCTCAACCATCTCAACTCTTCGTATTTTAATCCTCTCTTACGAAAATGAAAATGTAATTGTCATTGTACATTCATTACTAGTATTAGTGTTTGACCTCATTACTTTTCACAGTTTATAAGTGAGCAGATGTAAGAAAATGGGTAACTCGGAGGCGGGCTTTTAAATAGAAGCTAAAATGCAGATGAGGACGTTGAGTCTCGCATAAACAATGCAAGAATGGCTTTTTGGCAACTGACAAACTTGTGGAGGTCCAGTGAAATATCTTTAAAAACGAAGCTTCGACTGTTTAATTCGAATGTTGAATCAGTACTGTTTTATGCTTGCGATACGTGGAAAAGCTCAACTTTAATTCAGAAACGTCTACAAGTTTTTATTAATAAACTAGCTTATTCGCGTGGGTTCCACCCCACGTTTCTATAAAAATATGCAAAATAAATAACACAAAATTTAAAGTTATTTTAAGGATGTGTATTTGCGAATTTAGTTACTGCTGAAACCATAGGATATACAATATTTTTTGTAAATTATTTGGAGTACAAATAAAAAGATTTTTTGATGAGCCAACTCTGGAGTAGGGTACCTATAATTGACCATGGGTGACACATGAGTTGGTAAGATTGACTCCTACTACAGCTAATGACTGTCCTTGAGCTTTATTGATAGACATTGCGAGAGCCAACCTAATAGGAAATTTGAAGCGTTTGAAATCTAAAGGCATATCTGTCGGTATTAATTGAATCCTTGGTATAAAAACTTTGTTGTTTTCGAAATTTCCCGATCAAATCATTGCTTCAGTGACATTGGAAGTTCTGTAATGATAAGCCTTGTCGCATTTCATGAGCGCGGAGGATCCAAAATACGAAGCATAATATTATGGACCCTTTTTTAAGGATCAATCGATGAGGAGGAATTCCTGGTGGCTCCAAGGAGCTTAGAAACTCAACCGGACAATGCACAGCCTGCGATTCTTCCACGACTGTGTCAATGGATTGATAAGTATTATCGTTTGTTTGAATTTGATATAGATACTAGCAGAGTACCCGACGTCGTTCGGGTATAAATAAAAGCAGTACTATATAGACTAATATATTAGACTAATCCCAACCCCCATTTGTATGGGAGATGCCACGCTATCCCCAATTTCTCCCGAGGGGGTAGGGATTAGTCTTATATACCTCCTCAACTAATTTTAGTCGTCTAGCTTTAATACTTTCAGATATATTGACAACGAAAAATTCCAGTTGTATGGGAGGTGCCACGCCCCCTTTTTCGTTATACCCAGTTTTTCTGGAGGGGGTAGGGATTGGTCTCATATAACCTCTCACCTAATTTCAGTCGTCTAGCCTTAATACTTTCAGATACATATATTGGCTACGAAAAATTCCAGTTGTAAGGGAGGTGTCATGCCCCCCTGTCGACAACTTTTTTTTATATAGCCTACCATAGATTGACGCACTCAGGGTATGTCATGGCAAAATTTCGTTCGATTCCATTCTGCGGTTTAGGCTGCAAGTCCAAACATACATACAGACATACTTTCACAAATATATAGTAGATAGAAGATGTAGACAGGCTGAAATTACCAAAAAAATTTAACGGCGGCAGATTACTAAACGTCCACACGGAATAACAGCCAAACTCAAGTCTGTAGTTAAACTTTACCTGTTAAAATAATCTAAGTTTTACGGCAGCCATTGTTCTCAAAAATCCCATTTGTAGGGAATTTGGCACGCCTGATTTGCCCCAATTCCACATTTTACTGGAAGTGTTAGGACTTAACGTCATATAGCTCCTTACCAATTTTTATTATGCTAACATTACTACATCCAGAGATATAAGGTATGATATATACCATTTGTATGGGAGGTGCCATGCTCCCTTCTCCCTCACCCCACATTTTCTTGGTGATGTTTGGGATTAACCTCATATAACTCCAAACTGAATTTCAATGTTCCAGCATGAATACCTTCAGAGTTATGCAGTATCAAAGATTCCATTTGTATGGCAGGTGCCACGCGCCTTTTATATATCGAAATTATTTTTAGTCTATGACCATCCCTGGAAGGTTTCAACTGGGTTGTGCAAATTTGGTTGTGATCGGTCGATCCGTTAGGATGCAACCCGATCTATACCTACATATATAGATACATAATTTGAATTTTATATATATAGATATCTGCGCCGAATACTGAAAATTCGATGGCCATAAAGAATTTCAAATGACGACTTTTGGTCTAGAACAAATCAACCTAAGGCTGCCACAGAAATAACCAATCGTAAATGGTCGTGGATTGGTCACACTCTCAGAAGACCTCCAGTAAATATAACAAGCATTGCGATGGAATCCACAAGGAAGCCGTCGACCTGGTGCAGCTGCGAAAACTTGGCGCAGAACTGTGGATAAATAACTCGAAGACGCAGGATACACGTGGCATGATATCACAAGAACCGCACCTAACAGAATACGATGTCAGTCGGTGGTCAAGGCCCTATGCTCCAATAAGAGTTGAGGAAGATGATGATGAAAATCATGGCAAGGTTGCCAGCGCAATATACAGCTTCTGCAAACCCAATTGCCAACCTCACCTATCCGTGGCGAATCCTGTTTCATTAAAAGCCGAAGCTCTGGTGACCCCGAACCCGTCATGGATACAGAGGGTGGGAGGGCGGGATGGCCTAGAAGGTCGCATGTGGTCATAACAAATCGTTCCCGAGATGGTCTGGCTTGGTACCGGAACGTACCGGATCTGCATCCGGCAAAGGGCCATCAACATCGATAACACTCTTGTCCTTATCGCTACAACAACAACATACCAACTCCAGTACTTTATGATATGTTGATTGGACCAAATTCTTTATGAAATTGTTTTCTGGGTTGGAGCTGTTTCGGTCGATATGTATAAAGAAAAAACCAAGAGTTTTTACTTTTCTCTTCTATGTATTTCGACGCATCCGCGTCATCATCAGGAAGTCTATTTTATTTTCAAACAAACAACATGAAAAATACAAAACGAATCATTATTTTCAATAAACATTACAAATTCAACATTAAAACAATGACTCACAATAATTTAATTAGTTGTACAAACACAATAACATCACCGGTTCAGGACAATCGACACATTCATTATGCTTATTTTCTATTTTTGTTTTTATCATTTTTTATTAGTGCTGTATAAGCGATATTTGTATTGTCAATGTCTTCTTTAAAATTCATATGACGTTCGTCCTATGTTGTTGGATGCGGAGACTTTCCAGTGTCATCCTCCTTTTGCATTTTCTCTCAACATCTAAAATTCACGCGTTCCCAAAATCAGCTGTATGATCGTTGTCATTCAGAAAGCGCGGTATTTGTTTTTCTGTTTTTTGCGTCCATTTCATGTTCGTGTATTCTCGTTCTCAATGCTCTTTTCGTTGTGCCAATGTAACATTTATTGCAGGCATTGTTGTTGTTACCGTTGCATTGAAATTTATAGACTAAATTGCATTGTTGTTCCTTGTCTATTTTGTCTTTTGCTTTTGTAAAGTGTATTGTGTGGTTTGTGAGCAAATGTTATGTTGTCTTTTTTCATAATTCCTCTGAGCCATTGATTACTTGTTAGTCCGGGTATGTAGGTAACTCCAATATAAGTTTTGTGTGTGTTTGCTCCTGTTTGTCCAATTGATGAATTAGGGTGGTTCATTTTTTGTGTCGTATTAATTATAAGTTTTTCTATTAATGCATTCGGGTAGCTATTTTTGAAGAGAATATTTTTGTTTTCTTCTTGTTTTCTTCTATGAAATCGCTGTCACTTATAAGGTGTATTTTCCTTATAAGACTTATTGCTGTGTTAATTTTCTGCTTCCATGGATGACTGGAGTGATAATTGACAATTCTTCCTGATGCCATCGACTTTGCATACCAGTTGAACGTTAAGTTTTGGTTTTTTCGGTGTATTTCTATTTCTAGGAAGGCAATTTTGGTGTTATGTTCTAATTCTTTAGTAAATTGTATCTTGGTATGCTGTGCGTTAAATATTGTCAGTATGTCTTCCACGTCTTTAGCTTTAACAATTGCGAGTATGTCATCTACATATTTAGTTATGTATTTGACATATATGTGTTTGCTTTTTAATTCAGCGAGGCTGTCGTCCAATATTTTCTCCAGAATGATATCTGCAATGTTTGGAGATAGCGGGTTGCCCATTGGCATTCCGTAGATTTGTTGGTATAGGGTGTTGTTATATGAAAAGTAATTGCTGTCACGTAAGCAGAAATCGAGTATCGTCTGGAACTGTTTTTTGTCTATTTATGTATGTGTCTCCAATTTTTCCCATTTTTGCATAATAGTGCGGTTTGCTAAATGTATGGGTATATTCGTAAAAAGAGATACGACGTCGAATGAAATGAGAATTTCGTCGTCTTGAATTGTGAAATTATTGATTATACTCAGTTGAGCAGAGCTCACAGAGTATATTAAGTTTGATTGGATAACGGTTGGTTGTACATATATAAAGGAATCGAGATAGATATAGACTTCCATATATCAAAATAATCAGGATCGAAAAAAAATTTGATTGAGCCATGTCCGTCCGTCCGTCCGTCCGTCCGTCCGTTAACACGATAACTTGAGTAAATTTTGAGGTATCTTGATGAAATTTGGTATGTAGGTTCCTGAGCACTCATCTCAGATCGCTATTTAAAATGAACGATATCGGACTATAACCACGCCCACTTTTTCGATATCGAAAATTTCGAAAAACCGAAAAAGTGCGATAACTCATTACAAAAGACAGATAAAGCGACGAAACTTGGTAGATGGGTTGACGTTATGACGCAGAATAAAAAATTAGTAAGATTTTGGACAATGGGCGTGGCACCGCCCACTTTTACAAGAAGGTAATTTAAAAGTTTTGCAAGCTGTAATTTGGCAGTCGTTGAAGATATCATGATGAAATTTGGCAGGAACGTTACTACTATTACTCTATATGTGCTAAATAAAAATTAGCAAAATTGGATGAAGAACACGCCCACTTTTTAAAAAAAAATTTTTTAAAATTCAAATTTTAACAAAAAATTTAATATCTTTACCGTATATAAGTAAATTAAGTCAAAATTAAACTCCAGTAATGATATGATGCAACAAAATACAAAAATAAAAGAAAATTTCAAAATGGGCGTGGCTCCGCCCATTTTCATTTAGTTTGTCTAGAATACTTTTATTGCCATAAGTCGAACAAAAATTTACCAATCCTTCTCAAATTTGGTAGGAGCATAAATTCTATGACGGTAACTGTTCTCTGTGAAAATGGGCGAAATCGGTGGAAGCCACGCCCAGTTTTTATACACAGTCCACCGTCTGTTCTTCCGCTCGGCCAATTACACAATAACTTGAGCAAAATCCGATATATCTTTACTAAACTTAGCCCACGTACTTACCTGAGCTCACTTTTTCTTGGTATAAAAAATAGGCGAAATCTGACCATAACCACGCCCACTTTATCGATATCGAAAATTACGAAAAATGAAAAAAATGCCATAATTCTATACCAAATACGAAAAAAGGGATGAAACATGGTAACTGGATTGGTTTATTGACGCAAAATATAACTTTGGAAAAAACTTTGTAAAATGGGTGTGACACCTACCATATTAAGTAGAAGAAAATGAAAAAGTTCTACAAGGCGAAATCAACAGCCCTTGGAATCTTTTCAGGAATACTGTTAGTGGTATTGCATATATAAATAAATTAGCAGTACCCGACAGATGATTTTCTGGATCACCTGGTCCACATTTTGGTCGATATCGCGAGAACGCCTTCACATATACATCTAAGGGCCACTCGCTTTTAAAACCCTCATTAATACCTTTAATTTGATATCCATATCGTACAAAAACATACCAGAGTCACCCCTGTCCCACCCTAATGGCGATATCTCGAAAAGGCGTCCACCTATAGACCTAATGCCCCCTCCCTCTTAAAATGCTCAGTAACACCTTTCGTTTGATACCCATATCGTACTAACATTCTAGAGTCACCCCTGGCCCACCCTAATGGCGATATCTCGAAAAGGCGTCCACCTATAGACCTAGTGTCCACTCCCTCTTAAAATGCTCAGTAACACCTTTCGTTTGATACCCATATCGTACAAACATTCTAGAGTAACCCCTGGCCCACCCTAATGGCGATATCTCGAAAAGGCGTCCACCTATAGACTTAATGCCCACTCCCTCTTAAAATGCTCAGTAACAGCTTTCGTTTGATACCCATATCGTACAAACATTCTAGAGTCACACCTGGCCCACCCTAATGGCGATATTTCGAAAAGGCGTCCACCTATAGAACTAAGGATTACTCCCTTTTAAAATACTCATTACCACCTTTCATTTGATACCCATATCGTACAAACACATTCTAGAGTCACCCTGGCCCCTCCTAATGGCGATATCACGAAAAGGCGTCCACCTATAGACCTAATGTCCACTCCCTCTTAAAATGCTCAGTAACACCTTTCGTTTGATACCCATATCGTACAAACATTCTAGAGTCACCCCTGGCCCACCTTAATGGCGATATCTCGAAAAGGCGTCCACCTAGAGACCTAATGTCCACTCCCTCTTAAAATGCTCAGTAACACCATTCGTTTGATACCCATATCGTACAAACATTCTAGAGTCACCCCTGTCCCACCCTAATGGCGATATCTCGAAAAGGCGTCCACCTATAGACCTAATGCCCACTCCCTCTTAAAATGCTCAGTAACACCTTTCGTTTGATACCCATATCGTACAAACATTCTAGAGTCACACCTGGCCCACCCTAATGGCGATATCTCGAAAAGGCGTCCACCTATAGAACTAAGGATTACTCCCTTTTAAAATACTCATTACCACCTTTCATTTGATACCCATATCGTACAAACACATTCTAGAGTCACCCTGGCCCACCCTAATGGCGATATCTCGAAAAGGCGTCCACCTATAGACCTAATGCCCACTCCCTCTTAAAATGCTCAGTAACACCTTTCGTTTGATACCCATACCGTACAAACATTCTAGAGTCACCCTTGGTCCAGCTTTATGGCGATATCTCGAAAAGGCGTCCACCTATAAAACTAAGGATTACTCCCTTTTAAAATACTCATTACCACCTTTCATTTGATACCCATATCGTACAAACACATTCTAGAGTCACCCTGGCCCACCCTAATGGCGATATCTCGAAAAGGCGTCCACCTATAGACCTAATGCCCACTCCCTCTTAAAATGCTCAGTAACACCTTTCGTTTGATACCCATATCGTACAAATATTCTAGAGTCACCCTTGGTCCACCTTTATGGCGATATCTCGAAAAGGCGTCCACCTATAGAACTAAGGATTACTCCCTTTTAAAATACTCCTTACCACCTTTCATTTGATACCCATATCGTACAAACACATTCTAGAGTCACCCCTGGCCCACCCTAATGGCGATATCTCGAAAAGGCGTCCACCTATAGACCTAATGCCCACTCCCTCTTAAAATGCTCAGTAACACCTTTCGTTTGATACCCATACCGTACAAACATTCTAGAGTCACCCCTGGCCCACCCTAATGGCGATATCTCGAAAAGGCGTCCACCTATAGACCTAATGCCCACTCCCTCTTAAAATGCTCAGTAACACCTTTCATTTGATTCCCATATCGTACAAACACATTCTAGAGACACCCCTGGTCCACCTTTATGGCGATATCTCGAAACGGCGTCCACCTATGGAACTAAGGATCACTCCTTTTCAAAATACTCATTAACAGCTTTCATTTGATACCCATATCGTACAAACACATTATAGAATCACCCCTGGTCCACCTTAATGGGGACATCTCGAAAAGGCGTCCACCGATAGACCTAAGTCCCACTCCCTCTTAAAATGTTCAGTAACACTTTTCATTTGATACCCATATCGTACAAACAAATTCTAGAGTCAGTCCTGGTCTACCTTTATGGCGATATCCCTAAATGGCGTTCATCCATAGAACTATGGCCTACTCTCTCTTAAAATACTCTTTAATACCTTTCATTTGATACACATGTTATACAACCACATTCCAGGGTTACCCCAGATTGATTTTCCTTATTTTGTCTCCATAGCTCTCAACTGAGTATGTTATGTTCGGTTACACCCGAACTTAGCCTTCCTTACTTGTTTTTTCTTTAAGTTGAAGTGAACTTTTTATATTAAGATCTTCAGATATAATATTTTTAAAATGCTTCCAACAAGTTTAGATAACTTGTAACATGTTACATTAATAGATGAGCAAATCGGTCTAAAAGGGTGCGTGTGGTTTGTGAAATTTCGGAAGTCGGTAAAGTCTTAGCGCATTAGCAGCCGCGGATGTCAGCTGAAATTTTTGTTTTGCGTCGAGTCTCCTTTGTTTTTAAAGATTATTTATAATTGTGTTATTTTTCCTCATCAGTTTTTGTATAGGATCATTCCTGTTTGTTTTGTATGTGTTTTTGTCGTTTAGCAACCCTTTCATTTTTAGTTCGTATTCGTCCTTGTACATCATAACTGTCTTGTTGCCTTTGTCTGCAATTGTTATTATTGTGGAGATTAAAACCACGTTTTAATTTATAAAAACTTTAAACTATATTTATTAATACGCCTTAATGTATGCGTCTATTTTATTTTTTTATTTTTCACAACAATCAAAATTTTTGAAAATTGAAAAATCAATATTGAAACTTAAAATATTGATAATACATTTAAAAATTACAAAGTTCAAAGTAACTAAAATACAAAGTTAAATAAAAATAATAAGAAACCTACATTACTCCCCCTTCAAGGAAATTTATCGTTAAAAAAATTTAATATAACTCTCTTTTTATGTAAATTCTTGGTGTTGTTTGTGTCTGTTGTTTCAATTATTGCAGGTTTTAATCTATCAATAGGAAGAGTTTTAATATTATTATCTATTTCAAGTTTAAACATTTTTGGTCTTTTTCCACAATTTTGTAAGGTCCTTCATATGGTTGTTGTAATGAATGTTTATTAATGACTGGAACAAATGCAAATTTACAAGTTTGAAGATCTTTTGGAACATAAATTCCAGTATCAGCATCTTTATGATGACTTAAATTTGATCTAACATTTCGAAGTTGTTCACGTAAATTACTTAAAACTTCAGTTGATGAAAAATTTTTAGCTGATGGCACAACAAGTTCCCCTGGCAAACGTAAATTCTGACCGAAAACCATTTCCGCTGGTGTTGCCGAAATATCTTTTTTGCAAACCAAGTAATATGTCAGGTAACTCGTCATACCAATTATTTGTGTCCTTTCTAGCTATTATAGTAGTCTTTAATTGTCTATGAAACCTTTCAACCATACCATTTCCTTGAGGGTGATATGCGGATGTTGTAATTTGGTGACTACCAAGTAATTTAGTTAACTCTGAAAACAATTTCGATGTAAATTGGCTACCTTGATCAGTTTTTATCTTTAACGGAACATCAAATCGAGAAATATATTCTCTAAAAAACTTATTTGCAATTGTAGTTGCTGAAATATCTTTTAATGCATATTTATTTATTTATTTATTTATAAGACTCGTTGGTTGAGCATAAGAATAATGTCTTTTACGCCCATCATCATTAATTAATTTACAATATTTTCATGTATAATTAATAATAATATCTAATAACAATAATAATTACTGTATATGCATATCATAAAAAATTGCATTAATTTAAATCATAATTAACAACTTATAACAAACATTTTAGGTTTAGAAAGATTTATTCCTTAAAATATGACAAACAGAAATAAAGGTCATAAGAATGAAAAAGTAAAAGAAAATAGGAAGAAATATTTAGATATTTAAAAACTTAAACACTTCCAATTTAAAGCGCCTGGAATTTGTTATCGATTTAATTTTGTTTGGTAAAGAGTTCCAGAGTTTGACAACACTGACAAAAATCGTTCGTGATGAAGTATTATAATGGTGTTTTGGTACGATGAGGGTGCGTGTTCTAATCGAATGCGCAAAAGCCAACTTTTCAAAAAGGTACTTTGGATTTCTCATAGTAATGAGTTTATGCATATATAAGATTACGGTAATTCAAGTAGCAAGTCAGATTGCAATCGAGTATCTTGCAACTAAATTGTGAGATGTGTTCATACTTACGCCTACAAAACACATACCTTGCACAGCTGTTTATGGCCATTGCAAGTTTTCGCTCAGATGCGCTATCTAGGTGCCCGTAGATGAGTTCGCCATAAGAAATGAGTGGAACTATAAAGGTTTTCACCAAACCTAATTTTGTGTCCTGCGGGACGAAGTTAGCTGTATACCACAGCTTTCTTAGAATGAAATAAATTCTAGATATGATTTGGTTTATATAATCGGAGCACCCAAGGTATGAATTAACTTTGTAACCAAGGCTAGTTACAACTGACTCGAAATTTATAGACGAGTCCTCTAAAATTATTGGAGGAAAGAATTTCTCACAATTCGACCTGTGTGAAATACATATGGCTTTGGTTTCTTTTGCGTTAAGACTCAAATTATTACATTTGGCCCAAATAGAGATTGAGTGCAAATCATCATTGATTCTAGCTATCACATCTTCACATAGTCCTGTTGGACGGGATAGATATACTTGTGCATCATCCGCATACAGGTGTATGGACACATTGTTACAGCAGTAGACCATATCGTTAGTAAAAATACTGAACAAAATCGGGCCCAAAATGAATGCCTGAGGTACCCCCGAATGCAATCTTCTTAGCTCAGAAGCCATATTTTTAGTCACAACCGTTTGCCAACGATTAATAAGGTAGTTTTTGAGCAGATTTACCGCGTTTTCAGAAAACCCACAATACTTTTCAAGCTTGTGCAAAAGTATTGTATGGTCAACCCTGTAAAAAGCCTTGGAGATGTCCAATAGAGTTAAAATAGTTAAATCACCTCTATCGAAGGACGGTCTAATATCATCAATAACTTTAAGCATAGCAGTTGCACAGCTGTGACCCTTTTTATATCCTGACTGGTTTTCGGCAAGAAGATTATTGTTGTATAGATAATCAACTATTTGCGTAACCATTAGCCTTTCCAAAACCTTTGACAAAGAAGGAAGTATGCTAATTGGCCGAAAATCTGATGGAATGGCACCCGAACGATTTTTAATTATTGGATTAACTTTAGCTATTTTCCAGGAGTCCGGAAACGTCGAGGTAGTGATGGAAAAATTCAAAATGTGTGTTAGGGTTGAAAGTATGAATGGAATTATCAGCTTAATAAATTTTAAGCTTACGTTGTCCTCTCCAATGGAATTCGATTTAATTGAAAAAACACTTTTTAGAATATCATACTCAGTCATGGTTGAGAAGTCAAATGTTTTTTCTGTTGCAAGTAGGAAGCTTTCATTCAGTGTAAAATCTGTGCTGCTTTGGATAATGTTAGATTCTAAGAAGTAATCATTCATAGAGTTGGCGTCTAAATTGCATTCTATACAAGTTTTACTCCCAATTCCAACAGATTTTAGATGGTTCCACAATACTTTGCCAGATAAGTTTACATCTAACTTGGTACGGTAGTGCTGCCTTTTAGAGTTTTTCGTGGTCAGATTAGCTTTGTTACGGGCAACGCGGTATGCTTCCCAGTTTTCGCGCGTTGGTGTACGTTTCCAACGTATGTATAGCTGGTTTCTCGTTTTTATACTTTGTAATACCACTCTTGTAAACCATGGAGGTTTTTTATTTGAGACTTTGGCCATTCTTACAGGGATATATTTATCATAAAGATAATTTAAGCTTGAAGTGAAAAAGTCTAGTTTTTGGTTTATATCTGGAAAGAACCAAGCTGTGTTCCAATCAAAGATGCCAGCCTCATATCTTAATGCATCAATATCAACAGATTTAAAATCCCTGTAATAAAATTGTTTGTGTACATCATTATTAAACTGTAAATCATACGCTAAAAATATCATATCATGATCTGATACTCCTGGAATGGAAAACTGATCACAATGAAGTACGTTTGAATGATCAGACACACATATAATGTCAAGCAGACTAGATTTACAATTATGACCAAAGAGGGTGGGAAATTTATTTATTACTTCCGAACCAGCAGAAATCAGCCTGTCTGTTAAATCAATGGAACTGCTATCACTATTGAGAAGATCAATATTGAAATCCCCACATAACAAGACATGCTCATATTTGGGAGCTAACTCAGCAACTTCATTGAAAAGGCCACTAAGATCAAATCTTCTACTAGGATTGTACACACATACGATCAAACACTTCCTGCAACCATCTCCAATTTCTACCACCAAATACTCAACCGGATCATCACAACTTGATTTAAATATAAAAAAAAAATAAAAAAAAAATATAATTTTTCGATTAATCCCGGATTTGCAGTAGATGCCGATTCCAACACCTTTCGCCCCCGTTTGCTATCATTTCTTAATAGTTTATAGTCACGCAGTACACAAGTATTATCACATACGGACTCACTAAACCGTGTTTACGTTATGCATACAACATCAATATCAAGGCCCTGCATATGCCTCAGGCCAACGGGTAAATATTTCAATAATCGTTAAAATATAGTGATGTCCTTTTGAAATAGATAATGGTCCAACTATATCTAAATGGATATGTTCAAATCTATTCTTGGGAATTTGAATTTTGACAACAAGGATTTTGTATGACGATAAACTTTGGACTTTTGACAATTAAGACACTCTTTTGACCAAATATTAATATCCTTATTCATATTAGGCCAATAATATTTTTTAACTATGAGCCGTCGTGTACCTCTTGTACCCGGATGTGCTATTCCATGTAAAATATCAAATACTGTCTTTCGCAAATTACTCGGTACAAATGGCCTAGGAGTTTCTCCTGAAATTTCACACCAAATACTAAAATTTAAAATGGGAATACTAATTAGTTTTAAATTTAGATATTGGGAATCAGATACAAGTTGATTTAAGTCATCATCTTTTTGTTGTTCAGTTTGTAAAATTTTAAAATTCAGTTCTGTATTATATATTGCATTAACCTCAAAAGCTCTAGATAGCGTATCTGCTACAACATTGGATTCTCCTTTAATGTATTGTATGTCATCAGTAAATTGTGCTATAAATTCCAAAAAACAAAAAAATACTTGCTAGCATATTTTGTGTCGTATTCGATTGTTATATTGCAGTTTTTAATTGTGAAAAATGTTAGAAAATTTACCAACCAGTGGGAAAAATAATTTCACTTGCAAAGTTTGCTAACACCCTTAGCCAAAGCAAATGTCAACTTCTTCTTCTTATGCTTTGCTGGGAACAAAATTGTGGAGTTGGCTACTTTTCAATATCAGATGGCACCAGTGTCGCTCATTCTACCGTTCTCCATAAAAATACGTGCAATCTACTCATAATGCATAAGCATGTGTCAAACTCATCTATATGAAAAACTGCTTATTTGTCGGAGCTATAAGATGCAATCCCCTTACGCACCTTCTATTAGCGTGCAAGTAGGGAGCCCGGGGTGTCCAGCGGTGAAACCAGCACTAATCCGAGTCCTCGCAGTCTCTTCCCCAGGTGACCGACCCCGCCCACTATAGATTCTGCCGAAGACTGCCGATTAATCCGATACCGTCAATCGACCCCGTCCGGAACGAGCCGCCGCTGTCCAGGTAAACCTCATCACCAGCCTACTTCCCTTCTCACCCCGGCCCTGGTACGCGCTCCGCAGCTCACCGCCGCTGCTTCCATCCCGCCGATGCTGCGCTGATCGTTGGCCGTCTGCAATACCACCGCCGTGCCGATCCCGCCGTGCTGGTGCCGCCGCTGCTACACCAACCACTGGCAGCTTGCCATCCTACCACCGTTAAGCCGCTGCATCCGTCACGCCGCTGCTGCGATGACCGTTGGCCGTCTGCCATCCTACCGCCGTTAAGCCGCTGCTTCCGTCACGCCACTGCTACGACGACCGCTGGCCGTCTGCTATCCTACTGCCGCTGCTACGACGACCGTTGGCCGTCCGCCATCCTACCGCCGTTATGCCGCTGCTTCCGTACCGCCGTACCAATATGTCCGTTACCCGACCGTTCAACAGTCCTACCTAACCTCCACTGCTCCAACGACCGTTAGCCGCCGCCTCACCATCTTGCGACGGAAAGCTGCTGCCCGTCTAATATCTCCAGCCGTGTGTGCGTATGTTCGTAACACATAAATATTGTGTATTTATTCAGTAGGTGTTTGTGGGACCTTTACTCGACTCTGGATTGACTGAGCGTTACCCCAGCCTTGGACAAAACCCACCTCATAACACCCTTCTTTGATACCCATATCGTATAAACACATTCTAGGGTCACTCCTGGTCCACCTTTATGGCGATATCTCGAAAAGGCGTCCACCTATAGAACTAAGGCCCTTTCCCTTTTAAAATACGCAACATCAACATTTTAGAAATAAAGTTTTTCAATTAGAAGACAATTTTTCTATGCGGGGTCGCCCCTCGGCAGTGTTTGGCAGGCGCTCCGGGTGTATTTCTGCCATGAAAAGCTCTCAGTGAAAACTCATCTGCCTTGCAGATGTCGTTCGGAGTCGGCATAAAACATGTAGGTCCCGTCCGGCCAATTTGTAGGGAAAATCAAGAGGAGCACGACGCAAATTGGAAGAGAAGCTCGGCCTTAGATCTCTTCGGAGGTTATCGCTCCTTACATTTATTTTATTTTTTAATCGGAGAAATCTGAACTGAAACATCTGACAAAAGCCAGCATAGAGTACGACTTAGCTATGGTATAGTTAAGATGGCTATGAAAATTAAACTTGGAATCAAAGACCACCCCCAAGATCAGTGATTTTAGAAACAATGTCTAGTTGTGAGCCACCAATAAAATATGAAGTAGGAATAAGAGTACGGGACTTGGAATAGGAGACGTGGGAGCATTTTTTAATATTTAAGGGAAGCATATTTTTCTGACACCAAGCTACAACATTGTCAAGATCACTCTGAAGTTTCGTCGAGTCAGAGGAACATGTTATTTTGCTAAAAATCTTCATGTCATCAGCATACAAGAGAAATTTAGAATATTTAAAACAAATAGTAATATCATTGATGAACACCACAAAAAGAATCGGACCCAATATACTTCCCTGAGGAAACCCAGAGGAGGCAATAAAAGAATACGAGGACACCCCACCAACTACAACTTCACATGATCGGTTAGAAAGATACGATTTAATCCAATTTAAAAAGTTTGAATGGAAGCCAAAACTTTGTAACTTTGATAACAAAACGATTGTTAACTTCATCAAACGCTTTCGAAAAATCAGTATACACGGTGTCAACTTGGGCGCGGTTACTAAAGGCTTCAATGCAGTATTCGGAGAAAACTGTTAAATTAGAAGTGGTTGATCTCCCAGACATGAATCCATGCTGATCAACAGAGATCAGACGATGAATGGAGAAAAGAATTTAATTTTTCACTATGCATTCAAAAAGTTTTGAGACAGTAGAAATTTTAGAAATAGGGCGATAATTGGAAATATGATTTTTATTGCCAGATTTAAAAACAGGCGTGATAAAGGAGATTGTCCATGCATCAATGAAGACGCCTTGCTCAAGGGATTTTTTGAAAAGCAGCCAAATCGGGCAGGCGAGAGCTGCCCAGTTTTTAAAAAGGTGAGACGACAACCCATCGACATCAGTCTGTGACGACATTTTGATTTGACGAGTCCCAAAATCAATATCATGTAAAGAGAGTTCAAGAGCGCCAAAATTTAGTGAAAAACCACTAGCATCCAAGCCACTAAAAACACCACCACTACTCAAGTCAGGGTCAGCCTCGAAATTCGTGCTGAAAAAATCTGCAAAAAGATTTGCAGCATCTAAAGCCGAATCCGCTTGTGTATCTTTGTAAAATACAGCAGGGGGAATACTAGAACACGATCTATTTGACTTCACATAATGCCAAAAATCCTTCGGATCCACTTTAATATCGTCTTCAAATTTACTTATATAATTCCGCTTCAAAACTTTGCTCAATGACTTAAATTCTTTCAAATATTTTAAATACAATTATTTGGAAGTAGGAGACCTAGATTTTTAAAATTTTTTGAAAAACTTGTTTCGCAAATTGTTCAGTTTTTTCAACTCTTTTGTGAACCAAGGAGTTTTGTAAACCTTTTTTTTTAAACTCGGAATATGTTCCCAACAAACGCAATTTAAATTATTCTTAAAAATATTAAAACAACCGGTAACTTCAACCTCAGCAAATAGCGAATTCCAATCAATAGACTCAATTACTGCATTAACAGCATCAACATCGTAATTTTTAAAACAAAACTTGGAAAGTGAATCTTCTATGTAAGTATTAAACTCATAAAATTCCAAATGAAGAACAAGCGGTACATGATGGGGACCAGGAGTGGACAAAGGGTCTAGACATTCCTGGAGGCAAAAATTCATATTATCACTTAAAAATATGAGATCTAATATTCTATTAAGACTGTTATTAAAACTGTTAATCTGACTAAGGTCACATCTTGAGAAGGCCGTCAATCAAACAGGTTTCAGCAAACGCATTTGAAGACATAGGAAGAAGCCCCCGACTATTATCAAAAGTAGACCATTCTAGATTACTGAGGTTGAAGTCGCCAAAGCTCAAACATTTTCATGGCTAGATGCTAAGGCTAAAGTATTATCAACATGCTCTTTATAAAGTAAATCGCTACTAGTAGGCGGTACATAAGAAGCACAAATTAAAAGTTTAGAAACTCCATGTACAGAAACGCAAAGCATATCTAAAAGAGAATCAGCACTCGGCAATGGCACCAAAGTCGCTCGATATTTTCGTCGAATCGCAATTAAAACGCCTCCTCCTCTAGACAGACCAGTTTTTAATGCATCGCGATCTTTACGAAAAACGCACTATAAATTGCCATCGAAAAATTCACCATCCATAAAAGTGTCATTTAGCCAAGTCTCGACAATAACAAAGATGTCATAATCCAAGTTTGAAGTCATCGTATATAGTGAGTCAGACTTGGTTCTTAAGCCTGATACGTTTTGAAAATAAATTTTAAGATCCTTGTAAGAATGAATATTAGCTACATCCCTTGTCGAGGTTTGCATAGAAATATTTAAACGGTTCCTTGTACCATCTGACCCAACCGATTGCCATTGGACATCGTTTGGACCTCGTAGTTTTTTGAACGGAAATTAAAAGGACGCACAGCAATGTTTGAAGGCCATAAGTCAGGCACCAATAGCTTAGGTAGTACACTTTCCTCAATACCCAATTTAAAATTAATATATCGCAGAGAATTGGGATCCACGCCAAACTTCACCAACGGAAAACAAGCAATGGAGTTAACATCAATGCCAGTATGTTGAGAAATATGAAATTTTAATTTATCGGATGTGACCGAGGCAGAGAAAGGCGAAATATGCAACCACTTCCTTTTAGAAACAGCACTTAATTCACCATTAATGCCCGACCCAACAACTAAAGGTGATGTTAGCAAGTGCGAATTAATTTTATTACCATAATTGGGGAAGGGTCTTATGTTATCATTAGCATTGGCAGCATTATTGTTGCTTACAGCATTATCCGGAATTGAACTAGTACCTGTGGTACCTGCATCAGCATTATCATTATTGGGACTGGATCTAATGTTAACATTAGCAATGGCAGCATTATTGTTGCTTTCAGCACTATCCGGCATTAAACTAGTACCTGCGGTACCTGCATCAGCATTATCATTGTTAGAAGCGCTTTCTTTGTTATGTTGAGTTTTATTTCTTCGTTTGAATTTTTTTTATTTTGCACTGTCTTCAATTCGTTTTGATTACCAACAACTGCAGGAAACGAAGTAGACCAAGAAGATTGCAAAGCAACGGCGTTAGAAACTGGCGTCACAGTTGAAACATTTTTAACAACAGTAGCATCGTTAGGCAACAAAAACAACAGTGGTTGAGCAGCAGTACCAATACCAGCTGATAATACATCGGCAATAGCAGCGACGTCGACAGAGCCAGTAGCACCCGTTGGGGCGCACGCAGAGGCTGGCTGCATTGATGAAGCAGGGTTTTTTTGTTTACACTACAGAAACTTTCAAATTGTGTGAGCAATTGAGATAATAAAGAATTATTTTCGTTGAGCTTACAGTGCAAGTCACGAAGCTAAGCTTGAAGAGAATCGATTTTATAACATAAGCACTCATTATCTTCGCGCAAAGCAGTCACAGCAGAAAGAAGTTGAGTATTGACAATTTTCAACTCAGCAAAATTATTAACAATATCAGAGCGCGGAATTGGCATTTGCACTTGCGTGGCTTGTTGTTGTTGTAACGACGACTCGTCTTGCTGAGCGGGAGCACACAAACCACAGATGTAATATTATCAGCATTATTAAGATGATTGAAATCGGCAGGCATGTTACCAACAACACAATTCATATGATAAATTTCTCTGCAATTTTCACACTGCACTGAAGTTTGAGCGCGCTCAACTCTGTGGCCACAGAAACAAGGCATATTAAATCAAATGTTAAAATATGTTATGCACAGAAAAAAGGCAAACAAGAGTCAATGTCTCTAACACAATTTATAAAAAAGTTAAAAACTCAAAAATTTAACTAAAAATAGAAGAAAAACTCAGAGCACGGAAAAAACACAATTGTTCACGGCGACGTACTCTATCATGGGGTACTTATCCTACAATAGGTATCAAATTTTATGTAATATTTTCTTTTAGGAATTTAATTCTTGGAAAATTATATAATTATGTAACGTGAAAATGATATAATTAAGTATTAACGCTTAATATGTATATTTTCTTAAATTATCATGTATGTATTCAATTTAAATGAAAAATTCTCAAAATAATTTTTTTCCTTTTCTTTACAAAGATTTCAATCTGATTTTTACATATATGTTTTAAGTTAAATTTGCTAATTCTATTTAACATATACACCCACTATAATACCTAGTTTTGTATAGAAAACATATGAAGTTTTGCACTTACATGGTTTTGACGTGGTATCCCTCGGCTGGCCAAGCGATAAGATCCACGAAGTACGCTGTATAAGTTTATGAAACGCTATGTACGTATGCATATGGTAACAGAACTTTTCAATTTTACACTTTTACCAAACCTAAATATTTTTATATGTATAACAATTTTTTTTATATATACTTAAGTATGTTTAATTATTAAATGAACTTTTCTTTTGTATACACTTTTATATTCACAAAATTTTCAGTTAAATTAACTGAAATTCATATTATTACAAATTTCGTTGTTCTAAAAAAATTTTTTTTTGCAATTTCAAAAGCATTTAAATATTAAGTCACTTTCAATTAATAAATATAGTATATAACATAGATATGGTTTTTATACTCAGCGTTATTTGCACACAGAGTATTTATATTAACTTTGATTGGATAACGGTTGCTTGTACAGGTATAAAGGAATCGAGATAGATATAGACATCCATATATAAAAATCATCAGTATCGAAAAAAAATTTGATTGAGCCATGTCCGTCCGTCCGTCTTTCCGTTAACACGTTAACTTCAGTAAATATTGAGATATCTTCACCAAATTTGTTACACGAGCTTATCTGGACCCAGAATAGGTTGGTATTGAAAATGAGCTAAATCGGATGATAACGACGCCCAATTTTTTATATATATAACATTTTGGAAAACGCAGAAAACCTGATTATTTAGTAAATAATACACCTAGAATGTTGAAATTTGACGTGTGGGCTGACATTGCGACTGTTGATAAAAATCTGAAAAAAAATATTTTTAAATGGGCGTGGCACCGCCCACTTGTGATAAAACCGATTTTACAAATATTATTAATCATAAATCAAAAATCGCTAAACCTATTGTAACAAACCAACGCACAACTTTACCATATGATGCCATACAAAGTATGGACTATGAATAAAGAAAATATGCAAAGAAGGCAATTGGGGTAAGGTTTACAAAAACTAAGGCATGACGTGGCTGAATGCGTTTGTAACACTTCAACCATCGTAGGAGTGCGGGTTCAAATTCCATTCCCGGGAGAAAAGGCTTTGAAGAGATTTACAAGATATAATCGAAACAGCTGTCGCCTTGTCCTTCGTGATGTCACGTTGTTTCAATTTTTCCCAAATTATTAAATAAATTAAAAATTAAAAATTGCTTCAAATAAATGTTTTCATATATTTAAAGCAATAAGGGTAATCCCCGCTTAAAAATTCATACAAATAGACAACATTGGTTAATTCGTGGTAGTTCTATAAATAGAACAAAACAACACCAAGTTTCTTTGAAAACCGCCTTATCAACGCATAAATTTACCATATGAAGCCATACGAAGTATGGACTATGAATAAAGAAAATATGCAAAAAAGGCAATTGTGATAAGGTTAACAACAGCCAAGGCATGGCGTCGCTGAAACACTTATAGAAGGGATGGGCTAGGATCGGGAACATTATGGATGTTTCTGGCTTCCTTCTGATAGCCGTAAAGAAATTTTGTTGGGGAGACCCAAAATATATTTTCTCGAAGGTTTACACTGGTAGTACTTGTGGACCTCGTGTCGTCCACGTGTAACCAAAATTTTCGTGCAGAATAATTAAACTTTTTTGCTAATGACGAGAACAGCTTAACACCAGCAGCATCCAAATCAGAAAGAAAAGAAAATTTTCTGATGATTCGCCTCAACCATCTCAACTCTTCGTATTTTAATCCTCTCTTACGAAAATGAAAATGTAATTGTCATTGTACATTCATTACTAGTATTAGTGTTTGACCTCATTACTTTTCACAGTTTATAAGTGAGCAGATGTAAGAAAATGGGTAACTCGGAGGCGGGCTTTTAAATAGAAGCTAAAATGCAGATGAGGACTTTGAGTCTCGCATAAACAAAGCAAGAATGGCTTTTTGGCAACTGACAAACTTGTGGAGGTCCAGTCAAGTATCTTTAAAAACGAAGCTTCGACTGTTTAATTCGAATGTTGAATCAGTACTGTTTTATGCTTGCGATACGTGGAAAAGCTCAACTTTAATTCAGAAACGTCTACAAGTTTTTATTAATAAACTAGCTTATTCGCGTGGGTTCCACCCCACGTTTCTATAAAAATATGCAAAATAAATAACACAAAATTTAAAGTTAGTTTAAGGATGTGTATTTGCGAATTTAGTTACTGCTGAAACCATAGGATATACAATATTTTTTGTAAATTATTTGGAGTACAAATAAAAAGATTTTTTGATGAGCCAACTCTGGAGTAGGCTACCTATAATTAACCATGGGTGAAACATGAGTTGGTAAGATTGACTCCTACTACAGCTAATGACTGTCCTTGAGCTTTATTGATAGACATTGCGAGAGCCAAGCTAATAGGAAATTTGAAGCGTTTGAAATCTAAAGGCATATCTGTCGGTATTAATTGAATCCTTGGTATAAACACTTTGTTGTTTTCGAAATTTCCCGAACAAATCATTGCTTCAGTGACATTGGAAGTTCTGTAATGATAAGCCTTGTCGCATTTCATGAGCGCGGAGGATCCAAAATACGAAGCATAATATTATGGACCCTTTTTTAAGGATCAATCGATGAGGAGGAATTCCTGGTGGCTCCAAGGAGTTTAGAAACTCAACCGGACAATGCACAGCCTGCGATTCTTCCACGACTGTGTCAATGGATTGATAAGTATTATCGTTTGTTTGAATTCGATATAGATACTAGCAGAGTACCCGACGTCGTTCGGGTATAAATAAAAGCAGTACTATATAGACTAATATATTAGACTAATCCCAACCCCCATTTGTATGGGAGATGCCACGCTATCCCCAATTTCTCCCGAGGGGGTAGGGATTAGTCTTATATACCTCCTCAACTAATTTTAGTCGTCTAGCTTTAATACTTTCAGATATATTGACAACGAAAAATTCCAGTTGTATGGGAGGTGCCACGCCCCCTTTTTCGTTATACCCAGTTTTTCTGGAGGGGGTAGGGATTGGTCTCATATAACCTCTCACCTAATTTCAGTCGTCTAGCCTTAATACTTTCAGATACATATATTGGCTACGAAAAATTCCAGTTGTAAGGGAGGTGTCATGCCCCCCTGTCGACAACTTTTTTTATATAGCCTACCATAGATTGACGCACTCAGGGTATGTCATGGCAAAATTTCGTTCGATTCCATTCTGCGGTTTAGGCTGCAAGTCCAAACATACATACAGACAGACTTTCACAAATATATAGTAGATAGAAGATGTAGACAGGCTGAAATTACCAAAAAAATTTATCGGCGGCAGATTACTAAACGTCCACACGGAATAACAGCCAAACTCAAGTCTGTAGTTAAACTTTACCAGTTAAAATAATCTAAGTTTTACGGCAGCCATAGTTCTCAAAAATCCCATTTGTAGGGAATTTGGCACGCCTGATTTGCCCCAATTCCACATTTTACTGGAAGTGTTAGGACTTAACGTCATATAGCTCCTTACCAATTTTTAGTATCCTAACATTACTACATCCAGAGATATAAGGTATGATATATACCATTTGTATGGGAGGTGCCACGCTCCCTTCTCCCTCACCCCACATTTTCTCGGTGATGTTTGGGATTAACCTCATATAACTCCAAACTGAATTTCAATGTTCCAGCATGAATACCTTCAGAGTTATGCAGTATCAAAGATTCCATTTGTATGGCAGGAGCCACGCGCCTTTTATATATCGAAATTATTTTTAGTCTATGACCATCCCTGGAAGGTTTCAACTGGGTTGTGCAAATTTGGTTGTGATCGGTCGATCCGTTAGGATGCAACCCGATATATACCTACATATATACATACATAATTTGAATTTTATATATATAGATATCTGCGCCGAATACTGAAAATTCGATGGCCATAAAGAATCTAAAATGACGACTTTTGGTCTAGAACAAATCACCCTAAGGCTGCCACAGAAATAACCAATCGTAAATGGTGGTGGATTGGTCACACTCTCAGAAGACCTCCAGTAAATATAACAAGCATTGCGATGGAATCCACAAGGAAGCCGTCGACCTGGTGCAGCTGCGAAAACTTGGCGCAGAACTGTGGATAAATAACTCGAAGGCGCAGGATACACGTGGCATGATATCACAAGAACCGCACCTAACAGAATACGATGTCAGTCGGTGGTCAAGGCCCTATGCTCCAATAAGAGTTGAGGAAGATGATGGTGAAAATCATAGCAAGGTTGCCAGCGCAATATACAGCTTCTGCAAACCCAATTGCCAACCTCACCTATCCGTGGCGAATCCTGTTTCATTAACAGCCGAAGCTCTGGTGACCCCGAACCCGTCATGGATACAGAGGGTGGGAGGGCGGGATGGCCTAGAAGGTCGCATGTGGTCATAACAAATCGTTCCCGAGATGGTCTGGCTTGGTACCGGAACGTACCGGATCTGCATCCGGCAAAGGGCCATCAACATCGATAACACTCGTGTCCTTATCGCTACAACAACAACATACCAACTCCAGTACTTTATGATATGTTGATTGGACCAAATTCTTTATGAAATTGTTTTCTGGGTTGGAGCTGTTTCGGTCGATATGTATAAAGAAAAAACCAAGAGTTTTTACTTTTCTCTTCTATGTATTTCGACGCATCCGCGTCATCATCAGGAAGTCTATTTTATTTTCAAACAAACAACATGAAAAATACAAAACGAATCATTATTTTCAATAAACATTACAAATTCAACATTAAAACAATGACTCACAATAATTTAATTAGTTGTACAAACACAATAACATCACCGGTTCAGGACAATCGACACATTCATTATGCTTATTTTCTATTTTTGTTTTTATCATTTTTTATTAGTGCTGTATAAGCGATATCTGTATTGTCAATGTCTTCTTTAAAATTCATATGACGTTCGTCCTATGTTGTTGGATGCGGAGACTTTCCAGTGTCATCCTCCTTTTGCATTTTCTCTCAACATCTAAAATTCACGCGTTCCCAAAATCAGCTGTGTGATCGTTGTCATTCAGAAAGCGCGGTATTTGTTTTTCTGTTTTTTGCGTCCATTTCATGTTCGTGTATTTTCGTTCTCAATGCTCTTTTCGTTGTGCCAATGTAACATTTAATGCAGGCATTGTTGTTGTTACCGTTGTATTGAAATTTATAGACTACATTGCATTATTGTTCCTTGTCTATTTTGTCTTTTGCTTTTGTAAAGTGTATTGTGTGGTTTGTGAGCAAATGTTATGTTGTCTTTTTTCATAATTCCTCTGAGCCATTGATTACTTGTTAGTCCGGGTATGTAGGTAACTCCAATATAAGTTTTGTGTGTGTTTGCTTCTGTTTGTCCAATTGATGAATTAGGGTGGTTCATTTTTTGTGTCGTATTAATTATAAGCTTTTCTATTAATGCATTCGGGTAGCTATTTTTGAAGAGAATATTTTTGTTTTCTTCTTGTTTTCTTCTATGAAATCGCTGTCACTTATAAGGTGTATTTTCCTTATAAGACTTATTGCTGTGTTAATTTTCTGCTTCCATGGATGACTGGAGTGATAATTGACAATTCTTCCTGATACCATCGACTTTGCATACCAGTTGAACGTTAAGTTTTGGTTTTTTCGGTGTATTTCTATTTCTAGGAAGGAAATTTTGGTGTTATGTTCTAATTCTTTAGTAAATTGTATCTTGGTATGCTGTGCGTTAAATATTGTTAGTATGTCTTCCACGTCTTTAGCTTTAACAATTGCGAGTATGTCATCTACATATTTAGTTATGTATTTGACATATATGTGTTTGCTTTTTAATTCAGCGAGGCTGTCGTCCAATATTTTCTCCAGAATGATATCTGCAATGTTTGGAGATAGCGGGTTGCCCATTGGCATTCCGTAGATTTGTTGGTATAGGGTGTTGTTATATGAAAAGTAATTGCTGTCACGTAAGCAGAAATCGAGTATCGTCTGGAACTGTTTTTTGTCTATTTATGTATGTGTCTCCAATTTTTCCCATTTTTGCATAATAGTGCGGTTTGCTAAATGTATGGGTATATTCCTAAAAAGAGATACGACGTCGAATGAAATGAGAATTTCGTCGTCTTGAATTGTGAAATTATTGATTTTTTCTTTAAGTTGAAGTGAACTTTTTATATTAAGATCTTCAGATATAATATTTTTAAAATGCTTCCAACAAGTTTTGATAACTTGTAACATGTTACATTAATAGATGAGCAAATCGGTCTAAAAGGGTGCGTGTGGTTTGTGAAATTTCGGAAGTCGGTAAAGTCTTAGCACATTAGCAGCCGCGGATGTCAGCTGAAATTTTTGTTTTGCGTCGAGTCTCCTTTGTTTTTAAAGATTATTTATAATTGTGTTATTCTCCCTCATCAGTTTTTGTATAGGATCATTCCTGTTTGTTTTGTATGTGTTTTTGTCGTTCAGCAACTCTTTCATTTTTAGTTCGTATTCGTCCTTGTACATCATAACTGTCTTGTTGCCTTTGTCTGCAATTGTTATTATTGTGGAGATTAAAACCACGTTTTAATTTATAAAAACTTTAAACTATATTTATTAATACGCCTTAATGTATGCGTCTATTTTATTTTTTTATTTTTCACAACAATCAAAATTTTTGAAAATTGAAAAATCAATATTGAAACTTAAAATATTGATAATACATTTAAAAATTACAAAGTTCAAAGTAACTAAAATACAAAGTTAAATAAAAATAATAAGAAACCTACATTACTCCCCCTTCAAGGAAATTTATCGTTAAAAAAATTTAATATAACTCTCTTTTTATGTAAATTCTTGGTGTTGTTTGTGTCTGTTGTTTCAATTATTGCAGGTTTTAATCTATCAATAGGAAGAGTTTTAATATTATTATCTATTTCAAGTTTAAACATTTTTGGTCTTTTTCCACAATTTTGTAAGGTCCTTCATATGGTTGTTGTAATGAATGTTTATTAATGACTCGAACAAATGCAAATTTACAAGTTTGAAGATCTTTTGGAACATAAATTCCAGTATCAGCATCTTTATGATGACTTAAATTTGATCTAACATTTCGAAGTTGTTCACGTAAATTACTTAAAACTTCAGTTGATGAAAAATTTTTAGCTGATGGCACAACAAGTTCCCCTGGCAAACGTAAATTCTGACCGAAAACCATTTCCGCTGGTGTAGCCGAAATATCTTCTTTGCAAACCAAGTAATATGTCAGGTAACTCGTCATACCAATTATTTGTGTCCTTTCTAGCTATTATAGTAGTCTTTAATTGTCTATGAAACCTTTCAACCATACCATTTCATTGAGGGTGATATGCGGATGTTGTAATTTGGTGACTACCAAGTAATTTAGTTAACTCTGAAAACAATTTCGATGTAAATTGGCTACCTTGATCAGTTTTTATCTTTAACGGAACATCAAATCGAGAAATATATTCTCTAAAACACTTATTTGCAATTGTAGTTGCTGAAATATCTTTTAATGCATATTTATTTATTTATTTATGTATAAGACTCGTTGGTTGAGCGTAAGAATAATGTCTTTTAAGCCCATCATCATTAATTAATATACAATATTTTCATGTATAATTAATAATAATATCTAATAACAATAATAATTACTGTATATGCATATCATAAAAAATTGCATTAATTTAAATCATAATTAACAACTTATAACAAACATTTTAGGTTTAGAAAGATTTATTCCTTAAAATATAACAAACAGAAATAAAGGTCATAAGAATGAAAAAGTAAAAGAAAATAGGAAGAAATATTTAGATATTTAAAAACTTAAACACTTCCAATTTAAAGCGCCTGGAATTTGTTATCGATTTAATTTTGTTTGGTAAAGAGTTCCAGAGTTTGACAACACTGACAAAAATCGTTCGTGATGAAGTATTATAATGGTGTTTTGATACGATGAGGGTACGTGTTCTAATCGAATGCGCAAAAGCCAACTTTTCAAAAAGGTACTTTGGATTTCTCATAGTAATGAGTTTATGCATATATATAAGATTACGGTACTTCAAGTAGCAAGTCAGATTGCAATCGAGTATCTTGTAACTAAATTGTGAGATGTGTTCATACTTACGCCTACAAAACACATACCTTGCACAGCTGTTTATGGCCATTGCAAGTTTTCGCTCAGATGCGCTATCTAGGTGCCCGTAGATGAGTTCGCCATAAGAAATGAGTGGAACTATAAAGGTTTTCACCAAACCTAATTTTGTGTCCTGCGGGACGAAGTTAGCTGTGTACCACAGCTTTCTTAAAAATAAAAATAAAATAAAAGCAGCTTTCTTAGAATGAAATAAATTCTAGATATGATTTGGTTTATATAATTGGAGCACCCAAGGTATGAATTAACTTTGTAACCAAGGCTAGTTACAACTGACTCGAAATTTATAGACGAGTCCTCTAAAATTATTGGAGGAAAGAATTTCTCACAATTCGACCTGTGTGAAATACATATGGCTTTGGTTTTTTTTGCGTTAAGACTCAAATTATTACATTTGGCCCAAATAGAGATTGAGTGCAAATCATCATTGATTCTAGCTATCACATCTTCACATAGTCCTGTTGGACGGGATAGATATACTTGTGCATCATCCGCATACAGGTGTATGGACACATTTTTACAGCAGTATACCATATCGTTAATAAAAATACTGAACCAAATCGGGCCCAAAATGAATGCCTGAGGTACCCCCGAATGCAATCTTCTTAGCTCAGAAGCCATATTTTTAGTCACAACCGTTTGCCAACGATTACTAAGGTAGTTTTTGAGCAGATTTACCGCGCTTTCAGAAAACCCAAAATACTTTTCAAGCTTGTGCTTTGGATAATGCTAGATTCTAAGAAGTAATAATTCATAGAGTTGGCGTCTAAATTGCATTCTATACTAGATTTACTCCCAATTCCAACAGATTTTAGATGGTTCCACAATACTTTGCCAGATAAGTTTACATCTAACTTGGTACGGTAGTGCTGCCTTTTAGAGTTTTTCGTGGTCAGATTAGCTTTGTTACGGGCAACGCGGTATGCTTCCCAGTTTTCGCGCGTTGGTGTACGTTTCCAACGTATGTATAGCTGGTTTCTCGTTTTTATACTTTGTAATACCACTCTTGTAAACCATGGAGGTTTTTTATTTGAGACTTTGGCCATTCTTACAGGGATATATTTATCATAAAGATAATTTAAGCTTGAAGTGAAAAAGACTAGTTTTTGGTTTATATCTGGAAAGAACCAAGCTGTGTTCCAATCAAAGATGCCAGCCTCATATCTTAATGCATCAATATCAACAGATTTAAAATCCCTGTAATAAAATTGTTTGTGTACATCATTATTAAACTGTAAATCATACGCTAAAAATATCATATCATGATCTGATACTCCTGGAATGGAAAACTGATCACAATGAAGTACGTTTGAATGATCAGACACACATATAATGTCAAGCAGACTAGATTTACAATTATGACCAAAGCGGGTGGGAAATTTATTTATTACTTCCAAACCAGCAGAAATCAACCTGTCTGTTAAATCAATGGAACTGCTATCACTATTGAGAAGATCAATATTGAAATCCCCACATAACAAGACATGCTCATATTTGGGAGCTAACTCAGCAACTTCATTGAAAAGGTCACTAAGATCAAATCTTCTACTAGGATTGTAAACACATACGATCAAACACTTCCTGCAACCATCTCCAATTTCTACCACCAAATACTCAACCGGATCATCACAACTTGATTTAAATATAAAAAAAAAAAAATAAAAAAAAAAAATATAATTTTTCGATTAATCCCGGATTTGCAGTAGATGCCGATTCCACCACCTTTCGCCCCCGTTTGCTATCATTTCTTAATAGTTTATAGTCACGCAGTACACAAGTATTATCACATACGGACTCACTAAACCGTGTTTACGTTATGCATACAACATCAATATCAAGGCCCTGCATATGCCTCAGGCCAACGGGTAAATCTTTCAATAATCGTTAAAATATAGCGATGTCCTTTTGAAATAGATAATGGTCCAACTATATCTAAATGGATGTGTTCAAATCTATTCTTGGGAATTTGAATTTTGACAACAAGGGATTTTGTATGACGATAAACTTTGGACTTTTGACAATTAAGACACTCTTTTGACCAAATATTAATATCCTTATTCATATTAGGCCAATAATATTTTTTAACTATGAGCCGTCGTGTACCTCTTGTACCCGGATGTGCTATTCCATGTAAAATATCAAATACTGTCTTTCGCAAATTACTCGGTACAAATGGCCTAGGAGTTTCTCCTGAAATTTCACACCAAATACTAAAATTTAAAATGGGAATTCTAATTAGTTTTAAATTTAGATATTGGGAATCAGATACAAGTTGATTTAAGTCATCATCTTTTTGTTGTTCAGTTTGTAAAATTTTAAAATTCAGTTCTGTATTATATATTGCATTAACCTCAAAAGCTCTAGATAGCGTATCTGCTACAACATTGCATTCTCCTTTAATGTATTGTATGTCATCAGTAAATTGTGCTATAAATTCCAAGTGTCTCGTGTGTCTAGGGCTTCGTTCTGTTTTTGAATTTAAAGCAGTAGTCAAAGGTTTATGGTCCGTATAAACTGTAAATTCTCGTCCTTCCAAAAGATATCTAAAATGTTTCATATTTAAGTAAATCGCCAATAACTCCCTATCACAAGCACTATATTTAATTTCAGTTGGAGAAAGTTTTTTTAGAAAAGAATGCAATGGGTTAAATTTTATTATTGTAATTTTGTTGTATAACGCCCCCAATTGCTGTGTTAGATGCATCTACTGTTAAAGATAATTTAGCATCTTTGTTAAAATGATTTAACAGTATCGTATATGCAAATTTATCTTTAATGCATTCAAAAGCTTCATTCGAATTCTCGTCCCATACCAAAGTTTTGTCACGTTTCTTACTTACTTTGTTAATTAGATCATAAATTTTGTTTGTAAATTTTTTGGAATGTGTCTATGATAATATTTTACCATACCAATAAATTTCTGTGCCTGCTTAACTGATTTTGGACGTTCGAAATTGCGAATAGCTGATACCTTTTCATCAGAAGGTCGAATACCTGTTTCAGAAATGTTATGTCCTAAAAACTCAATACTTGGTACAACAAAAGTACATTTACTTGGTTTAATGTTTAAACCGTACTCTGTAAGGCGTTGAAAAAGGATACGTAAATCTTGTAAATGTTGTTCTTCGTCTTTACTTGCAATAAGTAAGTCGTCGATGTAAGCATATACAAAATCTAAGTCACCTACTACCTCATTTATGAATCTTTGAAAAGTTTGTGAAGAATTTCTAAGTCCGAAAGGCATTCCCATGAATTCAAACATACCGAAAGGAGTTGTAATAGCAGTTTTATAAATATCTTCTTCAGCCATAGGAATTTGGTGATATGCCCTAACTAAATCTAATTTTGAAAATATATTTTTATTATGAAGGTTCATATTAAAATCCTGAATGTGAGGTAAGGGATAACGATCGGGAACAGTTACAATATTCAATCTTCTAAAATCACCACATGGACGCCAATCATTCAACTCTTTTTTAGGTACAAGGTGAAGTGGTGATGCTACTGCATAATTTGAAGGCCGACAAATGCCTGTTTTCACTAAGAAATCAAACTCCGTTTTCGCGACTTTGTATTTTACCGGATCTAAGCGCCTGACTTAGAAAATGGAAGACTACCTTCTGTTACAAGTCGATGTACTGTTGTGTTTTTAACAGGTTTAGTATAACCTGTCTCTGAAATAAGTGACGGAAACTCTTTTAATAATTTTTTGAATTTATTGTCAACCACAAATAATTTGGGTAATGGAATATCACAAAAGTAAAATACTGTATTAACTGAGAGATTGGTTAATGGATCTACTAAACGTTTATGTTTAATATATATAAGAAGACCATATTTACAAAGAAAATCAGCGCCAAATATTGGCTTGGCTATATCCGCAATCAAAAATGTAAGGGGAAATTCACGTCTTAAACCCAAATTTACGTTTAAAAGCCTTTTCCCTTAAGTGGCAATTGTTGAGCCATTAGCCGCAGTGAGAATTATGTCGGAACGTTTCGTATGAGGAAATTTAGACGTGGGTAATACCGAAATTTCTGCTCCACTATCAATTAAAACATTTTGTTTGTTTTCTCTATCAAAAATAAATAAGCGACGCGTCGAAAATTCTAAATTTCCGTTGTTCGTCGCTGCAAGAACGGAAGAATTTAGTTTGTTGAATCTTTGTTTTTTGTTATAAGAACAAGGTTGTTCACAACTTCTAGCATTATTTCCAAATTTGTAGTGAAATCTACACAACCAATTTGGATTATTACGCGAGTTAGAACGACGCCTAAAATAATTTCTAAAATTGTTCCTAGAATTGGAACGCGACCTAGATTGATTCCGATACATTTCTGTTTTAATTTCACCTAACTCTAAAGAAAGTTTCTGAAAATTTTCACTCATCAAAGAGGTGGTTTTAACCAAGTTTTCAACAACAGAATTTTATGCTTTTGTATCCGAAAAATTATTAACCGAAAATACTTCATTTTTGTTTATCACTTCCCAAATAATATCTGCTAATTTTATTAATTCGGTAATATTATTAGAACTCGAACTAGCCAAAATCATACTCAAATTTTTAGGAAATTTATGCATCCAAATTTTCTTTAAAATAGTATCACTAAAATTTGATCCGGCTAATATAATTAATGAACGATAAAATTCTGATGGCTTACGATCACCCATCTCAGAATCGTTTAAAATTTTATCAATTTTCGAATTTTCGCTAAGTGAGTGTCTTTCTATCAACAGTTTTTAAGTTCAGTAAATTTGTTATTAATGGGGGGATTTTGGATAAAATCCAAAATAGTTATTATCACCTCCTGCGGAAGTGCTGTAATGATGTGTTCGTATTTAGTGTTTTCTTGTGTAATGTTTTTAGTACTAAATTGTGTTTCGGCATGAATAAACCATGCTTCCGGACAATTAGTCCAAAATTGTGGAATTTTTACTGAAACTGACAAAATTTCATTTTGAGTAACATTTGCATATGGATTTGTAATTTGTTGTTGAGAAGTGTCATGTGGTAAATCTATCAAAGTGTCGTTTAAATTGTTAGTAAATGTAGATGTTTGCGTATTATGTTGTGGTGAGCGAATCATATTGAATTAAATGAAAAGAGAGTTAACTAACAAAACAGTAAAATAAACTAGTAATTCTATAAAGAGAGAGTTTACAATAATAATAATAATATATCTATATATTAATATACATACATAAACACATCTAAATAAATGTAAGGCGCTATAACCTCCGAAGAGATCTAAGGCCGAGCTTCTCTTCCAATTTGCGTCGTGCTCCCCTTGATTTTCCCTACAAATTGGCCGGACGGGACCTACATGTTTTATGCCGACTCCGCAAGGCAGATGAGTTTTCACTGAGAGCTTTTCATGGCAGAAATACACCCGGAGCGCTTGCCAAACACTGCCGAGGGGCGACCCCGCTTAGAAAAATTTTCTTCTAATTTAAAAATCTTATTTCTAAAATTTTGATGTTGCTTTGCCCGGGGTGCGAACCCAGGGCATACGGTGTGGTAGGCGGAGCACGCTACCATCACACCGCGGTGGCCGCCACACATCTAATATATAAAATTCTTCTGTCACGGTTTTAGAGGCTGAACTCCTCCGAAACGGCTGAACCGATTCTCATGAAATTTTGTGAGCATATTGGGTAGCTCTGAGAATTGCCCAACGTTTTCCTTTTTTTCGCTACGTTTCTAGGGTCTTGAAATCAAAACGTGGACCCGGGTACCCCTAGAATGTGTTTATACAATATGGATATCAAATGAAAGCTGTTGATGAGTGCTATAGTACAGGATAATTTTCATACCTCTGGGTGACTAGGGTCTCGAGATATAGGTCAAAACTTGGACCCGGATACCCCTAGAATGTGTTTATACAATATGGATTTAAAATGAAAGCTGTTGATGAGTGCTATAGTACAGGATAATTTTCATACAACTGGGAGGCTAGGGTCTCGAGATATAGCCCAAAACGTGGACCCGGGTACCCCTAGAATATGTTTATGCAATATGGATATCAAATGAAAGCTGTTGATGAGTGCTATAGTACAGGTTAATTTTCATAGATCTGGGAGGCTAGGGTCTCGAGATATAGCTCAAAACGTGGACCCGGGTACCCCTAGAATGTGTTTTTCAATATGGACATCAAATGAAAGCTGTTGATGAGTGCTATAGTAGAGGATAATCTTCATACCCCTGGGTGACTAGGGTCTCGATATATAGGCTAAAACGTGGACCCGGGTACCCCTAGAATGAGTTTATACAATATGCATATCAAATTAAAGCTGTTGATGAGCGCTATAGTACAGGATAATTTTCATACAACTGGGACGCTAGGATCTCGAGATATAGCCCAAAACGTGGACCCGGGTACCCCTAGAATGTGTTTATACAATATGGATATCAAATGAAAGCTGTTGATGAGTGCTATAGTACAGGATAAATTTCATACAACTGGGAGGCTGGGGTCTCGAGATATATCCCAAAACGTGGACCCGGGTACCCCTAGAATGTGTTTATACAATATGGATATGAAATGAAAGCTGTTGATGAGTGATTTAGTAGAGGATAATTTTCATACCCCTGGGTGACTAGGGTCTGGAGATATAGGCCAAACGTGGGCCCGTGAACGCCTAGACAATATATTTACATTGTGGGTATCAAATTGAAGCTGTTGATGAGTACAGGGTAGTTTTCATACCTATTGGTGACTAGGATCTCGAGATATAGGGCAAAACGTGGATCAGGGTAACACTAGGATGTCGTTTTTATATTATGGGTATCAAATTGAAGCTGTTGATGTGTGCTTTAGTAGAGGATAATTTTCATACCCCTGGGTGACAAGGGTCTGGAGATATAGGTCAAACGTGGGCCCGTGAACGCCTGGACAATGTTTTTACATTGTGGGTATCAAATTGAAGCTATTGATGAGTACAGGGTAATTTTCATACCTATTGGTGACTAGGGTCTCGAGATATAGGCCAAAACGTGGATCAGGGTAACACTAGGAAGTGTTTTTATATTATGGGTGTCAAATTGAAGCTGTTGATGTGTGCTTTAGTTCAGAGTAAGTTTTATGCGCTGGGTGACTAGGGTCTCGAAATGTAGGCCAAAACGTGGATCCGGATACACCTAGAATGTGTTTTTACATTACGGGTATCAAATTGAAGCTGTTGATGGATGCTTTAGTACAGAGTAAGTTCTACAGCGCTGGGTGACTACGATCTCGAGATGTAGGCCAAAACATGGACCCGGATACACCTAGGATGTGTTTTTACAGTATGGGTATCAAATTGAAGCTGTTGATGTATGCTTTAGTACAGAGTAAGTTTTACACCGCTGGGTGACTACGGGGCTATAATACAGAGTAAATTGTACACCGCTGAGTGACTAGGGTCTCGATATTTAGGCCAAAACATGGACCCGGATACCCCTAGAATGTGCGTGTATTATGCATATCAAATGAAATCTGTTGCTGAGAGCTCTAAAGTTCATTGTGATATTCGATTTAGTCGCATCAACCTGGCAAAACTGATAAATATGCATGCGTGCCGAAATAAAGACAAGAATTAATAATACCCGCATACCTATTTACATACGTCCTATTCGATTTGCCTGAAATTTCGATTATAAATTTGCCTATATTAGTATTTACGATGCTTTTTTCCGGAAAGTAAACCAGAGGCGTACTGGGACTGGGATTAGGGCTAGGACTGGGACTGAGACTGAGACTCGGAGTGGGATTGGGACTGAAACTCGGAATGGGACTGGAACAAAATACATACCACCCTCTGGGACTGGCAATTAGAGATGAAGAAGAATGAGAGAAACTTGAGAGAAGAGAAAATAGAGAAGGAGACTGAGAAAGAGATAGAATGAGACGAAGACGGAGATGAAGCGAAAAAGGCGGAGGGAGGAGTGAATAAAAATATTAGGAAAAAGTGTAGAGGGTTAGGGCAGAGTGCAGATAGGCAAAATTTAGGGCAGAACAACGTCTGCAGGATCTGCTAGTATAATATAAATATAACTGTTCACCAAAATACTTGCTGTGAATATGCAGTTTGTTGCTGTTAATGCGATGGCTTTTGATGCTTTAGCTGCTCAATCAGGGAACTCAAAAATAACAGTTGTGTTTATGCAATGGCTTTGTTGAGATTGCGTGTCCTTAATATAGTTGGATGATACAATATTGATGAGTTACGTTGTTAATTTTTGTTGCTGTTGTTACCTAACATAGCATTTAATGATAAATGGTACAATTATACACATCTAAGAGCAACAGAAGTAGTGATTTGGATCAGCTTAAAAGTTTGCACATTATTCTACAAATTCTTTTTGATACACGTTCAATCCGGATATACGGTCTTGAAATGAGTTCGTACCATGTAACAAATCTTTGTACTGAGTTGAAATTAATAACCTTCTTGATGAATCTGACTTCTGCATTAGATATTGATTCTATATGAGGTAAACTTTCGGGTAACGATATACGAAATTCATTTCGTATTGATTGTAATGTTTTCTTGGATGCTATGGCTATATCGCGTATGTTTTTTTTTTTTTTATGTAGATACCTTGTAAATATATTTTCAATAGTCTGGCCAGCTGCGGCGAGCAAAACTGTGATGCAATGACAGATAATGGCGTAATTGTTCAGTTGAACGTGTCCGAGTGTTTCACCAAAATGTTCATATTTTGTTGATTAAATATCTGTTGTTGGTTTTGCTTTTGTTTAAGCTATTCCAATTCGGCGTGTATGTTTTTTGACCGATGTAAACTGGAATGAATGTCTGTTGTTTTGCTAATTAATTCTTTGTTTGAGAGATTCTTCTCATTTTGCACAATTTACTTTTTTGCTCGTTACCTGTTATGATTTTATTACAATTCGCACATATTTCACTTTTTTTTTGTCTGCTCTTATTTGTAATATACTTGTTTTTTTAAATTTCACTTCCATTTGTGCATAACAATGTCACAAAAGTTAGTTCACTTTATCACTAAAGCAAGATCGCCAGTGTGGAGATTAAAACCACGTTTTAATTTATAAAAACTTTAAACTATATTTATTAATACGCCTTAGTGTATGCGTCTATTTTATTTTTTATTTTTCACAACAATCAAAATTTTTGAAAATTGAAAAATCAATATTGAAACTTAAAATATTGATAATACATTTAAAATTACAAAGTTCAAAGTAACTAAAATACAAAATTAAATAAAAATAATAAGCACCCTACAATTATGATCTCGTTTCTGTGTTGGTTTAGAAAACTTTTGGTGTCTGCCGATGTTTTCAGTATAAACTTGTCCTTAGTGCAGTTTCTAATTTTTTGCTGAAAAGTGTTGATTTTTGCCGCGATGTCACTCCTTACAGTATCTTTTTCCCTCTCGTCCTCAAAACTTTGTACGCATTGTTCCAAATCGGCGATTATTTCAATGGGTGAAAATGTTTTCCTTGAAACTGGTAAGGCGAATTTGTTGCGAATTGATAATAACCAACGTGATTCCTGCGGTACTTCGATGTCAAATTTTATAGTATTTTTCGATTTTTGTTTCTGCAGTTTTTCGTTGTGTACATTTTGTGCGTTTGTGGCGATTTGTGTCGAAAAATGTTTGTGGTTCTCTATAATTTTTTCGTAATCTGTTTGCTGAAGCCTGTTTTGTAACGTTTCCTGTATGTACTTAACGGTCGTTGTGATAATTTTAATATTAATGTTTGATTCTTTTACCTCTAAGCTAACGACTTTCAGAAGAAAGCATTGTTCTAATTTAATAAGGTCTCGTCGTGTAGTGTCTAGTTTAAAGCAGCGTTGTATCGTTTTTGTCTTACCCTGTAAATGTGGTGGAATGATGCCATAATCTTTACACCGCAGTAAAAATTTTAGGCGCTCTTTTTGTTTAGCCAGTTTTTTAATGTTTTTGTTGTGTTTCTTGATTATGTAACAAATCTCTTCTTCGTATTTTTATTTGATGTGTTGGTAGAACTGCTTCATGTTATTGTTTGTAATAATCCGCGTTTTTTCGGTTTTGCTCACCGTAAATATTTATGATATGTTGATTGGAACAAATTCTTTATGAAATTGTTGGCTGAGTTGGAGATGTTTCGGTCGATATGTATAAAGAAAAAACCAAGACTTTTTACTTTTATCTTCTATGCATTTCGACGCATCCGCGTCATCATCAGGAAGTCTATTTTATTTTCAAACAAACAACATGAAAAATACAAAACGAATCATTATTTTCAATAAACATTACAAATTCAACATTAAACCAATAACTCACAATAATTTAATTAGTTGTACAAACACAATAACATCACAGGTTCAGAAAAATGGGCACATTCATTTTGCTTATTTTCTATTTTTGTTTTATCATTTTTTATTAGTGCTGTATAAGCGCTATTGGTGTTGTCAATGTCTTCTTTAAAATTCATGATGTTCGTCATATGTTGTTGAATGCGGAGACTTTCCAGTGTCATCCTCATTTTGCATCTTCTCTCAACATCTAAAATTCTTGCGTTCCCAAAATCAGCTGTATGATCGTTGTCAGTCAGGTGTTGAGAAGGCGCTTTATTAGTTTTTCTGCTTTTTGCGTCCATTTCATGTTCGTGTATTCTCGTTCTCAATGCTCTTTTCGTTGTGCCAATGTAACATTTATTGCAGGCATTGTTGTTGTTACCGTTGCATTGAATTTTATACACTGCATTGCATTGTTGTTCCTTGTCTATTTTGTCCTTTGGTTTTGTAAAGAAACGATTAAATGTGTTGTGTGGTTTGTGAGCAAATGTTATGTTGTCTTTTTTCATAATTATCCTGAGCGATTGATTACTTGTTAGTCCGGGTATGTAGGTAAGTCCAATATAAGTTTTGTTTGTGTTTCCTTCTGTTTGTCCTTTTGATGAATAAGGGTGGTCCATTTTTTGTGTCGTATTAATTATAAGCTTTTCTATTGGTGCATTCGGGTAGCTATTTTTGAAGAGAATATTTTGTATTTTCTTCTTGTTTTCTTCTATGAAATCGCTGTCACTTAGAAGGTTTATTTTCCTTATGAGACTTATTGCTGTGTTAATTTTCTGCTTCCATGGATGATTGGAGTGATAATTGACAACACTGGTCGACGGTCAAAATTTACCAGAGACGCCGTTATGAAATTCGTATGTAAAACCACCCCCTGAATTCGAAAATTGAGTTCATTTTTGATTGTACGGTACCGTTTTAGAGATATTTGCAATTTACCGTTATTCGAAAAAACCAAAAAGATGGCTCCCTTTAATTACGTATATCTCACGAACGGGTCGAGCAATTGCAAAGGCTGCAGAATCAGAGAGACGATAAAATTTGCTATAAATGCATTATACATTGTTTTTTTCTCAACCAGATAGTTTTCGAGATATCGAGATTATCATTTCAGATTTTGGTTTTTTATGAAAAATATGAAAAAAATTACTTTTTGCGAGGGCAGCATTCCAAAACCACAACTTTTTTTCCAGATATTTTTTCTTTGCGTAAAGCTCTGTTTAATTAGTGTTGGAATTTACGATATCTTCTTTATACATCTTCACACAGTTTTGTTTTTGCATATTTTAAGTCTCTTTTGTATTTCGCTCTTTTAACATTTTGTACAACTTTATGAAATTAGTACTGAATTCAAGCTCACTGAATAAAGATCAAATTATATTAATATTCGTCCATTTAACTTTAATTTAAAACACTGCCCTCAATAGGTTATGGGCCCAGGTGCTTAGAGTGATTTACATATACTTATTAAATTTATGGACGAAACAAATATTTTTGTAACTAATATCTCCGGCGTCGAAAGAAAAATTTCGGTGGATAATTTACCCGTTAAAGAAGAAAATTCTCTAAAGAAAGAATATTCTGAGTGTGTACAGCAAATGCCCAAAAATATGGCAGAATCAAGAGTATATCAAATTCATCGTTTTGATGGTACAAACTATCAGCTTTGGAAGAGACAAATGGAAATTTATATGACGGAAAATAAGCTTAAACCGTACATATTGGGTACAATTACACGACCTACCACAGATTCAGCGGCCTGGGATGAAAAGGATGCAGAGTCGCAAGCTTTCCTAATGCGTGGCTTGCAGTTGGAGCAGCTGAAGCACTTAAGCGATTGCTCAACTGCTGCACAAATGTGGGCAAGGCTGAAAACCGTACATGCGGAGAAAAGTGAGCAATCAGCCCAAGTACTCTTAGGAAAATTTATGAATTTGAAAATGGAAGAATCGGAACATGTTTCCGATTTTATTGCAAGCATAACTTCGCTGGCACAACGACTAAAAGATTTAGACTTGGAGCAAAAAACACCAATGGTTATTGCTAAAATTTTAAGCAGCCTACCTCCAAATTTCGATCACGTGAGAACTGCATGGTATGCAGTGCCAAGTACCGATCAAAGCATTGAAAAATTAACGGATCATCTTATTAACGAAGAAGCTAAAATGAATTTAAGGAAAACTGAAGGCAGTTCAACTCAAGGGCAAATAGGCAACACAGGTACAGCATATGCAATAAGCAGAAACAAAATCAAAAGCAATGAATATAAAAGCAACAACGGAACCAAAAGACCAGGCAAATGCAATTATTGTAACAAGTCAGGGCATTGGGCGCGAGAATGTTATAAAAAGGCGCGAGATAATTCGGACCGCTATGACAGCGAACGCAATCATACATCGAACCGCAGAAAAAGTGATAGGCAAAATATGATGATTGAAAAACAAACAACAAAATCCCATTATGTAAAAAGAAATGAAGAAGAACTGTTTACTCTTCAGTCGCTGTTAATGAGTATGTCGAATGACAACGTTAAAAGTAATTGGTATGCTGATTCGGGCGCATCAGATCACATGTGTTTTCAGAGGGAGTTCTTTAAAAATTATACAACCTTCCCAAAAGGCTTTTGCAAAGTTCGAGTTGGTGATGGCAGAAAGTTAAATGCAGTTGGCCAAGGTGATATCGTCATGCGCGTTTTAAACCCGGTTAAGGCCGACGCTGTTTATATACTCAAAAATGTACTCTACGTTCCCGAATTGGATAGAAATTTTGTGTCAATTTCACAAGCTACAGAAAAAGGTATTGATGTAGGTTTTCTTAAAGGTGGTCAGCGCGTTATATTTAAGAAAGGTGATAGTTTTTTGGTCGACGGATATCGTGAAAATAAGTTGTATAGGATGAACTTGAAGCCTGAGAATGTAGCTGAATTAAACACTGCAAGTTCAATAAAGATTTGGCACGAACGTCTAGGTCACGTCAGTTATGACACTTTACGTAAAATGAACAACAACAACATCGTCAAAGGGCTGGATATTGATAATGTAGATGGTGATAACCCATTTTGTGAAGGTTGCGTTTTTGGTAAGCAACATCGTTCAAGCTTCAACAAGTTTAGTACAAATCGATCCAAGATTTCTGGTGAGACGTTTCATGTAGATTTATGTGGAAAAATGAGCTCGCCTTCGATTGGTAGAGCAAATTATTTTATGTTACTAAAAGATGATTATTCTAGATATTGCTTCGTGTATTTTTTGAAGGAGAAGACTGACGTTTTGGATGCATTAAAGCAATTTTATGCTGACGTTCGAGCAGATGGCCATAGCATCAAGAAACTTCGATCTGATGGTAGTTTAGAATTTCACAACAATGCGGTGAAGCAGTTCCTTCTATCAAAAGGTATCAAACAACAATTCTCCACTCCCAGAACGCCCGAACAAAATGGTTTTATAGAAAGGCAGAATAGAACTGTAGTGGAAACTGCTAAGGCTTTACTACATTTTAAAGATTTACCATTGTATTTATGGGGCGAAGCTACAAATACGGCTGTGTACTTTAGAAATCGAACATCGTCAGAAGTAATTGGTGGAGTCACTCCGTTTGAGCTATGGTTCAGACGCAAACCCTGTGTTAAGCATTTGAAGGTTTTCGGCAGTGAAGTATTTATTCATATACCAAAAGATCAGCGAACAAAATGGGAGAAAAACTCAATGATATGTATCATGGTTGGGTATAACGATGATAGTAAAGCATACCGAGTCTATGAACCTGTTTGCAGGAAAATGTATATAAGACGCGATGTGATTTTTAATGAAAAGCAAAATGTTTTGCATGAAACCACAGAAATATATACCCAAAACGATATGCCACAATATCAAGCCGAAGAACCTAATGAAGAAGGTCAAAGTAATGACAACGTTGGGATCGCAGCAGATTCCAGACCCACATTACCAAGAAGCCCGTATAACACACGTTTGAGGAAGAAATCCAATATAGAAGATGAAAAACTTAATTGCGCTGAGGTCTATTTGGCACAACTTGAGCCAAATAATCTCGAAGATGCAATGAACAGCGTAGATGCCAGAAAATGGCAAGTAGCTATTGATGAGGAGTTGCAGTCCTTACAAGATAACAAAACATTGATATTAGTTCCCCGCACTCCTGATAAATATATTATTACGAACCATTGGGTTTTTAAAAGGAAATTAAATGCGAAGGGAGAAATCGAAAAATTCAAAGCCAGACTTGTAGCACGAGGGTGTTCACAAAAATTTAAAATAGACTACGATGAAATATATGCACCCGTAGTAAGGTATGACTCAGTGCGAATTTTACTATCAATCGCTGCAGCTGAGGATTTTGAAATATATCAATTTGACGTCAAGACCGCGTTCTTGCACGGAGATTTAGATGACATAATTTATATGGAGCAGCCATATGGATTTGAAGTAAATGATCAAGTTTGTTTGCTAAAAAAGGGGATATACTACCTTAAGCAGGCTTCCAGACAATGGAACAAAAGGATAGTCGAATTTTTATTGAGTAGCGGATTTGCAAAATCATCAACTGACCAGTGTACGTTTACGTATACATCGCAGCATTTTATTGTATACCTGGCGTTTTACGTTGATTACGGTTTGCTTTGTGGAAATGACACAAATTTAATTGAAAATATGCTATATAAATTACATAAAGAATTTTGCATAACATATAAAGAAGCAAAGTTTTTCGTTGGTATGCAAATTAAGCGGGATCGAAAGAAGAGAAGATTAAAGATCTATCAGTCTGCTTATATAAATAACATACTTCATCGTTTCAATCACACTAATTGTTCTTCTGTCTCTTCCCCAACAGTACCTGGAGTAAGTTACACAAAATCCGAGAGCATCGTCAATGATGAAATTTTTCCTTACAGGGAAGCTATTGGTTCGTTGATGTACCTTATGGTATGCTCGCGTCCAGATATTGCTTTTGCAGTTGGTGTTCTCAGTCGATATATGGAAAAGCCGAGTGTAACTCATTGGAAAGGGGTGAAGCGTATTTTTAGATATTTGAAAGGTACTACTAATATGGGTATAACATTTTCGTCGTCACATAAAAATCAGAATAAGCTAATTAGTTTCTGCGATTCTGATTGGGCTGGAGACCTAGATACTAGGAAAAGCACCACAGGCTGCGTAATTATGTTGAACAACGGTGCTGTAGCATGGAGTACAAGAAAGCAAACACTGACAGCCACGTCAACCACTGAAGCCGAATTTGTGGCATTATGCTCAGCAGCTAAAATTACTATTTGTTTAAGGAAGCTCATGTCGGATGTGGGTATCGCACAGGGACAGCCAACAACGATTTTTTGCGACAATCAGCAAGCAATCACTTTAGTATTGAGTCCACATTCATCAAAGCGTACGCGACATATTGATACACAATATTTTTATACATGCGATATGCAGTCACAAAAAGAAATTAATGTTTTGTATATACATACTGATGAACAGCTTGCAGATCAGTTAACCAAGCCGTTGTCAGTCGAAAAGCATACAAATCTAATATCCAATTTTGGAATGTCAAAAGATAATTAATTATTTGTGTTTAGAAGATATCGAGAGGGAGTGTTGGAATTTACGATATCTTCTTTATACATCTTCACACAGTTTTGTTATACTCAGTTGAGCAGAGCTCACAGAGTATATTAAGTTTGATTGGATAACGGTTGGTTGTACATATATAAAGGAATCGAGATAGATATAGACTTCCATATATCAAAATAATCAGAATCGAAAAAAAATTTGATTGAGCCATGTCCGTCCGTCCGTCCGTCCGTCCGTTAACACGATAACTTGAGTAAATTTTGAGGTAACTTGATGAAATTTGGTATGTAGGTTCCTGAGCACTCATCTCAGATCGCTATTTAAAATGAATGATATCGGACCATAACCACGCCCACTTTTTCGATATCGAAAATTTCGTAAAACCGAAAAAGTGCGATAATTCATTACCAAAGACAGATAAAGCGACGAAACTTGGTAGATGAGTTGAACTTATGACGCAGAATAGAAAATTAGTAAAATTTTGGACAATGGGCGTGGCACCGCCCACTTTTAAAAGAAGGTAATTTAAAATTTTTGCAAGCTGTAATTTGGCAGTCATTGAAGATATCATGATGAAATTTGGCAGGGACGTTACTCCTATTACTATATGTACGCCTAATAAAAATTAGCAAAATCGGAGAAAGACCACGCCCACTTTTAAAAAAAAATTTTTTTTTAAGTGAAATTTTAACAAAAAATTTAATATCTTTACAGTATATAAGTAAATTATGTCAACATTCAACTCCAGTAATGACATGGTACAACAAAATACAAAAATAAAAGAAAATTTCAAAATGGGCGTGGGTCCGCCCTTTTTCATTTAATTTGTCTAGGATACTTTTAACGCCATAAGTCGAACAAAAATTAACCAATCCTTTTGAAATTTGGTAGGGGCATAGATTTTATGATGTTAACTGTTTTCTGTGAAAACGGGCGAAATCGGTTGATGCCACGCCCAGTTTTTATACACAGTCGTCCGTCTGTCCTTCCGCATGGCCGTTAACACGATAACTTCAGCAAAAATCGACATATCTTTAACGAACTTAGTTCACGTACTTACATGAACTCACTTTATTTTGGTATGAAAAATGAACGAAATCCGACAATGACCACGCCCACTTTTTCGATATCGAAAATTACGAAAAATGAAAAAAAATGCCATAATTCTATACCAAATACGAAAAAAGGGATGAAACATGGTGAGGTAATTGGATTGACAATTTTTGTTGTTATATTGGCCTACTGATTTGTAAGATCGCGAGTTTGAATCGAGCTCAAGGCCTAACAATAATTATTTTATCATTATTATTGTTATAATATATTTTTTCTTAATTGAAAAAATTGGATTGGTTTATTGACACGAAATATAACTTTAGAAAAAACTTTATAAAATGGTTGTGACACCTACCATATTAAGTAGAAGAAAATGAAAAAGTTCCGCAGGGCGAAATAAAAAACCCTTAAAATCTTGGCAGGTATTACATATATAAATAAATTAGCGGTATCCAACAGATGATGTTCTGGGTCACCCTGGTCCACATTTTGGTCGCGATCTGGAAAAAGCCTTCACATATACAACTACCACCACTCCCTTTTAAAACTCTCATTAATACCTTTAATTTGATACCCATATCGTACAAACACATTCTAGAGTCACCCCTGGCCCACCTTTATGGCGGTATTTCGAAACGGCGTCCACCTATAGAACTAAGGCCCAATCCCTTTTAAAATACTCATTAACACCTTTCTTTTGATACCCATATTGTACAAACAAATTCTAGGGTCACCCCTGGTCTACCTTTATGGCGATATCTCGAAACGGCGTCCACCTATGGAACTAAGGATTACTCCCTTTTAAAATACTCATTAACACCTTTCTTTTAATACCTATATTGTACAAACAAATTCTAGGGTCACCCCTGGTCCACCTTTATGGCGGTATCTCGAAACGGCGTCCACCTATAGAACTATGGCCCACTCCCTCATAAAATACTCTTTAACACCTTTCATTTAATACCCATATCGTACAAACGCATTCTAGAGTCACCCCTGGTCCACCTTTATAGCGATATCTCGAAAAGGCGACCACCTATACAACAACCACCACTCCCTTTTAAAACCCTCATTAATACCTTTAATTTGATACCCATATCGTACAAACACATTCTAGAGTCACCCCTGGTCCACCTTTATGGCGATATTTCGAAACGGCGTCCACCTATAGAACTAAGGCCCACTCCCTTTTAAAATACTCATTAACACCATTCGTTTGATGCCCATATTGTACAAACAAATTCTAGGGTATCCCCTGGTCCACCTTTGTGGCGATATCTCGAAACGGCGTCCACCTATGGAACTAAGGATTACTCCCTTTTAAAATACTCATTAATACCTTTAATTTGATACCCATATTGTACAAACAAATTCTAAGGTCAGCCCTGGTCACCTTTATGGTGATATCTCGAAACTGCGTCCACCTATGGAACTAAGGATTACTCCCTTTTAAAATACTCATTAACACCTTTCATTTGATACCCATATCGTACAAACGCATTCTAGAGTCACCCCTGGTCCACCTTTATGGCGATATCTCGAAAAGGCAACCACCTATACAACTACCGCCACTCCCTTTTAAACCCCTCATTAATACCTTTAATTTGATACCCATATCGTACAAACAAATTCTAGGGTCGCCCCTGGTCCACCTTTATGGCGATATCTCGAAACGGCGTCCACCTGTGGAACTAAGGATTACTCCCTTTTAAAATACTCATTAACACCTTTCTTTTGATACCAATATTGTACAAACAAATTATAGGGTCACACCTGGTCCACCTTTGTGGCGATATCTCGAAACGGCGTCTACCTGTGGAACTAAGGATTACTCCCTTTTAAAATAATCATTAACACCTTTCTTTTGATACCCATATTGTACAAACAAATTCTAGGGTCACCTCTGGTCCACCTTTATGGCGATATCTCGAAACGGCGTCCACCTATGGAATTAAGGATTACTCCGTTTTAAAATACTCATTAGCACCTTTCATTTGATACCCAAATCGTACAAACGCATTCTAGAGTCACCCCTGGTCCACCTTTATGGCGATATCCCGAAAAGGCGACCACCTATACAACTACCACCACACCCTTTTAAACCCCTCATTAATACCTTTAATTTGATACCCATATCGTACAAACAAATTCTAGGGTCGCCCTGGTCCACCTTTATGGCGATATCTCGAAACGGCGTCCACCTGTGGAACTAAGCATCACTCCCTTTTAAAATACTCATTAACACCTTTCTTTTGATACCAATATTGTACAAACAAATTCTAGGGTCACACCTGGTACACCTTTATGGCGATATCTCGAAACGGTGTCCACCCCTGGAACTAAGCATCACTCCCTTTTAAAATACTCATTAACACCTTTCTTTTGATACCCATATTACTTACTTACTTAATTGGCGCTTAACCGTCTAAACGGTTATGGCCGTCCAACAAGGCGCGCCAGTCGCTCCTTCGCTCCGCCAACCGGCGCCAATTGGTCACACCAAGGGAGTTTAAATCGTTTTCCACCTGGTCCTTCCAACGGAGTGGGGGCCGCCCTCTACCTCTGCTTCCATAGGCGGGTTCCGATAGAAACACTTTCTTGGCCGGAGCATCATCTTTCATTCGCATAACATGGCCTAGCCAGCGCAGCCGCTGCGTTTTAATTCGCTGGACTATGTTGATGTCTGCGTATAGCTCGTACAGCTCATCATTAAATCTTCTTCGGTACTCGCCATCGCCAACGCGTAGAGGTCCATAAATCTTTCGAAGAACTTTTCTCTCGAACACTCCCAAAGCCGCTTCATCTGCTGTTGTCATGGTCCATGCTTCTGCCCCATATAGCAGGACGGGTACGATAAGTGACTTGTAGAGTATGATTTTCGTTCGCCGAGAGAGGACTTTACTTTTCAATTGCCTACCTAGTCCAAAGTAGCATTTATTGGCAAGATTGATTTTTCGCTGGATTTCAGTGCTGATGTTGTTGCTAATGTTGATGCTGGTTCCCAAATAAACGAAGTCTTTTACTATTTCGAAATTGATACCCATATTATACAAATAAATTCTAGGGTCACCTCTGGTCCACCTTTATGGCGATATCTCGAAACGGCGTCCACCTATGGAACTAAGGATTACTCCCTTTTAAAATACTCATTAACATCTTTCGTTTGATACCCATATTGTACAAACGCATTCTAGGGTCACACCTGGTCCACCTTTATGGCGATATCTCGAAACGGCGTCCACCTGTGGAACTAAGCATCACTCCCTTTTAAAATACTCATTAACACCTTTCTTTTGATTCCAATATTGTACAAACAAATTCTAGGGTCACACCTGGTCCACCTTTGTAGCGATATCTCGAAACGGCGTCTACCTGTGGAACTAAGGATTACTCCCTTTTAAAATAATCATTAACACCTTTCTTTTGATACCCATATTGTACAAACAAATTCTAGGGTCACCTCTGGTCCACCTTTATGGCGATATCTCGAAACGGCGTCCACCTATGGAACTAAGGATTACTCCGTTTTAAAATACTCATTAGCACCTTTCATTTGATACCCAAATCGTACAAACGCATTCTAGAGTCACCCCTGGTCCACCTTTATGGCGATATCCCGAAAAGGCGACCACCTATACAACTACCATCACTCCCTTTTAAAACCATCCTTAATACCTTTAATTTGATACCCATATCGTACAAACAAATTCTAAGGTCGCCCCTGGTCCACCTTTATGGCGATATCTCGAAACAGCGTCCACCTATGGAACTAAGGATTACTCCCTTTTAAAATACTCATTAACACCTTTCTTTTGATACCCATATTGTACAAACAAATTCTAGGGTCACCCCTGGTCCACCTTTATGGCGGTATCTCGAAACGGCGTCCACCTATGGAACTAAGGATATATCCCTTTTAAAATACTCATTAACATCTTTCATTTGATACCCATATCGTACAAACGCATTCTAGAGTCAACCCTGATCCACCTTTATGGCTATATCCCTAAATAGCGTCCACCTATAGAACTATGGCCCACTCCCTCATAAAATACTCTTTAAGACCTTTCATTTGATATCCATATTGTACAAACAAATTCTAGAGTCAACCCTGATCCACCTTTATGGCGATATCCCTAAATGGCGTCCACCTATAGAACTATGGCCCACTCCTTAATAAAATACTCTTTAATGCCTTTCATTTGATACACATGTCATACAAACACATTCCAGGGTTTCCCTCGGTTCATTTTCCTACATGGTTATTTTCCCTTATGTTGTCACCATAGCTCTCAACTGAGTATGTAATGTTCGGTTACACCCGAACTTAACCTTCCTTACTTGTTTTTGTATATTTTAAGTCTCTTTTGTATTTCGCTCTTTTAACATTTTGTTCAACTTTATGAAATTAGTACTGAATTCAAGCTCACTGAATAAAGATCAAATTATATTAATATTCGTCCATTTAACTTTAATTTAAAACACTGCCCTCAATAATTAGAAAAAAGATAAGCTATCATGAAAGAAAATCGATGCAAAAGTACGTAAGTTATAAGCGATCAAATAAAAATACCCAGGTTGCGCAATTTCAACGTATACCTCAAAACGTACGTGTGGTATAAAGAAGATTGAAATATCTAGTTAAAATTTCAATTTATGAATAAAATTACCCATATTTTTAACTTTTTTTTAAATTTATTTATGTTTATACTATATTCTAACAATCTTTATCTTAATTTGATTTTACTATGTAGTCGAAATAATTTTGTGTTCTTCTTTAGCGCTTATTCAGTTTAGGATCGGTTTCTCTTATGAGAAACCAGCAGTAATCACCCATCATTGTGGCGTCCCAGAATCCTTGATATCGATTCTCAATTAATTTCATTTGCTGATGAAACCTTTCGCCATGTTCGTCACTTTCGTCGCCAAGATTTGCCAGAAAAAAGCTCAAATGTGAGTGCAGTAAGTGAATTTTTAAGGACATATTTACGCCTGGAAATAAATTATTAGCTAGGTAAACAAGATACAGAATATTGGGAAATTAATTTTAATAAGTCTTTAATATTTACCCATTTTCGCATAATTATTGATTAAGTCGTTCACTATCTGCTCGTAGTTAGGGCTTTTGTGTCTACCGAGAAAAGAAGCAACGACCTTTTCAAAGGATTCCCACGCTGCTGCCTCAACTGATGAGAGTAGTCCTTTGAATTGATTATTGTTGATCAACTTTTTTATTTGTGGTCCAACAAAAATACCTTCCTTTATCTTGGCTTGAGAAATATCTGGAAAAATTGTTGATCAACTTTTTTATTTGTGGTCCAACAAAAATACCTTCTTTTATCTTGGCTTGAGAAATATCTGGAAAAATTGTTTTCAAATAGTCGAATGCTTCGCCTTCTTTGTCCAAAGCCTTAACAAAGTTTTTAATGAGACCGAGCTCTTTCTTGACAAGAGGGGTGTATTTGATGTTATCCACACCAACGGTAAACTGGACTCTTTTCGGCCAATCCTTTCTGACGTAGTGGTCTTTACGAGCTCGGCTATCCCACTTACAGAGGAAGCAGCAGTGCTTGGTGTAGCCACTTTGTAGACCGCACAGCATTGCAACGACTTTGAGATCAGAACATATTTTCCAATCATGCTCTTCATATTTGATAAATTGTAGTAGCTTTTGCATTTCCTCGTAGGTTTCCTTTGCATTTACTGCATGTGCGATCGGGATAAAAGGCTTTTTGTTACTAATATGCAATAATACAGCCTTCAAACTCAGTTTATTGTTGTCTATGAACAATCGCCACTCTTTTGAATCATATGTTTGACCAAACTCTTTGAATAAACCAGGAATGTCGTTGCAATAGCATATACTGTCTTTCTTGATATAGTGTTTGGAAAATGGTTTGTGACGAGTTCTACAATATATCACCTTAACATCGGATGGCACAAATTTAAATTGTTGCATACGAGAAGTGTGGATATCGGCCTTTTTCTTGGATAGTTCCAAATCTCTTATCTAATCATTAAGTTGTGCTTGTGACAGAACGTTTCTCTAATTTCCCATGCGAAATTCAGTACAACTTGATTCCCCGCACTCAGATATTACTGTTGACAATGGAACTGGATCCGCAACTGCCGTTGAATGTAGTACTGGTAATGTCACTGTAGGTACGCTGGCATAGGTTACTCTTCTTGATCTTCCAACGCCAAGTACTTTTGTTTGACAAATATAACACTCTATTGAATGGTAAGTAGGTTCTCTCCATATCATTGCTTTATCAAATTTTATTTGTTGTCCTGATTCCGACTAAATCAATTCTACTCGACACGATGTACACAAAGTGTTCGGTGTCCATGGTTTTTCAGCATTTTTAGGCTCAATGCCAAAATACTTGGAGTATAAAGTTTTGATATGATCTGAGAACACTCGTCGTCGCCTTATGAGAGTATATTGGCCACACATGAAACAGAACATATCTGGATCGTTATTACACTCAAATTCTCCCGTCCTTTTACTCATTTTATTTTTTTTTAATAAATCACGGTTTTGAAATTTGACTTATGAACTGAACTATCTCCGGCGAGCCTTGCAGATGTTATGAAGTTTCAATGCGCATTAACTAATATTTATATTCGGAACAAGAATAAAATTGAAAAAATCAAATCAAATTTAAAAATATTCTGTGTCTTATAATTTTGAAAATCTACCTGCATACTTACCCATAAGTGACGGAAATACATGTTTATAACTACATGCCTATAGCAGGTTTCGAACCCAACCACTCTTCCTTTAGATGCAACCACTCTACCTACTATAAAACAATTCGAGTATTAAAAGTACTATTTGATTTATTTAAAGAAAAAGTATTATCATTGTTATGGTGTTATTCGTTTATCCGGATAATATCCCATTTGCACTTAATACCTTTAATATATGTATGTATACATACATTGAAGTTGCGCAACCTGGGTATTTTTATTTGATCGCTTATAACTTACGTAGTTTTGCATAGATTTTCTTCGATGATAGCGTATCTTTTTTCTAATTAAACAGAGCTTTACGTGAAGAAAAAATATCTGGGAAAAAAGTTGTGCGTTTTGGATTGTTGTCCTCGCAAAAAGTAATTTTTTTCATATTTTTCCATAAAAAAAAACAAAAATCTGAAATGATAAGCTAATATCTCAAAAACTATCTGGTTGAGCAAAAAACAATGTATGATGCATTTATAGCAAATTTTATTTTCTTTCCAATTCAGTAAACTTTTTTGCAATTACTTGACCCGTTCGATATACGTAATTAAAGGCAGCCATCTTTTTGGTTTTTTCGAATAACGGTAAATTGCAAAGATCTCAAAAACGGTACCATAGAATCAAAAAAGAACTCAATTTTCGAAATCAGGGGGTGATTTTACATACGAGCTTCATAACAGCGTTTCTGGTAAAGAGAAAAAGTTGAAATTCGTGGTCCAGTGTAATTCTTCCTGATGCCATCGACTTTGCATACCAGTTGACGTTAAGTTTTGGTTTTTTCGGTGTATTTCTACGTCTAGGAAGGCAATTTTGTTGTTCTGTTCTAATTCTTTAGTAAATTGTATCTTGGTATGCTGTGCGTTAAATATTGTTAATGTGTCTTCCACCTCTTTAGCTTTAACAATTGCGAATATGTCATCTACATATTTGGTTATGTATTTGATATATATGTCTTTGCTTCTTAATTCAGCGAGGCTGTCGTCCAATATTTTGTCCAGAACGATATATGCAATGGTTGGAGGTAGCAGGTTGCTTATTGCCATTCCGTAGATTTGTTGGTATAGGGTGTTGCTATATGAAAAGTAATTGTTGTCACGTAAGCAGAAATCGAGTATTGTCTGGAACTGTTATTTGTCTATTTGTGTATGTGTCTCCAAGATTTCCCATTTTTGCATAATAGGGCGTATTTCTAAATGTATGGGTATATTCGTAAAAAGAGATACGACGTCGAATGAAATGAGAATTTCGTCGTCTTGAATTGTGAAATTATTGATTTTTCCTTTAAGTTGAAGTGAACTTTTTATATTAAGATCTTCGGATATCATATTTTCTAAAATGCTTCCAACAAATTTTGATAATTTGTAACATGGTACATTAATAGATAAGCAAATCGATCTAAGTGGTGCGTATGGTTTATGAATTTTCGGAAGTCCGTAAAGTCTTGGAGCAATAGCAGCCGCGGATGTCAGCTGAAATTTTTGTTTTGCGTCGAGTCTTGGTTTTTTCTCTATACATATCGACCGAAACAGCCCCAACCCAGCAAACAATTTCATAAAGAATTTGGGCCAATCAACATATATTAAATATTTACGGTGAGCAAAACCGAAAAAACGCGGAATATTACAAACAACAACATGAAGCAGTTCTACCAACACATCAAATACAAATACGACGAAGAGATTTGTTACATAATCAAGCAACACAATAAAAACATTAAAAAACGGGCTAAACAAAATCAGCGCCTAAAATTTTTACTGCGGTGTAAAGATTATGGCATCATTCCACCACATTTACAGGGTAAGACAAAAACGATACAACACTGCTTTAAACTAGAGATTACACGACGAGGCCTTATTAAATTAGAACAATGCTTTCTTCTGAAAGTCGTTAACTTAGAAATAAAAGAATCAAACATTAATATTAAAATTATCACAACGACCGTTAAGCACATACAGGAAACGTTACAAAACAGGCTTCAGCAAACAGATTACGAAAAAATTATAGAGAACCACAAACATTTTTCGACACAAATCGCCACAAACACACAAAATGTATGCAACGACAAACTCCAGAAACAATTATCAATCCAATCATCAATGCAAGCAGAAAATTAACACAGCAACAAGTCTCATAAGGAAAATACACCTTCTAAGTGACAGCGATTTCATAGAAGAAAACAAGAATAAAATAAAAAATATTCTCTTCAAAAATAGCTACCCGAATGCACTAATAGAAAAGCTTATAATTAATACGACACAAAAAATGGACCACCCTAATTCATCAAATGGACAAACAGAAGCAAACACAAATAAAACTTATATTGGAGTTACCTACATACCCGGACTAACAAGTAATCAATCGCTCAGGAGAATTATGAAAAAAGACAACATACCATTTGCTCACAAACCACACAATACACTTAATCGTTTCTTTAAAAAAACAAAAGACAAAATATACAAGGAACAACAATGCAATGTAGTGTATAAAATTCAATACTCGAACATGAAATGGACGCAAAAAACAGAAAAAGAAATACCGCGCTTTCTCAACACCTGACTGACAATGATCATACAGCTGGTTTGGGAACGCAAGAATTTTAGATGTTGAGAGAAGATGCAAAAGGAAAATGACACTGGAAAGTCTCGGCATCCAACAACATATGACGAACGTCATGCATTTTAAAGAAGCCATTGAAAATACAAATAGCGCTTATACAACACTTTTAAAAAACGATAAAAACAAAAATAGGAAATGAATGTGTCGATTATCCTGAACCTGTGATGTTATTGTGTTTGTAAAACTAATTAAATTAGTGTGAGTTATTGTTTTAATGTTGCATTTGTAATGTTTATTGAAAATAATGATTCGTTTTGTATTTTTCATGTTGCTTGTTTGAAAATAAAATAGATACCCTGATGATGACGCGGATGCGTCGAAATGCATAGAAGAGAAAAGTAAAAACACTTGGTTTTTTCTTTATACATATCGACCGAAACAGCTCCAACCCAGCAAACAATTTCATAAAGAATTTCGTCCAATCAACATGTCATAAATATTTAAGGTGAGCACAACCGAAAAAACGCGGAATATTACAAACAACAACATGAAGTTCTACCAACACATCAAATACAAATACGACGAAGAGATTTTTTACATAATCAAGCAACACAACAAAAAAATTAAAAAAATGGCTAAACAAAAAGAGCGCCTAAAATTTTTACTGCTGTGTAAAAATTATGGCATTATTCCACCACATTTACAGGGTAAGACAAAAACGATACAACACTGCTTTAAACTAGACACTACACGACGAGACCTTATTAAATTAGAACAATTATTTCTTCTGAAAGTCGTTAACTTAGAAATTAAAGAATCAAACATTAATATTAAAATTATCACAACAACCGTTAAGCACATACAGGAAACGTTACAAAACAGGCTTCAGCAAACAGATTACGAAAAAATTATAGAGAACCACAAACATTTTTCCACACAAATCGCCACAAACACACAAAATGTATGCAATGACAAACTCCAGAAACAAATATCGAAAAATACTATAAAATTTGGCATGAGATTAAATGAAAAATGGTGTGTGTACAATACGAACATCGAAGTACCGCAGGAGTCGCGTTGGTTATTGTCACTTGGCAACAAATTCGCCTTACCAGTGTCAAGGAAAAAACTTTCACCCATTGAAATAATCGCCGATTTGGAACAATGCGTAAAAAGTTTTGAGGACGAGAGGGAAAAAGATACTGTAAGGAGTGACATTGCGGCAAAAATCAATACTTTTCAGCAAAAAATTAGAAACTACACGAAGGACAATTTTATACTGAAAACATCGGCAGACACCAAAAGTTTCCTTAACCAACACAGAAAGGAGATCATAATAACAAATGCAGACAAAGGCAACAAGACAGTTATACAAGTACGAATACAAGGACGAATACGAACTAAAAATGGAAGAGTTGCTAAACGACAAAAACACATACAAAACAATTAGGAATGATCCTACACAAAAACTGATGCGGAAGAATAACCCAATTATAAATAATCTTTACAAACAAAGGAGACTCGACGCAAAACAAAAATGTCAGCTGACATCCGCGGCTGCTAATGCTCCAAGACTTTACGGACTTCTGAAAATTCACAAATCACTTGCACCACTTAGACCTATTTGCTCATCTATTAATGTACCATGTTACAAATTATCAAAATTTGTTGGAAGCATTTTAAAAAATATTATATCCGAAGATCTTAATATAAAAAAATCACTTCAACTTAAAGAAAAAGTTAATAATTTCACAATTCAAGACGACGAAACTCTCATATACCCATACATTTAGCAATACGCAATATTATGCAAAAATGGGAAAAATTGGAGACACATACACAAATAGACAAAAAACAGTTCCGGGCGATACTCGATTTCTGCTTACGTGACAACAATTACTTTTTATATAACAACACTCTATACCAAGAAATCTACGGAACGCCAAGAGGAAACCCGCTACCTCCAACCATTGCAGATATCGTTCTGGACAAAATATTGGACGACAGCCTCGCTGAATTGAAAAGCAAAGACATATATGTCAAATAAATAACCAAATATGTAGATGATATATTCGCAATTGTTAAAGCTAAAGACGTGGAAGACATACTAACAATATTTAACGCACAGCATACCAAGATACAATTTACTAAAGAATTAGCACAAAGCGATTTCATAGAAGAAAACAAGAAGCAAATAAAAAATATTATCTTCAAAAATGGCTACCGGAATGCACTAATAGAAAAGCTTATAATTAATACGACACAAAAAATGGACCACCTTAATTCATCAAATGGACAAACAGAAGCAAAAACAAACAAAACTTGCATTGGAGTTACCTACATACCCGGACTAACAAGTAATCAATCGCTCAGGAGAATTATGAAAAAAGACAACATGACATTTGCTCACAAACCACACAATACACATAATAGTTTTTTTCCAAAAACAAAAGACAAAATAGACAAGGAACAACAATGCAATGTAGTGTATAAAATTCAATGCAACGGTAACAAAAACATTGCCTTCAATAAATGTTACATTGGCACAACGAAAAGAGCATTGAGAACGAGAAGACACGAACGTGAAATGGACGCAAAAAACAGAAAAACAAATACCGCGCTTTCTCAACAACTGACTGACTACGATCATACAGCTGATTTTGGGAACGCAAGAATTTTAGATGTTGAGAGAAGATGCAAAAAGAGGATGACACTGGAAAGTTTCCTCACCCAACAACATATAACGAACGTAATGAATTTTAAAAGAAGACATTGACAATACAAATAGCGCTTATACAGCACTAAAAAAAATTATAAAAACAAAAATAGAAAATAAGCAAAATAAATGTGTCGATTGTCCTGAACCTGTGATGTTATTGTGTGTGTACAACAAATTAAATTATTGTGAGTTATTGTTTTAATGTTGAATTTGTAATGTTTATTGAAAATAATGATTCGTTTTGTATTTTTCATGTTGTTTGTTTGAAAATAAAATAAACTTCCTGGTGATGATGCGGATGCGTCGAAATGCATAGAAGAGAAAAGTAAAAACTCTTGGTTTTTTCTTTATACATATCGACCGAAACAGCTTCAACCCAGCAAACAAGTACTTTATATTTTAATGTGGACTTAATAATTATTACAGCACCACCGTGAGCTTTGCCATCATAATGGGTACAAGTAATGGTATCAAAACTATATGTTTTGAAAGAGGATTTATTGGTAAAGTGTGTTTCAGAAATCATGAGTATATCTACGTTTCTAGTTACCATAAAATATTCTACTTCTAATTTATGATTACTGACTTATTTTGTTTTGTTGATTTTCCCACAGGGTGGATAAATGATGTATACTGGAACGATTCTCCGTCATCCCTCCTCAAATTTGGTTTCGAGACAAACCGGTTTGGGCGTGTGCCATTATTAGTGTCGATTTTCGTTCTCGATTGGCGTTCCATATTGCCATCTTAAGACTTAGCTGCATAATTTAGATAGAAGGGACGTCATCACTGTCATGAGCTCTGAGGTTAGCTCAATTCGCTTAGAGATCAGTGCTTCTAGCTTTTCAAAATTGTTATGTCTAGTTGTTTTAGGGCTTTGTTGTCCTTTTGTGATATCTGCGGAGCTTACGTTGTTGTTGGGAAGTGGTGGCATTTGACATATACATGGCATTAGATCTGCTGTTGGCCGACTTGACTGTATCTTATTTACAAACAAGTTCCTGATAAACCCGACAACCCTTGTAGTTGGCGGTATGATTTTGCAGGCAATGTACACATTTTGGTGGAGAATCATTGGTTTTTTCACAAAGAAAGATCGGATGGTCTAGTCCACACTTCACACATTTAAATGGCTTTTTACAATAGCGTTTGGTATGTCCAAGTCCTGACAACGATGACATTGTACTAAATCGTTTTCGAGGCGGCTCAATTTTGACCACTGCACTACATATCCGATTGATACCAAAACCACTTTTATTGTTTGCTGATGGTTTAAGGTCAGCAAAGCATTTTTGGCATTTTTGTTGTTTTGCTACGAGCGTTTATAATGTTTCGCACATTGTGGCCTTGTTGAGCTAAATCATGTATTATGTCTTATTTAGGTGTAGAGAAGTGAATGTTCTTAATTACTATTCTATAGGGTTTGTCCTCTTTTAGCTGATAAGTGTGGAAAACAATGTTATTAGTGTCAAGAAAAGCCACTAATTTTCTGTAATGATCACTATTTTTGGGCATCACTCTATCTTGTCCATCTCTCCCGGACTTTTACGGAAAGTTTTCTCTGCCAATTAGAACCGAGAACTAGTGATCATTTTATTAATGTTTTACATTTGGTATGAAAATTGGGGGAGTTTTATGGGTGACACTCTCAGTTGTTGCTGGTTCTTGTTCATTGCTATTGTTGTTAGCAGTGCTGACATCAGTTTGGGTGTTTGTGCCTAGGACAGAAAACCGGTTTGTCGTATTTGGTGTATTGTTTCGTCTTTGTTGCTTTTTTGATAGAACTGGAGAATCAATAATTTTGTGCTTAAATGCCTTATGCTGGTACATGCTTTGCCAGCCTCCGCTGTCATCACACATACCACCCGAAACAGCGTCTTTTTTTGTTTTTACTTCACACGATTATTTATTTACAAGAATGCAAATTTTAAGTACACACGATTATTTGTTTGCAAGAGTGCAGATTCAGGTAAAACGCTCTGTTTATGACCACACTCACTGAGTTTACGATAAGAACTGATATAAAATATTTGTCAACATTTTTGTGTTCGGGCCGAACCGCGTTTTTCTTCTTATTATTTTAATGTCAAATTTTGTATTTGTGTTTCAAGATAAAATTTATTTTTTTGTTTTCCCCAAAGTATTATTTATTTTGCCCATTGATTCTTTTGGCCTCGAAACTACCATGGACACTTTTTCACCATAAAATGAATTAACCAAAAACCCTTTAAAATGTTTTAGTTCATTTTGTATATATGTATATATTTATTTATAATACACACTTTTTAAAAACGAATATTAATGGGGAGGGCGATAGAACTTGTATTATTCGGGCAATGATGCGTTTGAGTAGGTGGTTTATGTAAAACTGGTGGTGGTTGGCTTGCACAACTGAGCTGCACTTGCCTGCTCCTGGCTGGGTATTGCCAGACGCAGGGAGGACTGTCCGAAAACTGGATCATGCCTTAAACACCGGCCTTTCTTAATATAACTTGACCACTTCTGCATTCATTTTGTGCAATTTGAGAGGATTTTAAACACAAATATTTTTTTTACTAGGGTAACTGTACAATTTGCTCTGCTCTTGTTTTTCGACTCGCAGTGTAGTGAAAACTATGAAAGCTCTATAAGTGAATAATCAATAGAAAAACCAAAATAATCCGCACCCTCTATTGCGCTTTTACCATGATGATCCGATACACACACCTCGATAAATAATTGATTAAATTTGTGCACTTTCTAATCGGAATGGTGCATTTCATTATAAAGCTTGTTTTATAAAGGATTTACATTTTTACTTGTCCTGATAATAAGTCCTTACAAAATTAGATGTAAATTTCGTACGTATAGAACCTCAAGGGTTATAGATTGTTGGAAATATATATTATATTACTGACCTTTGATGTATGCGTTCGAAGACTGGATTCGGTTGCGAATCCTTTGCCACAGATATTACAATGGAAGGGACGGTTTTTGGCGCGTTCTACTTGAGCGTCGTGATTACGTAAATGTTGCTGAAGATTTGATAATTGAATGAAGGCTCGTCCACAGTCTGGCAAGTGGCACTTATATGGCCTTTCACCTTAAATAAAACCAAATGACTGTACAAAAATCGTTTTTGTTATAAGCCTTTATAGAGTATGTGTATTTTGCCACCTATTACACGCGACTTCCTATGCATGTATTTTAACTTTTAGTTATGTATGAAATTTTAGATTGGGGTTTTTGAAACGTTTTTATAATACAATATTCCAAATTACAAAACACGTTTGAGAGATAATTGGCTGTTGGCAAGCAATTTTCAGTGGTCCCAGCAACTCCCCACCTTTAAGTTGAATAGGAAAAATTCGGCACTTTATTTGGATACTTTGTTCGACTTGCATCACTTTACTTGCGTTAATTAATTTTTAGTCAATTCTCTGAAAAACTTTAAATGAGTATTCAAACTAATTACATACATAAAAATGAACACACACATATTCCATGTATTTTGTTTTTGTTTTTCTCGGGTTTGTGAAAAACGTACTTTGCCGAAAGCTGAAATGTCAAAGTAGCGACAAAATACTTACTGTACTTAAAATTTCAAAAAACAGCTTAGCCTACCTTACCTCATAGCATGAACTTAATAGGATTTAAAATTTTTTTATTGGTTTTCAGAGTCGTTTAGGCTTAAAATAACACATGATTTAAAAATAATAAAAATTTCTTATAAAAATAATGTGTTTATTACCACGGACATGATAGTTATAAGTTTTATCGCATAAACATTGCATTTATGTTTGTTTGTTTTAATGGTGTGTTCAATTTATACTTATTATTAAGAATTAATTATTATTAAGATTCAATGGGTGATAAGGCACCAGCAGTTTCACCGTGTGATTCGCGGTTCGAATATCGGTGAGACCTTTGATAACATTACGAAATTGCTTGACGATGATTACATGACGGTTTTCGAAATGATACCATCGCAATATGCCAGTAAATGTTTCTTTCTTTCTTTTCAGTTTCTCTTAGAAAACATAATAATTGAATATTCAATTATTATAAGCCGGTGTTAAGCTCATGAATTCTCAATAATAAGTATAAATTGCACACCATTACACAAACAAACATAAATATGTAAAACTGAGCAAGAGTTTACAAATCTTCTCATTCTCAACGAAAAAGAAACTTTACAAAAACAAATCTACACAACACGCAAATTAATAGAGCCAGAATGTCTCAATTGTGTTGTTAGTGTAGAAATGAGAAAAACTGAAATAAGCATGAAAACAAATACCAGCAGGATAGCCTAGTGGTTAAGGCAACTGCAGTTTCACAGTGTGATTCGCGGTTCGAATATCGGTGAAACCTTTGATAACATTACGAAATTGCCTGATGAGGATTACGTTGGCGGTTTTCGAAATGGTACCATCGCAATATGCCAGTAAATATTTCTTTCTTTCGTTTCAGTTTCTCTTAGAAAAACATAATAATTGTATATTCAGTTATTTTAAGCCGGTGATAAGCTCATGAATTCTTAATAATAAGTATAAAAATTGCATGGAAAATATTTACGTTACTGATGGTATGTTAGACAGTACTGGTATTGCGGCACCCGTTAACTATCGTATCGTAATTTTCGATATATTGTAACAGATTCTTTGAGTTTGTAATGGAAAAATAAAAAAATACACTTTTTTTTATATAAACATTCAAAATGGTTGTTTAAGTTCTAGTTTACTTGGACGTGCCGAAATTGGATACTACCGTAGAAGCAATTTATGGGTCAATACAATTGGTGATCCATATATCCCTCTTAGGTATTGACCTGTTTGCTAGGCCACCAGTAGGTTGACAGTTAATCATTCCTGAGGGGCGGAGGTACACATTATTGTTGCCACTAATGCTTGGCTGCATCTGGATAGTCATTATGCGATTTGGTTTCCAAGCCTCTATAGAATTAGCCTACTTTATAAAGTGCACTGTAGCCAGTGGCGTCTATTTATGTTTATTCCTTTTTCTGCCAAAGAAATATTCAATTGAATGTTTTCGAGAGCCTTTTTGCTCTCGAATAAAATTGTGTAACATTTACGATTTATGGAGTATGCTCACTGCATTCGTAATACCAAATTATGATACCAGTCATACGGTCAAATATAACACGATACCAAATATGCAATTTTAGGAGACGAGTATATCGGTTCGGAAAACACGATGCGGGCCCAGAGCAAAACGTTTTTTAATAATAATTTTAGTTTTTTATTTATACCAACTTTCAACGCTGTAACTTTAAACGTGTTCACGATATCGATCAAAATCAATAAGTGGGCGTTACCACTACACAGAGAAAAATGTGATACCAAATTACGATACCAGTCATACGTCCAAGTATAACACGAAATCAAGTATGCAATTTTAGGAGACGAGTATCTCGATCTCGGAAAACACGATACGGCCCCGAGCAAATCGTTTTTTAATAATAATTTTAGTTTTTTATTTATACCAACTTCCATCGCTGTTACTTTAAACGTGTAGATAAGCACTAGTAGATAAGCTCAGAAGGACAAATGGGGATTCAAAAAGAAATAATGAAAGGGAAAATAATAGCTGGACGACCATGACATAGACGGGAAAAGCAATATATAAATTGGCAAACTTCTTTAAAAAATACAACACTAACACAGCATTCAAAACACCGAACAATCTAGGGTGAAAACTAAGAACTAACACTAACTCAGAGGATCCGTTTAGCTGCCACGTCGTATACAAGCTTACCTGCTGATTCCAGCATAGTTACATAGGACAAACAAGACGGCAAATAAGAAGGAGGTTCAGAAAACATATTATAGATTATAACAAAAAAATACGGAATCCAAACATTATACCCGAGTCTAACTTCGCGAATCACATGGTCGAGGATGAATGTTCCCCAGCAAACATCAATAAAACAGTTAGGGTTCTTCACATACAAGCAAAAGGCCAACGTCTCAACGTACTCGAAAACATGGAAACCTACAAACAAAAAAGATTCGACGGTAGAATAATAAACGAACAGATAAACCCATTTTCTGACACAATATTCGAGCCTTTAAAACTTGTTTACAAGAAACAAAGTAATCACACAGGTACAACAGACAAACACCCAACAACAAATAAACACAAAACAATGAACACACTAAAACAACGAACCCACAAAGAAGGTCAAGCGACTAAAATTACGGATCTTTACCTACCCCAGTCAGCCACACAAATCGATTAGTAAACCACCCTCGGTTCTGAATGAACACACAGCACATACACATAACTAAATATACACATGCATCACTTTTGACAATACCTGCTCATGCACCTATGAACTATAAATACAGGACAAACGACAACAAAAGATCAGAACGAAAAGCGACACTGATGATGGCACAACGCCGAAACCGGTTTGTCTCAAAACCAAATTTGACATGGGATGACGGAAAATCGTTCCAATATACATCATTTATTCACCCTGTCGGAAAATCAACAAAGCAAGATAAGTCAGTTATTGCTTGTCAGGCTTTTAACTTGAACGCGGACGGACTACTAACAATTTACAAGCGACGCCTACTGAAAATATATAAAGCAAAGGCGAGCATTTGCTTCAACAAACAATGCTTGGAATTGAATGTTACTCCAAAGTTCGCTAAAATAACAATAAAGGAAAAGGATTTTTTAAAATATGAGTTGGAAAGCTTATACTCGAAGGATGAGATAAATGCCGAGTTATTATCTATCCATGCAAGATTGGCAGAACAACTACCTACGACTGCATTAATGGAATGTTTCGACCACATTAAGACAGAGGTCGATCAGGAACTACAACAAAAATACAGGTCGCTGAACCAAAAATTGGACAAGCTGGCAGGACGACGAGATGGTAACCAAAACCCAAAAACTCACCAGTTTCATGACAAGTTCGTTAACCTCACAACAGTGGCCATTACCAAGGAAGATGCACAAATTCTCGAAAAGGGCCTGAAGCACAATATCATGGACCAAAATACAGTAAGAAAAACGGAGCAAGCGATCGTAGATGCGGAGATCGCAATGTTATTGATACAACAGGAAGAACAGGAGCACACAAGACACATGTGCAGGGAAATCATAAAAAAGGAGGTTATGGTTATGGTTTATTCATTTTTTCTTCCATCGTAACATATTAACTGAAGTTAACATCATTTAGATTGAAATATAAGAAAAAAGGTAAAGCATTCTGTAAAATATGATATAATAGAGTTGAATGCTACAACTAAATAAATTATTAAATCTAATGTGTGGGGTTACATGGCACTTAAAAATCAATTAAAATGAGTATGTATGTATATGGCGATATAACAAAATTTTTAATTCAGATACAAATTAAGCAACAGGGTCCAGCAAATTTTTGATATAATTATGTGAAAGCCCAAGAAGGACAAAACTCTAATAAAGAGGAGAAAACAATAAAGAATCTACGGCATAAACTAAGGAAAAACAATATTATCACAACGAAAGCGGACAAAGGATACACCACCGTGCTAATGGAAAAAGAGAAATATATATCCAAAACCGAAGATCTCATAGAGGAAATGAAATGTCGAAGAACGAGAGAGGATCTCACAGATGAATACCAAAAACAAATCAAAGTTGCTATAAAAAATGCAAAAAATATAGTAGATTCTAACATGGCACATAGATTGGTCCAAATGAACCCTTCGGCTCCTCCACTGATTGCGCTACCAAAAATCCACAAGCCGGACACGCCAATGAGGCCCATCATTAATCTTAAATCGGCACCATGTTACAAACTGTCCAAATATTTAAAAATGATATTGAAAAATACTCTGGAGCTAAGGAACGAATATGCAATAGCTAACACAGCAGAACTAATAGGGAGAGTTCATACCGTAGAGCTAAGAAAGAACATAAACAGCATAAAAATGCAGCATTAAGGCACTTGGTACATAGACTTGAAAGAACACCTCTTTCACAAGAGGCATATAAGAGAGAACTTGAGGTCATATATAATATGCTGCAAACAATGGATGATATAAAAAAGCACTAGTAGATAAGCTCAGAAGGACAAATGGAGAACAAAAAGAAATAATGAAAATAAAATAATAGCTGGACGACCATGACATATACTGGAAAAGCAACATATAAATTGGCAAACTTCTTTAAAAAATACAACATTAACACAGCATTCGAAAATTCGAACAATCTAGGGCGAAAACTAAGAACTATTAATAACTCAGAGGATCCGTTTAGCAGCCGCGGCGTATACAAGCTTACCTGCGGATTCCAGCATAGTTACATAGGACAAACTGGACGGCAAATAAGAACGAGGTTCAGAGAACATATTAGAGATTTCAACAAAAATACGGAATCCAAACATTATACCCGAGTCTAACTTCGCGAATCACATGGTCGATAATGAATGTTCCCCAGCAAACATCAATAAAACAGTACAACCAAAAGGCCGACGTCTCAAAGTTCTCGAAAACGTGGAAATATACAAACAGAAAACATTCGACGTTAGAATAATAAACGAACAGATAAACACAATTTCTGACACAATATTCGAGCCTATAAAACTTGTTTACAAGTAACAAAGTAATCACACAGGTACAACAGACAAACACACAACAACAAATAAACACAAAACAATTAACACACCAAAACAACAAACCCACAAAGAAGACCAAACGACTAAAATTACGGAACTTCACCTACCCCAGTCAGCCACACAAATCGATTAGTAAACCACCCTCGGTTCTGAATGAACACACAGCACATACACATAACTAAATATACACATGCATCAATTTTGACAATACCTGCTCATGCACCTACGAGCTATAAATACAGGACAAACAACAACAAAAGATCAGAACGAAAATCGACACTGATGTTGGCACAACGCCGAAACCGGTTTGTCTCAAAACCAAATTTGACAAGGGATGACGGAAGATCGTTCCAATATACATCATTTATCCACCCTGTCGGAAAATCAACAAAACAAGATAAGTCAGTTATTGCTTGTCAGGCTTTTAACTTGAACGCGAACGGACTACTAACAATTTACAAGCGACGCCTACTGAAAATATATAAAGCAAAGGCGAGCATTTGGTTCAACAAACAATGCCTGGAATTGAATGTTACTCCAAAATTCGCTAAAATAACAATAAAGGCAAATACCAAAGCTAGCTGGAAAACAGTTAGAAAAGCGGAAAAGGATTTTTTAAAATATGAGTTGAAAAGGTAATACTCGAAGAAGGATGAGATAAATGCCGAGTTATTATCAATCCATGTAAGATTGGCAGAACAACTACCTACGAATGCATTAATGGAATGTTTCGACCACATTAAGACAGAGGTCGATAAGGAACTACAACAAAAATACAGGTCGCTGAACCGAAAATTGGACAAGCTGGCAGGACGACGAGAGGGTAACCAAAACCAAAAACCTTACCAGTTTCATGACAAGTTCGTTAACCTCACAGTGGCCATTACCAAGGAAGAGGCACAAATACTCGAAAAGGGCCGGAAGCACAACATCATGGACCAAAATACAGTAAGAAAAACGGAGCAAGCGATCGTAGATGCGGAGATCGCAATGTCATTGATACAACAGGAAGAACAGGAGCACGCAAGACACATGTGCAGGGAAATCATAAAAAAGGAGGTTATGGTTATGGTTTATTTATTTTTTTCTTCCATCGTAACATATTAACTGAAGTTAACATCATTTAGATTGAAATATAAGAAAAAATGTAAAGCATTCTGTAAAATATGATATAATAGTGTTGAATGCTATAACTACATAAATTATTAAATCTAATGTGTGGGGTTACATGGCACTTGAAAAGCAATTAAAATAAGTAAGGACGGGACTGTATTCGGCTGTGCCGAAAACTTCATACCTTTCATGGCTGAACAATATACTTATCCGGTTCGTAATCTCCAAATAACCGGAAGTATAAGATAAGAAATATATACTGAACAGATGTACATACCTAAACGATTTTTAAGATAAATATAAAATAAACAAGTAAGGACGGGAATGTCTTCGGCTGTTCCGAAGACTTCATACCTTTCATGAATGGGGCTTTTTCCCGTTCGTAATCTCCAAATAATCGGATGTATAAGATAAGAAATATATAGTGAACAGATGTACATACCTAAACGATTTTTAAGATAAATATAAAATAAAAAATAGGTAAGTACATTGTGTGAGGATGCAAAGTTTCAGGTTTTTTGTGGTCTGCGTGTAAAAACTGTGACTAAAAATTACGTACTTCAACAATATTTGACGTGAACGTAACTATTTGATGAATTTTGATGAATTTTGAAGCTTCTAGCCATAAAAAAGGTGCAAAAAGGACAGTTTATATGGGGTATATAATATATATGCCACCGATCTCTATGATTTTTTCAGACAACAATAAAGGCTATATACGTATGCATTTGGTGAAATTTGAAGCTTCTAGCTGTTAAAATGGGGCAGAAATTGCGCAAAGTTTCTCATCTGAACAATCGGTTGTATGAAATATATACTATATATACCACCGGTCTCTATGATTTTTTCAGACAATAATATATACTATACACGTAAGCATTTGGTGAAATTTGAACATATCTAAACGATTTTTAAGATAAATATAAAATAAAAAATAGGTTGGTACTTTGTGTGACAATGCAAAGCTTCACGTTTTTTTGTGGTCTTCATGTAAAAAATATGACTACGAATCACGTATTTCAAAAATATATGACGTAAACGTAACTATTTGATGAAATATGATGAATTTTGAAGCTTCTAGCCGTAAAAAAGGGGCAAAAACAACAGTTTATATGGGGTATATAATATATATACCACCGATCTCTATGATTTTTTCAGACAATAATATATGCTATATACGTAAGCATTTGGTGAAATTTGAAGCTTCTAGTTGTTAAAACGGGGCAGAAATTGCGCAAAGTTTCTTATCTGAACAATCGGTTGTATGAGATATATACTATGTATACCACCGATCTCAATGATTTTTTCAGACATCAATATATGCTATACACGTAAGCATTTGGTGAAATTTGAAGCTTCTAGCTGTTAAAATGGGGCTGAGATTGCAAAAAAAATATATATATACTAGCAAATTGGTATCTTTTGACAAAAAAGATTTATACCCATCAATACCACTATCGGAGACTTTGGACATAATTAGCTCAACAATAGTTCATAATACAAAAAAACAAAGTGATAAGTATGCAAACCACAAATACGCTAAGAACCACTTTACGTCAAAACTATTTTCAATTCAACAATAAAATATATAGACAAACAAACAGTCTTGGAATGGGAAGCCCCACATCAGCAATTCTTATGGAAGTGTTCATGCAAAATCTGGAAGAAAAGTACATACAGGAGCTGAAATCCAAATTGGGCGTGTCATTTTATGCTAGATACGTGGATGACATAATATGCGTTTTAACTTCTAATAACGAAGAGCTTGTACTGGAGTGCCCCAACAAGCAGCACGGAAATATAAAATTTACAATGTGGTAACGAACGATAAACACAATACTAACACTAACCAGCAACCGCTTTCAATAAGTCCGTTTAAAATAAAACTCTTAGTATTTTCAGTTGACTTTAACTTTTTATTGATTTACCGACGGTAATATCGCGTCGGTATGCATATGACCACAAAAATTGACTGCCTTTACTTTAATATTTAAATTGCCAAAAAGGTGTCTATTTACTTATTAAATAAATTACATAGGTAAAGAGTTTAACAAAGAAAATTAGAGAACAATGAAATCAAGAAAAAATAAAATAATATAAAATATTGGAACCAATAAGTGGACTGTAACAATTGACTGCGTAGCGGTAGAATCGTATGATGCTGCTGGCATTGAACGTGCATTCGCTTTGTATGTACATAGGGATAGGCATACATATGTAAATATGTATGTACGCTTTTTATTAGTCAACTGCATGCTATTAAATATGATGTTATGTTGAAGGAGTTGAATGACTTCCGGCGTATGACGATATCGCAGAGGTTCCCAAGTAGTTATTACAAACATACCTCCACCCCTGAACGACGCGTTCAGAAAGGCAATGTCGATGAAGAACCCGATCCCGCAATCGATGATGATGGAATATATTTCCCCTCGCCGGATTATGACGAAGTTAGAATAGCAATAACCAGATTGAAAAACAACAAGGCCGTGGGCGCTGATGGATTGCCTGCGGAGCTATTCAAGTTCGGCGGCGAGGAGTTGGTAAGGCGCATGCACCAGCTTCTTAGCAAAATATGGGCGGACGAAAGCATGCCCGACGGTTGGAATCTAAGGGTTCTTTGCCTAGTCCACAAGAAGGGGGATACTGCAAAATGCACCAACTATCGTGGAATCAGCCTTCTTAATATCGCATATAAGGTCCTTCCAAGTGTATTGTGCGAAAGATTGAAGCCCACCGTGAACCGGCTGATTGGACCTTATCAGTGCGGCTTCAGACCTGGTAAATCTACCATCGACCAGATTTTCACAATGCGCCAAATCTTGGAAAAACACCCGTGAAAAGAGAATCGACACACATCACCTCTTCGTCGACTTTAAAGCCGTCTTCGACAGCACGAAAAGGAGCAGCTTAAATGTCGCTATGTCTGAATTTGGTTTTCCCGCATAACATATACTTCTGTGCAAAATGACGTTGAGCAACACCATCAGCTCAGTCAGAATTGGGAAGGACCTCTCCGAGCCGTTCGAAACTAAACGAGGTTTCAGAGAGAGTGACTCCCTATCGTGCGATTTCTTTAATTTGATGCTAGAAAAAATTATACTAGCTGCAGAACTTAACCGCACTGGAACAATATACTAAAACAGCGTGCAATTACTGTCATATGCTGATGACATTGATATCATCGGCCTAAACACCCGCACTGTTAGTTCTGCATACTCCGAACTGGAAAAAGAAGCGGTAAAGATGGGTTTGCTGGTGAATGAGGACAAAACGAAGTACCTGCTGTCATCGAGCAAAGAGTCATCGCATACGCGCCTTGGCAACCACGCTACTGTTGGCAGCCATAATTTCGAAATAGTAAAAGACTTCAACACTAGCAACATCAGCACTGAAATCCAGCGAAGAATCAATATTGCCAATAAATGCTACTTTGGACTAGGTAGGCAATTGAAAAGTAAAGTCCTCTCTCGGCGAACGAAAATCATACTCTACAAGTCACTTATCGTACCCGTCCTGCTATATGGGGCAGAAGCATTGACCATGACAACAGCCGATGAAGCGGCTTTGGGAGTGTTCGAAAGAAAAGTTCTTCGAAAGATTTATGGACCTCTACGTGTTGGCGATGGCGAGTACCCAAGAAGATTTAATGATGAGCTGTACGAGCTATACGCAGACATCAACATAGTCCAGCGAATTAAAATGCAGCGGCTGCACTGGCTAGGCCATGTTATGCGAATGAAAGATGATGCTCCGGCCAAGAAAGTGTTTCTATCGGAACCCGCCTATGGAAGCAGAGGTAGAGGGTGGCCCCCCACTCCGTTGGAAGGACCAGGTGGAAAACGATTTAAACTCCCTTGGTGTGACCAATTGGCGCTGGTTGGCGGAGCGATGGAGCGACTGGCGCGAATTGTTGGACGGCCATAACCGTTTAGACGGTTAAGCGCCAATTAAGTAAGTAAGTAATAAAGTATGATGGGAGGAAGAACAAACACGGCATTTCACAGAGCTCAAACACTTGTTAAACTGGTGGGAGCTACCTAGGCAATAAAAGCACAATTTCTTATTTTTCACAGTCATTCGTCTGGCATTAACCTCAAGTGCTTTAAACTTAGGGCAATGAGTTAGGGTGTGTACATCTGTGCATTGCACAACACACTGATTATTGTGCTTCACTTTTGATGAATTTGCAAAATGTGCTACGGCAGCCCGCCGACCTGTTGAATGAGTACTAGGTTGGCATGACTCCAGAGAATCACATCGGCGAACTAAAAATTGCAGCAACTCTTCAAATGTCCGTTCCATTACAGCGTCGCTGGATTCTGCCCAATCCTTCTTTGTTTCGTCATCCACCTTGCCCAAAAGTATGTGGATAAGCCATGGATCACGTTGGTTGGAGTTGAGAGCATTAAGTCCTCGAATGACTTCATCTGCTCCGTCAGTTATTTTCCGCAAAGAATTCGCATTTTCCGTGTGGCAAGTAGGAAGAGATAAAAAGGATTGAATAAACGATCGTACGATAAGCGGTTTACGATCATACCGCTGTGTCAGACGATCCCATGCCTCCAAATAATTTGCATCTGTCAGCGCCAAACGCTTCACCAGCTGCAAGGCTTCTCCAGCTAGGTAGGACTTCAAATAATGAAATTTTTGTGTCGGTGTTAGATTATTATTTTGATCGATGGCACCCGTAAATAAATCCCTGAACGAGGGCCGATCTTGATAACTACCGGAAAACGTTGGTACTTGGATTTTTGGTAAGTGGATATTCGAAATAGTTTGTGTTTCATTTAGGCGTTCGAGGAAAGCAGCTTGTTGCCCAGCCAACTTGTTGATCGAATCTTCATTCGACGCACCTGGCAAGTCTCGAGTCTTGCCTTTCAGTGCGGTAGACAGCAATGCATGAGCCATAAAATACTTATCCTTGTAGTTCAGTATGTCGTCTACTACTACTACTGGATCTACGAACCCTTCTTGATCCTCGTACTCGTAGAGCTGCTTGCTCAATTCAGACAACTCACTAAAACTTAGCTCTAGCTTTTGTAAGCGATTTGCCAAGAGCTCCGCGTTGACTGTCTCCTCAATATTTTGAGCTGCATCATATGCACGGGATATGGTTTCCTTAGCCCAACCACGCCTTCTCGTCAAAACATTCATTTTGTTAATTTAAATTTAAATATTTTCTAAAATTTCACGTAGGTATTTCACTATTTGCAGTTAGTTACTTTTTCTCAAATGAACGACTCTATGTTACAACGTCTTAACTTTTCTCGTTTTGATATAAAAATAAGCTATTGAATTATTGTTGTACAATTTTATCTCCATAGATAAGACTTTTTTCCCACTTTCACAATTTAAAGCTGTTAGCTTTTTTGTATTTAATTTACAAGGTTTCAAATGATTTTTTTGCAAATGAACTAGGTATTTACAAATGAAATGTAAAATTTTTTCTCAAATAAAACACACAGCTTTTGTATTTGTTTTATGATTTAGATATAAGAAAATATCGCCACTTTCAAAGTTTAGTTTTTAGATAATTTGTTCCAAAATGAAATGTTAAATTTTTTTCTCAACTACACTATATCTGTAGTTTTTTGACATAACCGAATAAGTTTGTCTTGATTCTATTCACAAGCTTTTAATTGATTTTCTGCAAATGGAATATTTAATTTTTTGCAAATACAAAGTTTTTGTTATTTTTTATCGTTCGCACTTGATTGATTCCCACGCGAATCAGTTTTCAAATATCGATATTAGAGACCGGAACCCGCACGATCCGGCTCGTAAGGACCAAATTTTTAAATGGTAACGAACGATAAACACAATATTAATTAGCCCGTGTGCTAATTTCCAGCAACCGCTTTCACTAAGTCCGTTTAAAAAAAACTCTTAGTATTTTCAGTTGACTTTAACTTTTTATTGATTTACCGACGGTAATATCGCGTCGGTATGCATATGAGCACAAAAATTTTCTGCCTTTACTTTAATATTTCAATTGCCACAAAGGTGTCTATTTACTTATTAAATAAATTACATAGGTAAAGAGTTTAACAAAGGAAATTAGAGAACAATGAAATCAAGAAAAACAAGTAAGGAAGGTAAAGTTCGGGTGTAACCGAACATTACATACTCAGTTGAGAGCTATGGTGACAACATAAGGGAAAATAACAATGTAGAAAAATGAACCGAGGGTAACCCTAGAATGTGTTTGTATGACATGTGTATCAAATGAAAGGTATTAAAGAGTATTTTAAGAGGGAGTGGGCCATAGTTCTATAGGTGGACGCCATTTAGGGATATCGCCATAAAGTGGATCAGGGTTGACTCTAGAATTTGTTTGTACGATATGGGTATCAAACGAAAGGTATTAATGAGTATTTTAAAAGGGAGTGGGCCTTAGTTCTATGGGTGGACGCCTTTTCGGGATATCGCCATAAACGTGGACCAGGTGTGACTCTAGATTGCGTTTGTACAATATGGGTATGAAATGAAAGGTGTTAATGAGTATTTTAAAAGGGCGTTGGCCTTAGTTCTATAGGTGGACGCCTTTTCGAGATATCGCCATAAAGGTGGACCAGGGGTGACTCTAGAATTCGTTTGTACAATATGGGTTTCAAATGAAAGGTGTTAATGAGTATTTTAAAAGAGCGTGGGCCTTAGTTCTATAGGTGGACGCCTTTTCGAGATATCGCCGTAAAGGTGGACCAGGGGTGACTCTAGAATTTGTTTGTACGATATGGGTATCAAATGAAAGGTGTTAATGAGTATTTTAAAAGGGAGTGGGCCTTAGTTCCATAGGTGGATGCCTTTTCGAGATATCGCCATAAAGGTGGGCCAGGGGTGACTCTAGAATTTTTTTGTACGATATGGGTATCAAATGAAAGGTGTTAATGAGTATTTTAAAAAGGAGTGGGCGTTAGTTCTATATGTGGGCGCCTTTTCGAGATATCGCCATAAACTTGGACCAGGGGTGACTCTAGAATGTGTTTGTACGATATGGGTATCAAATTAAAGGTATTAATGAGGGTTTTAAAAGGGAGTGGCCCTTAGTTGTATATGTGAAGGCGTTTTCGAGATATCGACCAAAATGTGGACAAGGGTGATCCAGAACTTCGTCTGTCGGGTACCGCTAATTTATTTATATATTTAATACCACGAACAGTATTCCTTCCAAGATTCGAAGGGCTTTTGATTTCGCCCTGCAAAACTTTTTCATTTTCTTCTACTTAATATGGTAGGTGTCACACCCATTTTACCAAGTTTTTTTCTAAAGTTATATTTTGCGTCAAGAGACCAATACAGTTACCATGTTTCATCCCTTTTTTCGTATTTGGTATATAATTATGGCATTTTTTTAATTTTTCGTAATTTTCGATATTGAAAAAGTGGGCGTGGTCATAGTCGGATTTCGGCCATTTTTTACACCAATACAAAGTGAGTTCAGGTAAGTACGTGATCGGAGTTTAGTAAAGATATATCGATTTTTGCTCAAGTTATCGTGTTAAAGGCCGAGCGGAAGGATAGACGGTCGACTGTGTATAAAAACTGGGCGCGGCTTCAACCGATTTCGCCCTTTTTCACAGAAAACAGTTATCGTCCTAGAATCCAAGCCTCTACCAAATTTCACAAGGATTGGTAAATTTTTCTTCGACTTATGGCATTAAAAGTATCCTAGACAAATTAAATGAAAAAGGGCGGAGCCAGGCCCATTTTGAAATTTTCTTTTATTTTTGTATTTTGCTGCACCATATCATTACTGGAGTTGAATGTTGGCATAATTTACTTATATACTGTAAAGATATTAACTTTTCTTTTAAAATTTGAATTAAAAATTTTTTTTTTTTAAAAGTGGGCGTGGTTGTTCTCCGATTTTGCTAATTTTTAGTAAGCAGACATATAGTAATAAGAGTAACGTTCCTGCCAAATTTCATCATGATATCTTCAACGACTGCCAAATAACAGCTTGCAAAACTTCTAAATTACCTTCTTTTAAAAGTGGGCGGTGCCACGCCCATTGTCCAAAATTTTACCATTTTTCTATTCTGCGTCATAAGTTCAACTAACTTACCAAGTTTCATCGCTTAATCCGTACTTGGTAATGAATTATCGCACTTTTTCGATTTTTCGAAATATTCGATATCGAAAAAGTGGGCGTGGTTATTGTCCGATATCGTTCATTTTAAATAGCGATTTGAGATGAGTGCCCAGGAACCTACATACCAAATTTCATCAAGATACCTCAAAATTTACTCAAGTTATCGTGTTAACGGACAGACAGACGGACGGGCGGACGGACATGGCTCAATCGATTTTTTTTTTTCGATACTGATATATGGAAGTCTATATCTATCTCGATTCCTTTATACCTGTACAACCAACCGTTATCCAATCAAAGTTAATATACTCCGTGAGCTCTGCTCAACTGAGTATAATAAAATAATAGAAAATATTGGAACCAATAAGTGGACTGTAACAATTGACTGCGTAGCGGTAGAATCGTATGATGCTGCTGGCATTGAATTTGCATTCGCTTTGTATGTACATAGGGATAGGCATACATATGTAAATATATATGTCTGTACGCTTGTTATTAGGCAAATGCATGCTAGTGAGCGCTCAACAGGTTTAGTAGGCTATGCAGTTATTATGTACTAAATATGATGTTATGTTGAAGGAGTTGAATGACTTCCGGCGTATGACGATATCTCAGAGGTTACCAAGTAGTTATTACGATGGAACAAAGTAGTCTGCGGTTCCCAAACACAATGGAAACCGAAAAAGACAGAGGAATCAACTATCTAGACCTCACGATAAATATTTATAAAGAAGCCAAAGGATTTAACTATGACATATATAGAAAGCCAACGGCCCCGACACAATAATACATAATAACTCAAATCACCCCCAAACAGCATAAAAATGCAGCATTAAGGCACTTGGTACATAGACTTGAAAGAACACCTCTTACACAAAAGGCATATAAGAGAGAACTTGAGGTCATATATAATATCGCTGCAAACAATGTATATAAAAAATCACTAGTAGATAAGCTCAGAAGGACAAATGGAGAACCAAAAAGAAATAATGAAAAGGGAAATAATAGCTGGACGACGATGACAAATACTGGAAAAGCAACATATAAATTAGCAAACTTCTTTAAAAAATACAACATTAACACAGCATTCGAAACATCGAACAATCTAGGGCGAAAACTAAGAACTAACACTAACTCAGACGATCCGTTTATTAGCCGCGGCATATACAAGCTTACCTGCGGACGCAAGCATAGTTACATGGGACAAACAGGACGGCAAATAAGAACGAGGTTCAGAGAACATATTAGAGTTTTCAACAAAAAATACGGAATCTAAACATTATACCCGAGTCTAACTTCGCAAATCACATGGTCGAGAATGAATGTTTCCGAGCAAACATCAATAAAACAGTTAGGGTTCTTCACATACAACCAAAAGGCCGACGTCTCAACGTACTCGAAAACATGGAATTCTACAAACAGAAAACATTCGACGGTAGAATAATAAACGAACAGATAAACACAATTTCTGACACAATATTCGAGCCTTTAAAACTTGTTTACAAGTAACAAAGTAATCACACAGGTACAACAGAAAAACACACAACAACAAACAAGTCAGGAAGGCTAAGTTCGGGTGTGACCGAACATTACATACTCAGTTGAGAGCTATGGAGACAAAATAAGGAAAATCACCATGTAGGAAAATGAACCTAGGGTAACCCTGGAATGTGGTTGTATGACATGTGTATCAAATGGAAGGTATTAAAGAGTATTTTAAGAGAGAGTAGGCCATAGATCTATGGATGGACGCCATTTAGGGATGTCGCCATAAAGGTGGACCAGGGCTGACTCAAGAATTTGTTTGTACGATATGGGTATCAAATGAAAGGTGTTACTGAGCATTTTAAGAGGGAGCGGGCCTTAGGTCTATCGGTGGACGCCTTTTCGAGATATCGCCATTAAGGTGGGCGTGACTCTAGAATGTGTTTGTACGATATGGGTATCAAATGAAAGGTGTTAATGAGTATTTTCAAAGGGAGTGATCCTTAGTTCCATAGGTGGACACCGTTTCGAGATATCGCCATAAAGGTGAACCAGGGGCGACTCTAGAATGTGTTTGTACGATATGGGTATCAAATGAAAGGAGTTAATGAGTATTTTGAAAGGGAGTGATCCTTAGTTCTATAGGTGGAAAGAAGCCTTTTCGAGATATCGCCATAAAGGTGGACCAAGGGTGACTCTAGAATCTTTGTACGATATGGGTATCAAACGAAAGGTGTTACTGAGCACTTTAAGAGGGAGTGGGCATTAGGTCTATAGGTGGACGCCTTTTCGAGATATCGCCATTAGGGTGGGCCAGGGGTGACTCTAGAATGTTTGTACGATATGGGTATCAAACGAAGGGTGTTACTGAGCATTTTAAGAGGGAGTGGGCATTAGGTCTATAAGTGGACGCCTTTTCGAGATATCGCCATTAAGGTGGGCCAGGGTGACTCTAGAATTTGTTTGTACGATATGGGTATCAAATGAAAGGTGGTAATGAGTATTTTAAAAGGGAGTAATCCTTAGTTCTATAGGTGGACGCCTTTTCGAGATATCGCCATAAAGGTGGACCAAGGGTGACTGTAGAATCTTTGTACGATATGGGTATCAAACGAAAGGTGTTACTGAGCATTTTAAGAGGGAGTGGGCATTAGGTATATAGGTGGACAACTTTTCGATATATCGCCATTAGGGTGGGCCAGGGGTGACTCTAGAATGTTTGTACGATATGGGTATCAAACGAAAGGTGTTACTGAGCATTTTAGGAGGGAGAGGGCATTAGGTCTATAGGTGGACGCCTTTTCGAGATATCGCCATTAGGGTGGGCCAGGGGTGACTCTAGAATGTGTTTGTACGATATGGGTATCAAATGAAAGGAGTTAATGAGTATTTTGAAAGGGAGTGATCCTTAGTTCTATAGGTGGAAAGAAGCCTTTTCGAGATATCGCCATAAAGGTGGACCAAGTGTGACTCTAGAATGTTTGTACGATATGGGTATCAACCGAAGGGTGTGACTGAGCATTTTAAGAGGGAGTGGGCATTAGGTCTATAAGTGAACGCCTTTTCGAGATATCGCCATTAGGGTGGGCCAGGGTGACTCTAGAATGTGTTTGTACGATATAGGTATCAAATGAAAGGTGGTAATGAGTATTTTAAAAGGGAGTAATCCTTAGTTCTATAGGTGGACGCCTTTTCGAGATATCGCCATAAAGGTGGACCAAGGGTGACTCTAGAATCTTTGTACGGTATGGGTATCAAACGAAAGGTGCTACTGAGCATTTTAAGAGGGAGTGGGCATTAGGTCTATAGGTGGGCGCCTTTTCGAGATATCGCCATTAGGGTGGGCCAGGGGTGACTCTATAATGTGTTTGTACGATATGGGTATCAAACGAAAGGTGTTACTGAGCACTTTAAGAGGGAGTGGACATTAGGTCTATAGGTGGACGCCTTTTCGAGATATCGCCATTAGGGTGGGCCAGGGGTGACTCTAGAATGTTTGTACGATATGGGTATCAAACGAAGGGTGTTACTGAGCATTTTAAGAGGGAGTGGGCATTAGGTCTATAAGTGGACGCCTTTTCGAGATATCGCCATTAGGGTGGGCCAGGGTGACTCTAGAATGTGTTTGTACGATATGGGTATCAAATGAAAGGTGGTAATGAGTATTTTAAAAGGGAGTAATCCTTAGTTCTATAGGTGGACGCCTTTTCGAGATATCGCCATAAAGGTGGACCAAGGATGACTCTAGAATCTTTGTACGATATGGGTATCAAACGAAAGGTGTTACTGAGCATTTTAAGAGGGAGTGGGCATTAGGTCTATAGGTGGACAACTTTTCGATATATCGCCATTAGGGTGGGCCAGGGGTGACTCTAGAATGTTTGTACGATATGGGTATCAAACGAAAGGTGTTACTGAGCATTTTAGGAGGGAGAGGGCATTAGGTCTATAGGTGGACGCCTTTTCGAGATATCGCCATTAGGGTGGACCAGGGGTGACTCCAGAATGTGTTTGTACGATATGGATATCAAACTAAAGGTATTAATGAGGGTTTTAAAAGCGAGTAGCCCTTAGATGTATATGTGAAGGCGTTTTCGCGATATCGACCAAAATGTGGACCAGGTGATCCAGAAAATCATCTTTTTCATTTTCTTCTACTTAATATGGTAGGTGTCACACCCATTTTACAAAGTTATATTTTGCGTCAATAAACCAATCCAATTACCATGTTTCATCCTTTTTTTCGTATTTGGTATAGAATTATGGAATTTTTTTTCATTTTTCGTAATTTTCGATATCGATAAAGTGGGCGTGGTTATGGTCGGATTTCGGCCATTTTTTATACCAATATAAGGTGAGTTCAGATAAGTGCGTGGACTAAGTTCAGTAAAGATATATCGGTTTTTGCTCAAGTTATTGTGTTAACGGCCGAGAGGAAGGCCAGACGGTGGACTGTGTATAAAAACTGGGCGTGTCTTCCACCGATTTCGCCCATTTTCACAGAAAACAGTTACCGTCATAGAGTCTATGCCTCTACCAAATTTAAGAAGGATTGGTAAATTTTTGTTCGACTTATGGCATTAAAAGTATTCTAGACAAACTAAATGAAAATGGGCGGAGCCACGCCCATTTTGAAATTCTCTTTTATTTTTGTATTTTGTTGCATCATATCATTACTGGAGTTGAATTCTGACTTAATATACTTATATACAGTAAAGATATTAAATTTTTTGTTAAAATTTGAATTAAAAAAAATTTTTTTTTAAAAAGTGGACGTGCTCTTCATCCAATTTTGCTAATTTTTATTTAGCACATATATAGTAATAGTAGTAACGTTCCTGCCAAATTTCATAATGATATCTTCAACGACTGCCAAATTACAGCTTGCAAAACTTTTAAATTACCTTCTTGTAAAAGTGGGCGGTGCCACGCCCATTGTCCAAAATCTTACTAATTTTCTATTCTACGTCATAACGTCAACCCACCTACCAAGTTTCATCGCTTTATCCCCCTTTGGTAATGAATTATCGCATTTTTTCGGTTTTTCGAAATTTTCGATATCGAAAAAATGGGCGTGGTTATAGTCCGATATCGTTAATTTTAAATAGCGATCTGAGATGAGTGCCCAGGAATCTACATACCAAATTTCATCAAGATACCTCAAAATTTACTCAAGTTATCGTGTTAACGGACGGACGGACGGGCGGCCGGACGGACGGACGGACGGACGGACGGACGGACATGGCTCAATCAAATTTTTTTTCGATCCTGATTATTTTGATATATGGAAGTCTATATCTATCTCGATTCCTTTATATATGTACAACCAACCGTTATCCAATCAAACTTAATATACTCTGTGAGCTCTGCTCAACTGAGTATAATAAACACAAAACAATTAACACACCAAAACAACAAACCCACAAAGAAGGCCAATACCTGCTCATGCACCTACGAACTATAAATACAGGACAAACAACAACAAAAGATCAGAACGAAAATCGACACTGATGATGGCACAACGCCGAAACCGGTTTGTCTCAAAACCAAATTTGACAAGGGATGACGGATGATCGTTCCAATATACATCATTTATCCACCCTGTCGGAAAATCAACAAAACAAGATAAGTCAATTATTGCTTGTCAGGCTTTTAACTTGAACGCGAACGGACTACTAACAATTTACAAGCGACACCTACTGAAAATATATACAGCAAAGGCGAGCATTTTGTTCAACAAACAATGCCTGGAATTGAATGTTACTCCAAAATTCGCTAAAATAACATTAACGGCAAATACCAAAGCTAGCTGGAAAACAGTTAGAAAAGCGGAAAAGGATTTTTAAAAATATGAGTTGGAAAGCTTATACTCGAAGAAGGATGAGATAAATGCCGAATTATTACCTATCCATGTAAGATTGGCAGAACAACTACTTACGACTGCATTAATGGAATGTTTCGACCACATTAAGACAGAGGTCGATCAGGAATTACAACAAAAATACAGGTCGCTGAACCGAAAATTGGACAAGCTGGCAGGACGACGAGAGGGTAACCAAAACCAAAACTCACCAGTTTCATGACAAGTTCGTTAACCTCACAACAGTGGCCATTACAAAGGAAGAGGCACAAATTCTCGAAAAGGGCCTGAAGCACAATATCATCGACCAAAATACAGTAAGAAAAACGGAGCAAGCGATTGTAGATGCGGAGATCGCAATGTCATTGATACAACAGGAAGAACAGGAGCACACAATACACATGTGCAGGGAAATCATAAAAAGGAGGTTATGGTTATGGTTTATTCATTTTTTCTTCCATCGTAACATATTAACTGAAGTTAACATCATTTAGATTGAAATATAAGAAAAAAGGTAAAGCATTCTGTAAAATATGATATAATAGAGTTGAATGCTACAACTAAATAAATTATTAAATCTAATGTGTGGGGTTACATGGCACTTAAAAATCAATTAAAATGAGTATGTATGTATATGGCGAAATAACAAAATTTTTAATTCAGGAACAAATTAAGCAACAGGGTCCAGCAAATTTTTGATATCATTATGTGAAAGCCCAAGAAGGACAAAATTCTAATACAGAGGAGAAAACAATAAAGAATGTACGGCATAAACTAAGGAAAAACAATATTATCACAACGAAAGCGGACAAAGGATACACCACCGTGCTAATGGAAAAAGAGAAATATATATCCAAAACCGAAGATCTCATAGAGGAAATGAAATGTCGAAGAACGAGAGAGGATCCCGCAGATGAATACCAAAAACAAATCAAAGTTACTATAAAAAATGCAACAAATATAGTAGATTCTAACATGGCACATAGGTTGGTCCAAACGAACCCTTCGGCTCCTCCACTGATTGCGCTACCAAAAATCCACAAGCCGGAAACGCCAATGAGGCCCATCATTAATTTTAAATCGGCACCATGTTACAAACTTTCCAAATATTTAAAAATGATATTGAAAGATACTCTGGAGCTAAGGAACGAATATGCAATAGCTAACACAACAGAACTAATAGAGAGACTTGACACCGTAGAGCTAACAAAGAACAGCAAATTGGTATCTTTTGACATAAAAGATTTATACCCATCAATACCACTATCGGAGACTTTGGACATAGTTAGCTCAACAATAGTTCCTAATACGAAAATTAAAGTGAAACGTATGCAAATCACAAATACGCTAAGAACCACTTTACGTCAAAACTATTTTCAATTCAACAATAAAATATATAGACAAACAAACGGTCTTGGAATGGGAAGCCCCACATCAGCAATTCCTATGGAAGTCTTCATGCAAAATATGAAAGAAAAGTACATACAGGAGCTGAATTCCAAATTAGGCGTGTCATTTTATGCTAGATACGTTGATGACATAATATGCGTTTTAACTACTAATAACGAAGAGCTGGTACTGGAGTACCTCAACAAGCAGCACGGAAATATAAAATTTACAACGGAAACCGAAAAAGCCGGTGGAATCAACTATGTAGACCTCACGATAAATATTGATAAAGAAGCCAAAAGATTTAACTATGACATATATAGAAAGCCAACGGCCACCGACACAATAATACATAATACCACAAATCACCCCAACAGCATAAAAATGCAGCATTAAGGCACTTGGTACATATACTTGAAATGACACCTCTTACACAAGAGGCATATAAGAGAGAACTTGAGGTCATATATAAAATCGCTGGAAACAATGGATATAAAAAATCACTAGTAAATAAGCTCAGAAGGACAAATGGAGAACCAAAAAGAAATAATGAAAAGGGAAATAATAGCTGGACGACCATGACATATACTGGAAAAGCAACATATAAATTGGCAAATTTCTTTAAAAAATACAACATTAACACAGCATTCGAAACATCGAACAATCTAGGGCGAAAACTAAGAACTAACACTAAGTCAGAGGATCCGTTTAGCAGCCATGGCGTATACAAGCTTACCTGCGGATGGCAGCATAGTTACATAGGACAAACAGGACGGCAAATAAGAACGATGTTCAGAGAACATATTAGAGATTACAACAAAAAAATACGGAATCCAAACATTATACCCGAGTCTAACTTCGCGAATCACATGGTCGAGAATGAATGTTCCCCAGCAAACATCAATAAAACAGTTAGGGTTCTTCACATACTACCAAAAGCCGACGTCTCAACGTTCTCGAAAACATGGAAATCTAAAAACAGAAAACATTCGACGTTAGAATAATAAACGAACAGATAAACACAATTTCTGACACAATATTCGAGCCTTTAAAACTTGTTTACAAGTAACAAAGTAATCACACAGGTACAACAGACAAACACACAAAAACAAATAAACACAAAACAATTAACACACCAAAACAACAAACCCACAAAGAAGGCCAATACCTGCTCATGCACCTACGAACTATAAACACAGGACAAACAACAACAAAAGATCAGAACGAAAATCGACACTGATGATGGCACAACGCCGAAACCGGTTTGTCTCAAAACCAAATTTGACAAGGGATGACGGAAGATCGTTCCAATATACATCATTTATCCACTCTGTGGAAAATCAACAAAACAAGATAAGTCAGTTATTGCTTGTCAGGCTTTTAACTTGAACGCGGACGGACTACTAACAATTTACAAGCGACGCCTACTGAAAATAAAAGCAATAAAAGCACAATTTCTTATTTTTCACAGTCATTCGTTTGGCATTAACCTCAAGTGCTTTAAACTTAAGGCAATGGGTTAGGGTGTGTATATCTGTGCATTGCACAACACACTGATTATTGTGCTTCACTTTTGATGAATTTGCAAAATGTGCTACGGCAGCCCGCCGACCTGTTGAATGAGTACTAGGTTGGCATGACTCCAGAGAATCACATCGGCGAACTAAAAATTGCAGCAACTCTTCAAATGTCCGTTCCATTACAGCGTCGCTGGATTCTGCCCAATCCTTCTTTGTTTCGTCATCCACCTTGCCCAAAAGTATGTGGATAAGCCATGGATCACGTTGGTTGGAGTTGAGAGCATTAAGTCCTCGAATGACTTCATCTGCTCCGTCAGTTATTTTCCGCAAAGAATTCGCATTTTCCGTGTGGCAAGTAGGAAGAGATAAAAAGGATTGAATAAACGATCGTACGATAAGCGGTTTACGATCATACCGCTGTGTCAGACGATCCCATGCCTCCAAATAATTTGCATCTGTCAGCGCCAAATGCTTCACCAGCTGCAAGGCTTCTCCAGCTAGGTAGGACTTCAAATAATGAAATTTTTGTGTCGGTGTTAGATTATTATTTTGATCGATGGCACCCGTAAATAAATCCCTGAACGAGGGCCAATCTTGATAACTACCGGAAAACGTTGGTACTTGGATTTTTGGTAAGTGGATATTCGAAATAGTTTGTGTTTCATTTAGGCGTTCGAGGAAAGCAGCTTGTTGCCCAGCCAACTTGTTGATCGAATCTTCATTCGACGCACCTGGCAAGTCTCGAGTCTTGCCTTTCAGTGCGGTAGACAGCAATGCATGAGCCATAAAATACTTATCCTTGTAGTTCAGTATGTCGTCTACTACTACTACTGGATCTACGAACCCTTCTTGATCCTCGTACTCGTAGAGCTGCTTGCTCCATTCAGACAACTCACTAAAACTTAGCTCTAGCTTTTGTAAGCGATTTGCCAAGAGCTCCGCGTTGACTGTCTCCTCAATATTTTGAGCTGCATCATATGCACGGGATATGGTTTCCTTAGCCCAACCACGCCTTCTCGTCAAAACATTCATTTTGTTAATTTAAATTTAAATATTTTCTAAAATTTCACGTAGGTATTTCACTATTTGCAGTTAGTTACTTTTTCTCAAATGAACGACTCTATGTTACAACGTCTTAACTTTTCTCGTTTTGATATAAAAATAAGCTATTGAATTATTGTTGTACAATTTTATCTCCATAGATAAGACTTTTTTCCCACTTTCACAATTTAAAGCTGTTAGCTTTTTTGTATTTAATTTACAAGGTTTCAAATGATTTTTTTGCAAATGAACTAGGTATTTACAAATGAAATGTAAAATTTTTTCTCAAATAAAACACACAGCTTTTGTATTTGTTTTATGATTTAGATATAAGAAAATATCGCCACTTTCAAAGTTTAGTTTTTAGATAATTTGTTCCAAAATGAAATGTTCAATTTTTTTCTCAACTACACTATATCTGTAGTTTTTTGACATAACCGATTAAGTTTGTCTTGATTCTATTCACAAGCTTTTAATTGACTTTCTGCAAATGGAATATTTAATTTTTTGCAAATACACAGTTTTTGTTATTTTTTATCGTTCGCACTTGATTGATTCCCACGCGAATCAGTTTTCAAATATCGATATTAGAGACCGGAACCCGCACGATCCGGCTCGTAAGGACCAAATTTTTAAATGGTAACGAACGATAAACACAATATTAATTAGCCCGTGTGCTAATTTCCAGCAACCGCTTTCACTAAGTCCGTTTAAAATAAAACTCTTAGTATTTTCAGTTGACTTTAACTTTTTATTGATTTACCGACGGTAATATCGCGTCGGTATGCATATGAGCACAAAAATTTTCTGCCTTTACTTTAATATTTCAATTGCCACAAAGGTGTCTATTTACTTATTAAATAAATTACATAGGTAAAGAGTTTAACAAAGGAAATTAGAGAACAATGAAATCAAGAAAAAACAAGTAAGGAAGGTAAAGTTCGGGTGTAACCGAACATTACATACTCAGTTGAGAGCTATGGTGGCAACATAAGGGAAAATAACAATGTAGAAAAATGAACCGAGGGTAACCCTAGAATGTGTTTGTATGACATGTGTATCAAATGAAAGGTATTAAAGAGTATTTTAAGAGGGAGTGGGCCATAGTTCTATAGGTGGACGCCATTTAGGGATATCGCCATAAAGTGGATCAGGGTTGACTCTAGAATTTGTTTGTACGATATGGGTATCAAATGAAAGGTATTAATGAGTATTTTAAAAGGGAGTGGGCCTTAGTTCTATGGGTGGACGCCTTTTCGGGATATCGCCATAAACGTGGACCAGGTGTGACTCTAGATTGCGTTTGTACAATATGGGTATGAAATGAAAGGTGTTAATGAGTATTTTAAAAGGGCGTTGGCCTTAGTTCTATAGGTGGACGCCTTTTCGAGATATCGCCATAAAGGTGGACCAGGGGTGACTCTAGAATTCGTTTGTACAATATGGGTTTCAAATGAAAGGTGTTAATGAGTATTTTAAAAGAGCGTGGGCCTTAGTTCTATAGGTGGACGCCTTTTCGAGATATCGCCGTAAAGGTGGACCAGGGGTGACTCTAGAATTTGTTTGTACGATATGGGTATCAAATGAAAGGTGTTAATGAGTATTTTAAAAGGGAGTGGGCCTTAGTTCCATAGGTGGATGCCTTTTCGAGATATCGCCATAAAGGTGGGCCAGGGGTGACTCTAGAATTTTTTTGTACGATATGGGTATCAAATGAAAGGTGTTAATGAGAATTTTAAAAAGGAGTGGGCGTTAGTTCTATATGTGGACGCCTTTTCGAGATATCGCCATAAACTTGGACCAGGGGTGACTCTAGAATGTGTTTGTACGATATGGGTATCAAATTAAAGGTATTAATGAGGGTTTTAAAAGGGAGTGGCCCTTAGTTGTATATGTGAAGGCGTTTTCGAGATATCGACCAAAATGTGGACAAGGTTGATCCAGAACTTCGTCTGTCGGGTACCGCTAATTTATTTATATATTTAATACCACGAACAGTATTCCTTCCAAGATTCGAAGGGCTTTTGATTTCGCCCTGCAAAACTTTTTCATTTTCTTCTACTTAATATGGTAGGTGTCACACCCATTTTACCAAGTTTTTTTCTAAAGTTATATTTTGCGTCAAGAGACCAATACAGTTACCATGTTTCATCCCTTTTTTCGTATTTGGTATATAATTATGGCATTTTTTTAATTTTTCGTAATTTTCGATATCGAAAAAGTGGGCGTGGTCATAGTCGGATTTCGGCCATTTTTTACACCAATACAAAGTGAGTTCAGGTAAGTACGTGATCGGAGTTTAGTAAAGATATATCGATTTTTGCTCAAGTTATCGTGTTAAAGGCCGAGCGGAAGGATAGACGGTCGACTGTGTATAAAAACTGGGCGCGGCTTCAACCGATTTCGCCCTTTTTCACAGAAAACAGTTATCGTCCTAGAATCTAAGCCTCTACCAAATTTCACAAGGATTGGTAAATTTTTCTTCGACTTATGGCATTAAAAGTATCCTAGACAAATTAAATGAAAAAGGGCGGAGCCAGGCCCATTTTAAAATTTTCTTTTATTTTTGTATTTTGCTGCACCATATCATTACTGGAGTTGAATGTTGGCATAATTTACTTATATACTGTAAAGATATTAACTTTTCTTTTAAAATTTGAATTAAAAAAATTTTTTTTTAAAAAGTGGGCGTAGTTGTTCTCCGATTTTGCTAATTTTTAGTAAGCAGACATATAGTAATAAGAGTAACGTTCCTGCCAAATTTCATCATGATATCTTCAACGACTGCCAAATAACAGCTTGCAAAACTTCTAAATTACCTTCTTTTAAAAGTGGGCGGTGCCACGCCCATTGTCCAAAATTTTACCATTTTTCTATTCTGCGTCATAAGTTCAACTAACTTACCAAGTTTCATCGCTTAATCCGTACTTGGTAATGAATTATCGCACTTTTTCGATTTTTCGAAATATTCGATATCGAAAAAGTGGGCGTGGTTATTGTCCGATATCGTTCATTTTAAATAGCGATTTGAGATGAGTGCCCAGGAACCTACATACCAAATTTCATCAAGATACCTCAAAATTTACTCAAGTTATCGTGTTAACGGACAGACAGACGGACGGGCGGACGGACATGGCTCAATCGATTTTTTTTTTCGATACTGATATATGGAAGTCTATATCTATCTCGATTCCTTTATACCTGTACAACCAACCGTTATCCAATCAAAGTTAATATACTCTGTGAGCTCTGCTCAACTGAGTATAATAAAATAATAGAAAATATTGGAACCAATAAGTGGACTGTAACAATTGACTGCGTAGCGGTAGAATCGTATGATGCTGCTGGCATTGAATTTGCATTCGCTTTGTATGTACATAGGGATAGGCATACATATGTAAATATATATGTCTGTACGCTTGTTATTAGGCAAATGCATGCTAGTGAGCGCTCAACAGGTTTAGTAGGCTATGCAGTTATTATGTACTAAATATGATGTTATGTTGAAGGAGTTGAATGACTTCCGGCGTATGACGATATCTCAGAGGTTACCAAGTAGTTATTACGATGGAACAAAGTAGTCTGCGGTTCCCAAACACAATGGAAACCGAAAAAGACAGAGGAATCAACTATCTAGACCTCACGATAAATATTTATAAAGAAGCCAAAGGATTTAACTATGACATATATAGAAAGCCAACGGCCCCGACACAATAATACATAATAACTCAAATCACCCCCAAACAGCATAAAAATGCAGCATTAAGGCACTTGGTACATAGACTTGAAAGAACACCTCTTACACAAAAGGCATATAAGAGAGAACTTGAGGTCATATATAATATCGCTGCAAACAATGTATATAAAAAATCACTAGTAGATAAGCTCAGAAGGACAAATGGAGAACCAAAAAGAAATAATGAAAAGGGAAATAATAGCTGGACGACGATGACAAATACTGGAAAAGCAACATATAAATTAGCAAACTTCTTTAAAAAATACAACATTAACACAGCATTCGAAACATCGAACAATCTAGGGCGAAAACTAAGAACTAACACTAACTCAGACGATCCGTTTATTAGCCGCGGCATATACAAGCTTACCTGCGGACGCAAGCATAGTTACATGAGACAAACAGGACGGCAAATAAGAACGAGGTTCAGAGAACATATTAGAGTTTTCAACAAAAAATACGGAATCTAAACATTATACCCGAGTCTAACTTCGCGAATCACATGGTCGAGAATGAATGTTTCCGAGCAAACATCAATAAAACAGTTAGGGTTCTTCACATACAACCAAAAGGCCGACGTCTCAACGTACTCGAAAACATGGAATTCTACAAACAGAAAACATTCGACGGTAGAATAATAAACGAACAGATAAACACAATTTCTGACACAATATTCGAGCCTTTAAAACTTGTTTACAAGTAACAAAGTAATCACACAGGTACAACAGAAAAACACACAACAACAAATAAACACAAAACAATTAACACACTAAAACAACAAACCCACAAAGAAGGCCAATACCTGCTCATGCACCTACGAACTATAAATACAGGACAAACAACAACAAAAGATCAGAACGAAAATCGACACTGATGATGGCACAACGCCGAAACCGGTTTGTCTCAAAACCAAATTTGACAAGGGATGACGGATGATCGTTCCAATATACATCATTTATCCACCCTGTCGGAAAATCAACAAAACAAGATAAGTCAATTATTGCTTGTCAGGCTTTTAACTTGAACGCGAACGGACTACTAACAATTTACAAGCGACACCTACTGAAAATATATACAGCAAAGGCGAGCATTTTGTTCAACAAACAATGCCTGGAATTGAATGTTACTCCAAAATTCGCTAAAATAACATTAAAGGCAAATACCAAAGCTAGCTGGAAAACAGTTAGAAAAGCGGAAAAGGATTTTTAAAAATATGAGTTGGAAAGCTTATACTCGAAGAAGGATGAGATAAATGCCGAATTATTACCTATCCATGTAAGATTGGCAGAACAACTACCTACGACTGCATTAATGGAATGTTTCGACCACATTAAGACAGAGGTCGATCAGGAATTACAACAAAAATACAGGTCGCTGAACCGAAAATTGGACAAGCTGGCAGGACGACGAGAGGGTAACCAAAACCAAAACTCACCAGTTTCATGACAAGTTCGTTAACCTCACAACAGTGGCCATTACAAAGGAAGAGGCACAAATTCTCGAAAAGGGCCTGAAGCACAATATCATCGACCAAAATACAGTAAGAAAAACGGAGCAAGCGATTGTAGATGCGGAGATCGCAATGTCATTGATACAACAGGAAGAACAGGAGCACACAATACACATGTGCAGGGAAATCATAAAAAGGAGGTTATGGTTATGGTTTATTCATTTTTTCTTCCATCGTAACATATTAACTGAAGTTAACATCATTTAGATTGAAATATAAGAAAAAAGGTAAAGCATTCTGTAAAATATGATATAATAGAGTTGAATGCTACAACTAAATAAATTATTAAATCTAATGTGTGGGGTTACATGGCACTTAAAAATCAATTAAAATGAGTATGTATGTATATGGCGAAATAACAAAATTTTTAATTCAGGGACAAATTAAGCAACAGGGTCCAGCAAATTTTTGATATCATTATGTGAAAGCCCAAGAAGGACAAAATTCTAATACAGAGGAGAAAACAATAAAGAATGTACGGCATAAACTAAGGAAAAACAATATTATCACAACGAAAGCGGACAAAGGATACACCACCGTGCTAATGGAAAAAGGGAAATATATATCCAAAACCGAAGATCTCATAGAGGAAATGAAATGTCGAAGAACGAGAGAGGATCTCGCAGATGAATACCAAAAACAAATCAAAGTTACTATAAAAAATGCAACAAATATAGTAGATTCTAACATGGCACATAGGTTGGTCCAAATGAACCCTTCGGCTCCTCCACTGATTGCGCTACCAAAAATCCACAAGCCGGAAACGCCAATGAGGCCCATCATTAATTTTAAATCGGCACCATGTTACAAACTTTCCAAATATTTAAAAATGATATTGAAAGATACTCTGGAGCTAAGGAACGAATATGCAATAGCTAACACAACAGAACTAATAGAGAGACTTGACACCGTAGAGCTAACAAAGAACAGCAAATTGGTATCTTTTGACATAAAAGATTTATACCCATTAATACCACTATCGGAGACTTTGGACATAGTTAGCTCAACAATAGTTCCTAATACGAAAATTAAAGTGAAACGTATGCAAATCACAAATACGCTAAGAACCACTTTACGTCAAAACTATTTTCAATTCAACAATAAAATATATAGACAAACAAACGGTCTTGGAATGGGAAGCCCCACATCAGCAATTCCTATGGAAGTCTTCATGCAAAATCTGAAAGAAAAGTACATACAGGAGCTGAATTCCAAATTAGGCGTGTCATTTTATGCTAGATACGTTGATGACATAATATGCGTTTTAACTACTAATAACGAAGAGCTGGTACTGGAGTACCTCAACAAGCAGCACGGAAATATAAAATTTACAACGGAAACCGAAAAAGCCGGTGGAATCAACTATGTAGACCTCACGATAAATATTGATAAAGAAGCCAAAAGATTTAACTATGACATATATAGAAAGCCAACGGCCACCGACACAATAATACATAATACCACAAATCACCCCAACAGCATAAAAATGCAGCATTAAGGCACTTGGTACATATACTTGAAAGGACACCTCTTACACAAGAGGCATATAAGAGAGAACTTGAGGTCATATATAAAATCGCTGGAAACAATGGATATAAAAAATCACTAGTAAATAAGCTCAGAAGGACAAATGGAGAACCAAAAAGAAATAATGAAAAGGGAAATAATAGCTGGACGACCATGACATATACTGGAAAAGCAACATATAAATTGGCAAATTTCTTTAAAAAATACAACATTAACACAGCATTCGAAACATCGAACAATCTAGGGCGAAAACTAAGAACTAACACTAAGTCAGAGGATCCGTTTAGCAGCCATGGCGTATACAAGCTTACCTGCGGATGGCAGCATAGTTACATAGGACAAACAGGACGGCAAATAAGAACGATGTTCAGAGAACATATTAGAGATTACAACAAAAAAATACGGAATCCAAACATTATACCCGAGTCTAACTTCGCGAATCACATGGTCGAGAATGAATGTTCCCCAGCAAACATCAATAAAACAGTTAGGGTTCTTCACATACTACCAAAAGCCGACGTCTCAACGTTCTCGAAAACATGGAAATCTAAAAACAGAAAACATTCGACGTTAGAATAATAAACGAACAGATAAACACAATTTCTGACACAATATTCGAGCCTTTAAAACTTGTTTACAAGTAACAAAGTAATCACACAGGTACAACAGACAAACACACAAAAACAAATAAACACAAAACAATTAACACACCAAAACAACAAACCCACAAAGAAGGCCAATACCTGCTCATGCACCTACGAACTATAAATACAGGACAAACAACAACAAAAGATCAGAACGAAAATTGACACTGATGATGGCACAACGCCGAAACCGGTTTGTCTCAAAACCAAATTTGACAAGGGATGACGGAAGATCGTTCCAATATACATCATTTATCCACCCTGTCGGAAAATCAACAAAACAAGATAAGTCAGTTATTGCTTGTCAGGCTTTTAACTTGAACGCGGACGGACCACTAACAATTTACAAGCGACGCCTACTGAAAATATATAAAGCAAAGGCGAGCACTTGGTTCAACAATGCCTGGAATTGAATGTTACTCTAAAATTCGCTAAAATAACAATAAAGGCAAATACCAAAGCTAGCTGGAAAACAGTTAGAAAAGCGGAAAAGGATTTTTTAAAATATGAGTTGGACAGCTTATACTCGAAGAAGGATGAGATAAATGCCGAGTTATTATCTATTCATGTAAGATTGGCAGAACAACTACCTACGACTGCATTAATAGAATGTTTCGACCACATTAAGACAGAGGTCGATAATGAACTACAACAAAAATACAGGTCGCTGAACCAAAAATTGGACAAGCTGGCAGGACGACGAGAGGGTAACAAAAACCAAAAAACTTACCAGTTTCATGACAAGTTCGTTAACCTCACAATAGTGGCCGTTACCAAGGAAGAGGCACAAATTCTCGAAAAGGGCCTGAAGCACAATATCATGGACCAAAATACAGTAAGAAAAACGGAGCAAGCGATCGTAGATGCGGAGATCACAATGTCATTGGTACAACAGGAAGAACAGGAGCACGCAAGACACATGTGCAGGGAAATCATAAAAAAGGAGGCTATGGTTATGGTTTATTCATTTTTTCTTCCGTCGTAACATATTAACTGAAGTTAACATCATTTAGATTGAAATATAAGAAAAAAGGTGAAGCATTCTGTAAAATATGATATAATAGTGTTGAATGCTATAACTACATAAATTATTAAATCTAATGTGTGGGGTTACATGGCACTTAAAAAGCAATTAAAACAAGTAAGGACGGGACTGTCTTCGGCTGTACCGAAGACTTCATACCTTTCATGAATGGGGCTGAACAATATTCTTATCCCGTTCGTAATCTCCAAATAACCGGATGTATAAGAAAAGAAATATATACTGAACAGATGTACATACCTAAACGATTTTTAAGATAAATATAAAATAAACAAGTAAGGACGGGACTGTCTTCGGCTGTGCCGAAGACTTCATACCTTTCATGAATGGGGCTTTTTCCCGTTCGTAATCTCCAAATAATCGGATGTATAAGATAAGAAATATATAGTGAACAGATGTACATACCTAAACGATTTTTAAGATAAATATAAAATAAAAATTAGGTAAGTACATTGTGTGAGGATGCAAAGTTTCAGGTTTTTTGTGGTCTGCCTGTAAAAAACTGTTACTACGAATCACATACTTCAACAATATATGACGTAAACGTAACTATTTGATGAAACTTGATGAATTTTGAAGCTTCTAGCCGTAAAAAAGGGGCAAAAATTACAGTTTATATGGGGTGTATAATATATATGCCACCAATCTCTATGATTTTTTCAGACAACAATAAAGGCTATATACGTAAGCATTTGGTGAAATTTGAAGCTTCCAGCTTTTAAAATGGGGCAGATATTGCGCAAAGTTTCTTATCGGAACAATCGGTTGTATGAGATATATACTATATATACCACCGGCCTCTATGATGTTTTCAGACTACTATATATGCTATACACGTAAGCATTTGGTGAAATTTTAAGCTTCTAGCTGTTAAAATGGGGCTGAAATGGCAAAAAAAAATATATATATACTATATATATATACTATATATACCATCATATATATATTATATATATCACCGATCTCTATGAATTTTTTACACAACAATATATACTATATACATAAGCAATCGGTGAAATTTGAAGCTTATAGCTGTTAAAATGTGGTAGAAATTGCAAAAAGATTCTTATCTGAACAATCGGTTGTATGAGATATATACTATATATACAACCGATCTCTATGATTTTTTCAGGCAACAATATATGCTATATGCGTAAGCATTCGGTGAAATTTGAAGCTTCTAGCTGTTAAAATGGGGCTGAAATTGCGAAAATATATATATATACCATATATATATACTATATATACCACCATATATATACTATATATACCACCGATCTTTATGATTTTTTCAGACACCAATATATGCCAGATAAGTAAGCATTCGTTGTAATTTGAAGCCTCCAGCTCTTAAAATAGGACAGTAATTACGAAAAGTTTCTTATCTGAACAATTGGTTTTGGCGGATATATACTATATATACGACCGATCTCATCAATTTTTTCAGACAACAATATATGCGATATACGAAAGTATGCGGTCAAGTTTGAAGCTTCAGTATGTTAAATTGAGGAAGATATGACAAAAACCCTCTTTTTCTGAAAAATCGGTTGTATGGAGGATATATGCTATAGTGGTCCGATCCGACCGGTTCCGACAAATATCTAATCGGACACCCAAGTACACCCGCTCACCAAATTTTATCAAGATATCTCAAAAATTGAGGAACTAGTTTGCATACAAACAGACAGACGGACATACGGACATGTCTAAATCAACTCAGCTCTTCATCCTGATTGTTTCGGTATACCTAATGGTTGATCTATCTATTTTCCTTTAAGGACTTACAATTTTGTGTTTCGTGACGAAATTAATATACCATTTCATTTTCATGAAAGGTATAAAAGTAGGACGATGCAAAGCTTCAAGTTTTTTGTGGTCTGCATGTAAAATCTATGACTACGAATCACGTATTTCAAAAATATATGACGTAAACGTAACTATTTGATGAAATCTGATGAGTTTTGAAGCTTCTAGCCATAAAAAAGGGGCAAAAATTACAGTTTATATGGGGTATATAATATATATACCACCGATCTTTATGATTTTTTCAGACAACAATATATGCTATATACGTAAGCATTTGGTGAAATTTGAAGCTTCTAGCTGTTAAAACGGGGCAGAAATTGCGCAAAGTTTCTTATCTGAACAATCGGTTGTATGAGATATATACTACGTATACCAACGATCTCAATGATTTTTTCAGACATCAATATATACTATACACGTAAGCATTTGGTGAATTTGAAGCTTCAAGCTGTTAAAATTGGGCTGAAGTTGCAAAAAAAAAATATATATATACTATTTATATTGTAACGATTTTCTGCAAATCCTCTTATTTGCAACCTTCTGCTATGTTCGAATCACTAAACTGTTGAATAAATAACTCCAATATTTAATAATGCAAAATGGCCTTTATTAAAGTACTTCACAATAAATAACTCTACTATTGTCCGACAAATTGCGTGTTTAATCAAAACTAACTCTCGCGCCTCTACCGTTGGTGCTTTATACTCTGTGATTTCTTCGTTGCATCTTCTAGGCGCTTCCAGAATTTACTTAGTTACTGCCAGATAATTATAACTACATATTCACGTATATAGCTTCTCATATGCGCGTGTGTTTGTGAGCGACACTTCCACAGTTACAATTGCATACTTTTGGGAGCATCTCAAATAAGATATGTGCATGTGTTTGTGCATCTCTTCCCCGCTGCGTGTAGGTACATATGTGTAGACGTAATGATTTATTCGTTTATGTAGACACATGATTGATTTATGGATGCGCATACAGTCACTGCTTAGCATCGGCTTAGAGATGGCAGTACCTCTTAGTGTTGCTAATATTCGTAATGCCCTCCACTTAAGTCCGATCGTCCCGATCAAACAAATCTCTTGATCTAAATGCCGCTGGCATCTCCAAATGAACCACTCTTCTACTTCGTGGTTTCCCAATGGTTTGTATGTGGAAGATGGTATCACTGATCTTCTTCACAACTTTGTACGGGCCTTCCCAACTGCACCGAAATTTGGATGGAACACCTTTCCGCCGGTGAGGGTTGTATAGCAGTACCAAATCTCCCTCCAAGAAACCTTCCGAAATATTGTTCTCATCGTACCTGCGTTTCATCTTACTATTCATTATCTTGGATCGTTCCCTCGCACTCTGTTCTTGGACCAATGAAGAACTACTCGCAGAGCTTGATCTTGACCGATTTACTTTGCATCATCAGTATCATCTTGACGTTTCACAACTGTAGTACGCGCTGGCTCGAAACCACCCTTGCATCCTTTCTGGAAAATTCTTTCAGTCGTTTTGGTGCGTTCGTTCGGGTTTTTCAATGCCAATGTTTCTCTCGCAGGTATCTTTGATTTTGTTTTGTTTGGCCCATTCGTTCCATCAACTTTTACCTTTGATCTTCGTTATCTTTGTCGACTCTTCTCCACCAGTACTCGATTACTGCTGAACCCCCCTTCCAAACTGAAGATAAGTGGCACATCCTGGTTCTTATAGCGCATAATCTTTCTCCTTATATCGATCCTGATGTCATGGACAACTAAGAAGTCCACTCCCAATATGACTTCATCAACAATCTCCGCCACAATGAATTTGTGTAGAACCATGAACTTTCCAATTAATACCTCACATACCACATCTCCTTGGACTTGGTTATACTTGCCAGTGACCGTACGCAACCTTGATCCAGGTAACGGTTTTACTCTCCTGTTGACTAAATCAGATCGAATAAAAGAATGAGATGCGGCCATATCTACAGTCAGTACACGCTCCTTGCCATCCACATTCCCTCTAACGGTAAGACTGCTTGATTTCTTTCCAATTTGCGACACAGATATCACAGGACATTCAATAGCTGGATATAGCTCTCGAACTTTACATCTGGCACGCTCTTGCTCATCTCCTCCAGCTTTGCGTTTATGTCCACCCACATTGTTGGAACTATTAGGACCAAGATCGCAATGATGTGCAATGTGACCGGGCTTCCGCATTTGAAGCATTTGATAACTCTTCCACTCCGCTTTTGCGATCCTTTCAGCGCCTCCAATATTGCGTCAACCCACTCTGGCCTTTCTACTGCCACACGGCGTGCTTTGAAAACTGGCTTACACAGAAGCGACGCTGTTTCCTGAATCAGAGCATGTGACACCGTTTCTGCGAATGTTGGCTTTGGGTTTGCGTATGTAGCTCGCTCTGTTTCGATGTCATGTATGCCATTTATAAAGCTCTGAATCTTACCCTTTAAGTGTATTCCACGGGTGCGTCCGCATTTGCCAAATGAGCCAACCTTTCAACATCCGAAGCAAACTCTTGCAAAACGTCATTAGCTTTTTGGTAACGATTTTGCAATTCTATTTGATATATCTGTTTCCTGTATTCCCTTCCGTATCGCCGTTCTACGGCAGCCATAAATGCGTCATAATTGTTCCGTTCGTACTCCGGAATAATCTGTAAGATTTCGGCAGCTGGTCCTTTCAATGCTACAAAGAGTGCAGCAACTTTATCTTCAGTATTCCAGTGGTTCACTGTTGCGGTCTTCTCAAGTTGTAGCTTAAAGACCTGGAAAGGCACAGAACCGTCAAAAGATGATGCTTTTACCTTTGGATAACTCGTTGAAACTTCTGGGCGATTTAGTTGCAACTGCTCGATACGTCCTCTCAAAGCATCCATCTCGGCTTCGATTTTTTCTTTAAACTGTAAAATGTTTGTATCTTGCGCCTCCAACTTCGAGGAAATACGTCCTACTTGCTCTTCCAGTTGAGCAGAGATCTGCGATGATATCTGTGTTGAAATTTGCGCCGACATTTCGGATATTCGTGTCTCTTGTGCTTCAATCTACACTGTTATTTCAGATGACATTAATGCAATACGTGTCTTCTGTGATTCCATTTTGGATGCCATATATGTCTTCTGTTCTTCCATCTTGGACGTTATGCGTGTCTCCTGCGATTCCAGTTGAAATGCCACTGCCGATGTTTGAGCAGTTATTGCAGCCAATATCATGTTCAAATCTGTGCTCGTAACTGTCTGCGATCTTTGTTTTTTCTTTTCAATTTTGGTTGTTGTCTCGTCGACATCAAGATGAAAGACATACTCTTCCACGTTAATTCCTTCTGCTTCCATTGCCTCTCGTAGTCGTGCCTGAGGTACGACTTTAATGCCGGTTGTATTCAATCCACGGCTCTCCAACTCCTTTTTCAGTTGCTGGATCTTCAATTCACTGAATTTTGCCATGTCCTTGTTGTCCTCTGGAATTTATTCAACAATTCCCCTTCTGACACCAATTGTAACGAATTTACTGCAAATCCTCTTATTTGCAACCTTCAGCTAAGTTCGAATCACTAAACCGTTGAATAAATAACTCCAATATTTAATAATGCAAAATGGCCTTTATTAAAGTACTTCACAATAAATAACTCTACTATTGCCCGACAGATTGCGTGTTTAATAAAAACTAACTCTCGCGCCTCTACCGTTGGTGCTTTATACTCTGTGATTTCCTCGTTGCATCTTCTAGGCGCTTCCAGAATTTACTTAGTTACTGCCATATAATTATAACAACATATGCACGAATATAGCTTCTCATATGCGCGTGTGTTTGTGAGCGACACTTCCACAATTACAATTGCATGCTTTTGGGAGCATCTCAGATAAGATATCTGCATGTGTTTGTTCATCTCTTCTCCGCTGCGTGTAGGTACATATGTGTAGACATAATGATTTATCGTTTATGTAGATACATGATTGATTTATGGATGTGCATACAGTCACTGCTTAACATCGGCTTAGAGACGGCAGTACCCCTTAGTGTTGCTAATATTCGTAACAATATATACTATATATACCATCATATATATACTATATTGTAACGAATTTACTGCAAATCCTCTTATTTGCCCTTTTGCTAAGTTCGTTTCACTAAACTGTTTAATAAATAACCCCAATATTGAATAATGGAAAAATGGCCTTTATTAAATTACTTCACAATAACACTTATACTTTGCAACTAGCTGGCTTAATAACCAAACTGATAGCTAAAGTGAAACTGACTTTCAAAATAATACTGCTATTGCTCGCTAGATAGTGTCTTAATCGAAACTGCCCATAGCGCCTCTACCGCTGATGCTTTTATACTCTGTGATTTCCTCGTGGCATCTTCTAGGCGCTTCCAGAATTTTACTTAGTTAGTTATAAATTTCTCAGCTACAACTACAGATGTATAATTTCTCATTTGAGTAATACTTGCACAAATTATTGCCCTCTCTTGTGACAACTCAGATAAGATATATGCATGTGTTTGTGCATTGATCCTCCGCTGCTCGTATACGTACATGGCACATATGTGTAGACGCAATTATTGTTTCGTTTATGTATTTACATAATGATTGATCTATGGATGTGCATGATATCACTGTTTAGCATCGGCTTAGATATAGCAGCACCCCTTAGTTTTGCTAATATTCGTAACACTGCCCTCCACCTAAGTCTGATCGTCCCGATTAGACAAATCTCTTAATGTAAACATTGCCAGCCTTTCCAAATGGACCACTTTCATTTTGGTTCGTGGTTTATCGATGGTTTGTATGCCGTACACTACATCGTTGATCCGTTTTACAACTTTGTATGGGCCTTCCCAATTACATTGCAATTTCGGGGACAAACCTTTTTTACGTTGTGGGTTGTATAACAGCACCAAATCTCCTTCCTAAAAACCTTCCGAATTAATTGCTTTATCGTATCTGGCTTTCATCTTGTCACTCATAATCTTTGTTCGTTGCCTTATCAGATCATGTAATTCTCTTAGCTCTTCTTCCAAATCACTAGTGGATTTCTTGACATTTCTCTCCGCATTGGCATCTATCCAAAACTTCAAATCAGCTGGCAGTCTAAGGTCATTGTCAAAAATTACTTTTGCAGGGGTTTGGCCCATTGTCTCATGCACTGCTGATCGGTAAGCCATCAAGAATAATGGTATGCGGGTATCCCACTGTTTATGGTACTTGTCTACTACTTTCCTTAAGTGCTCGTCCAATGTTCTATTGAATCGTTCTACCATACCATCGGATTGAGGATGCAATGCAGTTGTCCGTGTTTTTCGAGTGCCCACTGATTTACACATTTCCTGGAACACAGCTGATTCGAAATTCCTGCCTTGATCAGAATGTAACTCCATTGGTACACCATACCTTGCAACCCAATTGCTTATAAACACTTCTGCTACCGTTTCCGCTTCTTGATTTGGGATTGGGTATACCTCTGGCCATTTACTGAAATAATCCATAACTACCAGTGCATATTTGTTTCCGCCGTTGCTAGTAGGAAATGGGCCGGCGACATCCATATCGATCCTTTCAAATGGCCCACCTGAGTTATGTTGCTTCATCTGGCCATGACTTCGGGTTCTGGGCCCTTTCGCTCTGCTGCAAACCTCGCAGTTCGCAATCCATTCAGTGACCGACTGACGGCAACCAACCCAATAGAATCTCTGTTTAATCTTCTCGAGCGTCTTCTTGATTCCAATACGACCTCCGCTTGGACCATTATGCAGCTCGCTGAGCACGTCAGGAATCCTCTTTCTGAGAACAACTATCAGTTTCTTCTTGCATTTACCATCCTCACTCTCCCATACTCCATGAAGGCAACCGGATATTAATTCTAAACTGTTCCACTGTGCCCAATATGACTTCGCAATGGGACTCTCTGCTGACATCTCTTCTCTGTTTGATCTTTCGTTTCGTTCGAGCCCTTGCATAACACGTGACAGATCTGTATCTTCTAGCTGACACTTTCTTAGCTGTTCCGTGTCCCATTCATCTGTACATGTTATAGTCATTAGCCGGACATCTATAATGTCTTCTTTAGCCTCGGCCTTTGAACAGTGCTTGCATTCCAAACTACATGGTATTCGTGACATTGCATCAGCATTTCCATGGGTACTACCTTTTCGATGCTCAATGGAAAAGTCATAGCTTTGTAGTCGCTCGATTCAACGCTGCGTGATCTGTCCTTACGCGGAATTGCTGGCCGTAGAGGTATTTGTGGAAATGTTTAATGCACTCTACCAATGCCAACAACTCTCTCCGTATAACGCAATAGTTCCTCTCTGGTTTTCCAATTTAACGGCTGTAATATGCAACTACCTTCTCCTGTCCATCGACCAGTTGTGATAAATCGCCTCCTATAGCATATCCGCTCGCATCTGTATCTAGAATAAACGTTGTTCCTGGAAGAGGATATGGCAACATTGGGGCGGTGCACAAACGCTCTTTCAATGTTTGGAAAGCTACTTCTTCCATTCAAAAGCTTTATTTTTTCTTGTTAGCTCGTGGAGACTATGGGCTACGCTATCAAAATTTGGTACAAATCGGCGGTAATATGTGCACAGCCCAAGGAAACTTCTCAATTCATGCAGATTCTGTGGTCTTGGCCAATCTTACCTTTTCATTCGCTGTACGGATACCTTCTGTCGTTACCTGGTGACCCAAATAATTTACTTCCTTTTTAAGCAGCGCACACTTTTTGGGACTTAACTTCAGACCAGCGCCAGCTATTCTCTGGAAAACTTCCTCTCAGTTTTTAAGATTTTCATCAAAGTTCTTGCCCAATACGATGATGTCGTCCAGGTACACCAAGCATGTTTTCCAATGTAGTCCTTTCAATACCTGATCCATGAGTCTCTCGAAAGTAGCTGGTGCATTACATAGTCCAAAGGGCATTACTGTAAATTGCCAAAGACCATCTCCGACGCTGAAGGCTGTTTTCCCTTTGTCTTCCTCCTTCACCTCCACTTGCCAGTAGCCGCTTTTCAATTCCAGTGTGGAAAACCATTTCGTACCAGAGAGCGAGTCCAGAGTGTCATCAATTCTTGTCAATGGGTAGCTATCCTTTTTCGTAACGTCATTCAAATTCCGGTAGTCCACGCAAAACCTCATTTTTCCATCCTTCTTCTTTACAAGTACTACCGGTGAGCTCCAGGGACTAGCTGATGGGTCGATGACGCCGCTGTCGCTCATTTCTTGAATAATTTGACTCACAACTTTCCGCTTCGCCAGTGGGACACTACGTGAAGCTTGACGTATCGGCCTCGCGTCTCCAGTGTCAATTTGATGTTTCACAACATTGGTGCGGCCTGGTTTGGAACCATCCTGGTCAAATATGTTTGCGTACTTTAGGAGCAGTTGCTTTGCCTTACTCTGATAATCTTCCTCTAGCTCCTCCGTCCATGCCGTGATGTCATTTGAAAGACCAGCATTACTAGATGAAACGTGTTCCTGGAGCTGTTCACAGTTAATAATTACTTCAGCCTCTTGGCATCTTCCCAAAATAGCTCATTTGGTCAGTTTGAGTGGTGACTTGAACACGTTGAGTACTCTTTCCGGAATACGTCCAACTTGTTTTGTCATAGCCAAGGTTTTTCCTACAAGTATGTTCGGTGCTGGTTTGTTTGCCGCTTCGACAACCCACAATTTGTTTGTCCCACAATCTCCATCAACCTTTGCCCAGATGACTGCTTCGGATTTTGGTGGTATTTGCTGACTCTCTTCCACCAGCACTCGTTTACTGCTGTAGCCTCTCTCGCAGCCGAAATTAAGTGGTACATCCATATTCTCATATCGCATCGTCTTGCTTTGCATGTCGATCTTGATGCCCTGTTCGATTAAGAAGTCCACTCCAATTATGATTTCATCAACAACCTCTGCCAATATAAAATTGTGTACTACCGTGACGTTCCCAATTGCGACTTCACATGATACTTCTCCTAGAACCGTGCTGTCTTCTCCAGTGGCTGTACGCAATCTTGCTCCATGCAATGGTTTTATCTTCTTGTTGACTAAATCCGCTAGAATAATGGAATGGGATGCACCCATATCCACAGTCAGTAAGGGTTCCTTTCCATCCACATGTCCTCCAACAGTAAGATTGCTTGACCTTCTTCCAATTTGTGAGATAGAGATTATGGGGCATTCAAATGAGGGAGCCAGCTGTCGCCCCTTGCGGCTGACTCGCTTTAGTTTAACGATTGAGTGGACTTGGAGATTTGCTCATCTCCTTCAGCTCTGCGTTTATGGCCACCCACATTGTTGGAGCTATTGGGACAGGTGCTGCAATGTCGTGCAATATGACCTGGGTTGCCGCATTTGAAACATTTAATAACTCCGGCATTCTTCTGTTGCGATCCCTTCAGTGCTTCCAAAATTGTGTCTACCCAATTTGGTCTTTCCACTTCCACCCGATGAGCTTTATATGCTGGTTTACTCAATAGTGAGGCAGTTTCCTGAGCCAATGCATGTGATACCGTTTCTGCAAATGTTGGCTTTGGGTTTGCGTATGTGGCTCGCTTCGTTTCGACGTCCCATATGCCATTTATAAAGCTCTGAATTTTTACCCTTTCGGTGTATTCCACGGGTGCGTCGGCATTCGCCAAATGTGCAAGCCTTTCGACATCTGACGCAAACTCCTGCAAAGTCTCATTAGCCTTTTGGTAGCGGTTTTGCAACTCTATTTGGTGTATCTGCTTCCTGTGTTCGCTTCGGTATTGCCTTTCTAGAGCGCTCATTAATGTTTCGTAGTTCCCTCAGGAATATTTTGTAGGATTTCAGCAGCAGATCCTTTCAATGCCACGAATAGTGCAGCAACTTTATCTTCAGCACTCCAGTTGTTCACTGCTGCGATCTTCTCAAACTGAATCTTAAACACCTGGAAAGTAACAGAACCGTCAAATGATGGTGTTTTTACCTTTGGATTGCTTTCTGAAACAGCTGGGCGATTTAGTTGTAACTGCTCCATACGACCTTTTAAATCATCTACTTCTGCCTGAAATTGAGCCATTTTTGCATCCTGCGCTTCCAGTTTTGATGATACCTGTTCCAAAATGTCTGCCGACTTTTCAGATCTACGTGCCTCTTGCGCTTCCAATTGAGATGCCATTGGTCTTCCAGTTGAGATGACACTTGCGACGTCTTTTCTGAAATACGTGCCTCCTGTGATTCCTGTTGGGATGCCATATATGTCTTCTGCTCTTCCAGTTGGGATGCCATATATGCCTTCTGTTCTTCGAGCTGTGTTTCCATCTTGGATGTTATCTGTGTCGACATTTCTGACATACGCGTTTCTTGTGCTTCAATCTTCGATGTTATTCGTGTCTCTTGGGATTCCATCTGTGATGACATATACGTTTTCTGTTCTTCTAGTTGAGATGACATTGCCGATGTTTGAGCAGATATTACAGCCAAAATCATGTTCAAGTCTGTGCTCGTAACTATCTGCGATGTTTCGTTTTTCTCTTAAATTTTTGTTGCTGTCTCGTCCCCATCAGGATAAAAGACATACTCGTCATCAATTCCTTCTGCTTCCATTGCCTCTCGTAGCCGTGCCTGAAGTTCGATTTTAACGCCGCTTGTATTCAATCTACGGCTCTCCAACTACTTCTTCAGTTGCTGGATCTTCAATTCACTGAACTTTGCCATGTCCTTGTTGCCCTCTGGAATTTATTCAACAATTCCTCTTCTGACACCAATTGTAACGAACTCACTGCAAATCCTCTTATTTGCCCTTTTGCTAAGTGCGTATCACTAAACTGTTGAATAAATAACCCCAATATTGAATAATGGAAAAATGGCCTTTATTAAAGTACTTCACAATAACACTTATACTTTGCAACTAGCTGGCTTAATAACCAAACTGATAGCTTAAATGAAACTGACTTTCAAAATAATACTGCTATTGCTCGCTAGATAGCGTCTTAACCGAAACTGCCCATAGCGCCTCTACCGCTGATGCTTTTATAATCTGTGATTTCCTCGTGGCATCTTCTAGGCGCTTCCAGAATTTTACTTAGTTAGTTATAAATTTCTCAGCTACAACTACAGATGTATAATTTCTCATTTGAGTAATACTTGCACAAATTATTGCCCTCTCTTGTGACAACTCAGATAAGATATATGCATGTGTTTGTGCATTGATCCTCCGCTGCTCGTATACGTACATGGCACATATGTGTATACGCAATTATTGTTTCGTTTATGTATTTACATAATGATTGATCTATGGATGTGCATGATATCACTGTTTAGCATCGTCTTAGAGATAGCAGCACCCCTTAGTTTTGCTAATATTCGTAACACTGCCCTCCACCTAAGTCTGATTGTCCCGATTAGACAAATCTCCCAATGTAAACGTTGCCAGCCTTTCCAAATGGACCACTTTCATTTTGGTTCGTGGTTTATCGATGGTTTGTATGCCGTACACTACATCGTTGATCCGTTTTACAACTTTGTATGGGCCTTCCCAATTACACTGCAATTTCGGGGACAAACCTTTTTTACGTTGTGGGTTGTATAACAGCACCAAATCTCCTTCCTGAAAACCTTCCAAATTAATTGCTTTATCGTATCTGGCTTTCATCTTGTCACTCATAATCTTTGTTCGTTGCCTTATCAGATCATGTATTTCTCTTAGCTCTTCTTCCAAATCACTAGTGGACTTCTTGACATTTCTCTCCGCATTGGCATCTATCCCAAACTTCAAATCAGCTGGCAGTCTAAGGTCATTGCCAAAAATTACTTTTGCAGGGGTTTGGCCCGTTGTCTCATGCACTGCTGATCGGTAAGCCATCAAGAATAATGGTATGCGGGTATCCCACTCTTTATGGTACTTGTCTACTACTTTCCTTAAGTGCTCCTCCAATGTTCTATTGAATCGTTCTACCATACCATCGGATTGAGGATGCAATGCAATTGTCCGTATTTTTCGAGTGCCCACTGATTTACACATTTCCTGGAACACAGCTGATTCGAAATTCCTGCCTTGATCAGAATGTAACTCCATTGGTACACCATACCTTGCAACCCAATTGTTTATAAACACTTCTGCTACCGTTTCCGCTTCTTGATTTGGGATTGGGTATACCTCTGGCCATTTGCTGAAATAATCCATAACTACCAGTGCATATTTGTTTCCGCCGTTGCTAGTAGGAAATGGGCCGGCGACATCCATATCGATCCTTTCAAATGGCCCACCTGAGTTATGTTGCTTCATCTGGCCATGACTTCGGGTTCTGGGCCCTTTCGCTCTGCTGCAAACCTCGCAGTTCGCAATCCATTCAGTGACCGACTGACGGCAACCAACCCAATAGAATCTCTGTTTAATCTTCTCGAGCGTCTTCTTGATTCCAATACGACCTCCGCTTGGACCATTATGCAGCTCGCTGAGCACGTCAGGAATCCTCTTTCTGGGAACAACTATCAGTTTCTTCTTGCATTTACCATCCTCACTCTCCCATACTCGATGAAGGCAACCGGATATTAATTCTAAACTGTTCCACTGTGCCCAATATGACTTCGCAATGGGACTCTCTGCTGACATCTCTTCTCTGTTTGATCTTTCGTTTCGTTCGAGCCCTTGCATAACACGTGACAGATCTGTATCTTCTAGCTGACACTTTCTTAGCTGTTCCGTGTCCCATTCATCTGTACATGTTATAGTCATTAGCCGGACATCTATAATGTCTTCTTTAGCCTAGGCCTTTGAACAGTGCTTGCATTCCAAACTACATGGTCTTCGTGACATTGCATCAGCATTTCCATGGGTACTACCTTTTCGATGCTCAATGGAAAAGTCATAGCTTTGTAGTCGCTCGATCCACCGTGCTAATTGTCCTTCCGGATTACGGAACTGCAGAAGCCATTTCAACGCTGTGTGATCTGTCCTGACCGTAGAGGTATTTGTGGAAATGTTTAATGCACTCTACCAATGCCAACAACTCTCTCCGTATAACGCAGTAGTTCCTATCTGGTTTTCCAATTGAACGGCTGTAATATGCAACTACCTTCTCCTGTCCATCGACCAGTTGTGATAAAACGTCTCCTATAGCATATCCGCTCGCATCTGTATCTAGAATAAACGTTGCTCCTGGAATCGGATATGCCAACATAGGGGCAGTGCACAAACGCTCTTTCAATGTTTGGAAAGCCACTTCTTCCATTCAAAAGCTTTATTTTTTCTTGTTAGCTCGTGGAGACTATGGGCTACGCTATCAAAATTTGGTACAAATCGGCGGTAATATGTGCACAGCCCAAGGAAACTTCTCAATTCATGCAGATTCTGTGGTCTTGGCCAATCTTTTAATGCCCCTATCTTTTCATTCGCTGTACGGATACCTTCTGTCTGTAACAGAGCCATAATAAATAATAAAATGTCACCCTGTGTTCAAGTTGCTGCAACACCTGTTGTCTACCTACGGGTGTGGAACAACTTGAACACAGAGCAATTCGGCTCTGGATATTCATTAAAATTTTGGACTTGGCGACACACACACGAAAAAAAGGAAGTAAAGCTTTTTAAAAACTAAAATACTTAATATACTCTTATTAAACTAAACTAAGTGAAAATTAAATTACAGAACAGTTGTTAAATTAAATAAAACCAACTTAAATAAAATAATTAAAACTAAAAACACCGCGTTTTGGAAGTTTTATGTGGAGTGTGTTGCGACGTGCAAGCGCACGTCCATTTTTCGGAGGTTCATACAATGAACCTTTTATATGGCGACCGTGACGGCTGGAGCCCGGTCATTCCTTTTACATTTTGGGCGAGAATGGTGGTATGAAGTGGCAGTGGCGGTGAAAATGTATACCTGAAGTATGGGAATATCCTTAATATAACAAAACTAATACTATGACTAAATTTAACAGAGTAATTGGAAATTATAGTATAATGTAATAAGCCATAACGGGATATAAACCCACGCCACTAGCCATCGGCATATCATCGCCATTTTTTTTAACCACCACCACCACCAGCATTAACATCGAGACCAGCAGCGGCAGCGCCGGCGAAGACCGCCAGAAACAACTCCGGCATCAGCCGCATTGGCGACGACAACGACAGCGTTTACGGCAGCGGCAACATTTACGGTTGGAGCAGCAGCAGTCATAAGTATAATATATATATATGTAGTTCAAAAATTTTTGCACACGTTTGGATTTTTTTTAAAGTGGTGCGTTCTACATTTAACTATTTCATTTTTCAACAATTTTAAATTTTCGAAGACTGCTGAATTTGATAAGCAGTTTGTAACGTGTAAATTTAGAATTTTTTATATATAAACGGTGGGTTGTTAAAAACCAAGTAAATTCTTTCGAAATATGCGGTGGTTCCGTTAAAAATCAATTAAAATTATTTGACAATATGCAGTGGTTCCGTTAAAAACCAATTCAATTTTTTTAATACATGCGGTGGTTCCGTGAAAAACCAAATTGAGATTTTTTTTAATAAAGCGGTGCGTCCGTGAGTACATTTTAAGACTTTTACCAATTAATACTTACATACTTTTGAGCCATTTTGAATTCAATTACTTTTTAGAAATTTTTCATAAAAATTTATTGCAGTTTCAATTAATTCTTCTAATAAATTGCTAAATATTTCTTTAATTAATTTTAATGATCTTAAACGAGCTCTAGGCCACACATTGAATGAAATACACACACTTGTTGTATATATTTAGCGTTATATTTAGGTCGATATTTCGATTTCAATTTGAAATCATCATATTTTCTTAAATTTTTTCCTTCGCTCTTTTTCCTCAACAATTTAACTTCAAATGTAAATTCAACATTCAAACAAGTGCTTTAGTAATTTCATATGTACAACCTTAGAAGTGGTAGACAAGTGCAAAAAACTTCAGATTCAGAATCAGATTCAGATAAATCAGGCTCAAGCTACGAAAGTTTAGCTTCATCTTCGACCGAAAAAGTCACAAACCAGGAAAATAGATTTTCTTTATCAACAGATTTTCCAGGCTTCGAAAATTCTTCCATTAAAAATTTAACTTCTAATTTAGTTTCAAATCTTAACGATTCAAATAGTGAAATTTTAACTTCTACTCTAAAATCAGAACCTAACGATCCAAATAGTACAAACTTAGTTAACCCTTCTTCTAACGTAAACCCAGATCTTAACGATCCAAATAGTACAAACGTTGCCTCACCTTCTAATCCAGCTTCAGATCTTAACGATCAAATCATGGCAACACATGAGGAAAAGAGAATTTTCATTAGCACATGTGCTAATTTTATTAGAGAAAACTACAGTGGTGATCCACTAGCACTTGATTCTTTCATAGACAAAATTGCATTACTCGAACAACTCGCTACTGCAGATTTAACCGATACTTTTATAGCGTTCTTAAAATCAAAATTGGAGGGTAAAGCTCGTGAAGCAATATCAACACAAGTAACTACAGTCAATGAAATTAAAACAGCTCTACGTAATAGGATAAAACCAGACAACTCGAAAGTTGTAGCAGGGAGAATTGCAGCATTGCATGTTAACGGTAACAATTATACAGATTTTGCCAAAAAAGTTGAAGATTTAGCTGACTCACTTGAGCGGTCTCTTATTATTGAAGGGATCACTCAAGCGAAAGCTCATGAAATGGCAGTCGAACAAACTGTTAACGTGTGTCGTTTAAATGCAAAATCAAATTTAGTAAAAACCATTTTAGCCTCAACGGCATTTACAGAACCGAAAGACGTAGTAGCAAAATTAATTGTAGAACAAAACAACGAAGTAACCGGACGTCAGGTTTTAGCTTTTCGATCACGTGGTAACAACACATTTAGAAATTCACGTGGTAGTTATCGAGGTTTTCACCCAAACCGCGGCTATACTGGTTATAGAAATAATAACAATTCATTTTCATACAATAGTAACTATAACGGTAATAATAATCAAAGATAAAGGAATTATAACGGAAATAGATACCAGAATAATAACAATAATAATACGCGTTCAAATACAAATCCTAATCCAAACAATAGTAAGAATAGAAACAACAATTCAAGATCCTCAAACAGTAGAGGTCGAAACGCAAAGGTTCGCGCTTTAAACGCCAGCGCCCCTCAGGAGCGAACACTGAGGGAGGACGAATTAAGCGACTAAGCGAACTTCCCTCACCAATAAACATATATTGTTTAAATTTAAATTACTCAGATTTCATAGAATTACAACTAAACGAGTCACAAAAATTTTGTTCTTTCCTAGTAGACACTCAAGCCGACATTTCTTTAATAAAAATATCATGTCTAGACAGTAACATTTCCTTAAATATGAACGACATTATTAACATTACCGGTGTCACTTCTAATTCAGTTTCTACTTTAGGTAAAATTACAGCAAATTTAAATTTTTCAAACTTTTCTATTAAACATACTTTACATGTAGTAAATTAAGACTTTAATATTCCATCCGATGGTATACTGGGTAAAAATTTTCTGAAAATTAACAAATGCATTATTAATTATGAAAGAAACAGTATTTCCTTTTGGGTAGGTAATGAAAAAGTCGCGATACCAATCCTACACGGAACAGAAGGCGACAGTTGTATCATTCCTCCAAGATGCGAAATATTCAGACTTTTTGATTTAGGAAATTCACCCGAACCACTTTTCGTGGACTCGCAGGAAATCGAAAAAGGTGTTTTCACAGCTAGGTGCATTGTCAATTCCAGTAACCCAATTATTAAAGTAATAAATACCACAGATGATATAAAGTATGTCAAAAGAAAAAGTATTCGGACAGAAAAACTTTCAAACTACAATGTTTATACAATTAACAAGACAGAAACTGAAGGCAAACGTACCAAAAAACTAATTTCGATTTTGAAAAATCAAATACCTCAACATGCTCATAGTAAATTAATTGACCTTTGCATAGATTATGCCGACATTTTCGCTCTTGACACGGACAAAATGACTTTAAATAACTTTTACGAGCAAAAACTAAGATTGACAGACAACGATCCGGTATATATTAAAAACTATAGATTACCATACTCTCAACGCGAAGAAATAAATCGCCAAGTAAATAAATTATTAGACAATGATTTGATTGAAGCCAGTTATTCGAATTACAATAGTCCTTTGATTGTAGTCCCAAAGAAAGATACTAATGGTCAAAAAGCATATCGTATGTGCGTAGATTTTCGCGCGGTAAACAAAAAACTCATTGCTGATAAATTCCCACTAGCTAGAGTTGACGATATTTTAGACAATCTGGGTAGAGCAAAGTATTTTTCCACATTAGATCTTTTTTCAGGATTTCATCAAATCCCCTTGCATCCTGATTCTCGTGACATTACGTCTTTCAGCACTGACCGTGGCGCATTTAGATGGAAAGTGCTTCCATTTGGCTTAAATATAGCACCTAATTTATTCTCGCGAATGATGACCATAGCTTTTTCGGGTATACCACCCAATGTCGCATTTTTGTACGTCGACGATATTATCGTCATAGGGTGTAGAGAAGCACACCACATTAAAAATCTTTCAAAAGTCTTCGATACTTGTAGATCTTTTAATCTCAAACTTAACCCAAATAAATGCAACTTTTTACGACCAGAAAAAACATCGCCAGAAGTAACATCGCTTCCCAAGTCAGTCGGTTCTATGTACCGGAGCGACTCGGGATTTTTCCCGACCAAGGACTGTCATTTCAGTGTGACCCCATTTAATTTGTTTCGTCCCTCCCACAAATTGTCATCCTCCCAGCAGCTTCTTGCAGCGGGACTGCTACATATTCTCTTACTCCGGGAAGGTATCGAACCCAATCCGGGTCCGTCTCCTGACCCCGGTCCTGAGAAATGGTTTTGCTGCATTTGCCAGAAAAGAATCTTTTTAGGACGGTCATACTCTGTTCAGTGTGTCTCGTGCAAGGGATGGTTGCATCGGACAGGTTGTTCTGGGCTTGATCCCAAAACCCGACGTCCACGTAACTTTTATAAATCTTGTGTGGCTCCTTGCTGCTCACGGCCAAGGGCGTCCCTTAGTCTACGCCTAAGCGCCCCTCCACTACCTTCCAGCAGCCTCGCTGCTCAGCAAGCCACAACAAGTACCCGCTGCTGCTCGCGCCCCACGGCGCCAACAACTCAAACAGCTGATACCACTCATAACTACTACCTTCATAGTAGAGCTGGTAGCAATGCCGAGCATCAGCCCCTCCCCCTCTTATCTGGCAGCAATCGTGCAGGTCAGGGAAACAGACTCTTAGTCCCTACCTCCGTTTGCACCGTCTGCCAGCACAGAATATATAGGTTTGCGACATCCGCTCAATGCAGCTCCTGCCTTGGGTGGTGCCACTTTCCTAGATGTTCTGGTCTCCGCGACGGCAACCCCTCGACGGGTTTCATCGCGCCATGTTGCCAGGTCGTAAACCCAAATCATCCGGGTACCCCAATGCTTGCCCAAGGGCGCCCATTCCCAAGGCCACAAAAGCAATTGCGTCCTGGCCTTCCACAACCTAGGCGTAGTCACCCGTCACTTACCCCTAGAGCGGCGTCACCCCTCATGTACTTCAGAATTCTGCAGTTAAACTGTTATGGACTAACTGGGAAGATTACGGAGATAGTCGATTTCATGAAGCGGCAAAACATCCGCATTGCTACGATTCAAGAGACTAAACTCACAGCAAGATCTGCATTGCAGACCTGCTCTGGGTATAATGTTCACAGGAAGGACCGCGAGAGCGGAAATGGAGGCGGCCTCGCGTTTATTATACACCACTCTATGCAATATCATATATTTGATCCTGGCATCGACCGCAGGGACAATGTCTTAGAACGTCAAGGCCTATCTGTCCGGTCAGGCGATGCAAATCTAGAAATCATCAACATCTACATCCCTGTCACCTGTTGCCCCAGTGGATACCGCCCTAAAATCGGGGCCTTACTCACTGGCAACAATCGGATTATCTTAGGCGATTTCAATGCCCATCACGACCTATGGCATTCAAACTTGCGGGCGGACAGTAGGGGTGAGATGTTGGCGGATCAAATAGAAGAAACGACGTTCTGCACAATAAACGGAGACGCCCCCACACGTATGGTAGGAAGCTGTCATAGCTCGCCAGATATCTCAATCGTGAGCGCAGAACTCGTAAACTGCGTCAACTGGCAGCCGATGGTAACATTGGCATCCGACCACCTGCCCATACTTATTTCGTTCGAGCGTACCGCCGACTTCATCGTCACCGAAAAACGCACTTTCATAAACTTCAAAAAAGGAAAGTGGGAAGAATATAAATCTGCAACAGACAGCAGCTTTGCTGCCCTCCCTATCCCGACTGATGCCCGCCAAGGGGAGCGTGCCTTCCGTAAGGTCATTGAATCCGCCTCGGCACATTTCATTCCCGCCGGGAGAATTCCCGAAATCCGGCCCCACTTCCCGGCGGAGGCCGCGAGCTTAGCGAGGGAACGCGTCCTTATAAGACAGCTTGATCCAGGCGACCCCAAAATAAGGGATATAAAGCAACGCACCAGATTGCTTGTGGACGAACACAAGCGGGCGAAATGGGAAGAGCACCTAAGAGGTTGTAACCTCTCTACCGGTGTAGGTAAACTTTGGTCCACCATAAAGTCCCTATCGAATTCGACTAAGCACAAAGACAAAGTTTCCATCGCCTTTGGCGATAAGGTGCTGTCGGATGCGGAAAAATGCACGAGCGCTTTCTGCCGACAATATATAATGCATCCTACGGTCGACAAAGATAGACGGAGAGCCAATAGACGCGCACATAAACACAAATTCAGCGCGTCACCAATCACCATCACCGCTAGAGAGGTTGAGGACGCCATTGGTCGCGCTAAACCATCCAAAGCAGTGGGCCCAGACGGCATAGCCATGCCGATGCTTAAAAAACCTAGGGAAAGAGGGTTTCAAATATTTAGCGCATGTCTTCAACCTGTCTCTCTCCACCTTTGCCATACCCGAGAAATGGAAAATGGCCAAGGTGGTCCCGCTACAAAAGCCTGGGAAACCAGCTAACGTAGGTGAGTCATATCGTCCGATATCTCTCCTATCGCCAGTGGCAAAGACGCTTGAAGCCATTTTGCTCCCTTATTTCCGAGCACATTTGCAGCTAGCCCCTCATCAGTATGGCTTCAGAAAACTCTATAGCACTACCTCCGCGCTAAATGTCATTAGCACCCAGATAAATTGCGGTTTGAATCAATACCCCCACCATAGAACACTACTCGTAGCGCTAGACCTATCAAAAGCCTTTGATACGGTCAAACATGGCTCATTACTGCAAGACCTGGAAGGGTCTACCCTTTCCCCATGTCTTAAAAGGTGGGCCGCAAATTATCTGGGTGGTCGGCAGGCATCGGTGCAAGTCAGAAACGAAACATCAAAACCAAGGAGAATTAAACAAGGGGTGCCACAGGGTGGTGTCCTACCCCCACTTTTGTTTAATATCTACATATCTAAGCTACCTTCACCACCGGAAGGAGCCACAATCGTTTCCTACGCCGATGACTGCACAATAATGGCCACAGGCCCAGGCCCAGAGATCGATGAGCTATGCAATAAAATAAACGGCTATCTCCCTGATCTCTCCAGTTTTTTCGCCTCGCGAAACCTGGCAATGTCACCAACTAAATCTTCCGCGACCTTATTTACAACATGGACGCGCCAAATGTCGACCATATTGAACATCCACGTCGATGGCACTACGCTACCGACTGTCCTACACCCCAAAATCTTGGGTGTGACGTTTAATCAGGATCTACATTTTGGTGCGCACGCAACCGCAATTGTTCCGAGAATTCAGAGCCGTGATAAAACCCTCAAATCCCTTGCTGGCAGTACCTGGGGAAAAGATAAAGAAACGCTCATGACCACATACAAAGCAATTAGCCAGCCGATTACGTACTACGCGTCACCCATATGGTCGCCAAGCCTAAGAACTACCCACTGGAAGAAACTACAGGCCTGCCAAAATACTGCTCTCAGAATCGCCACGGGCTGTCTTCTTATGTCCCCAGAACACCATCTGCATAATGAGGCGAGAATACTCCCCATCAGGGAGAGAAATGAGATGCTGACCAAACAGTTTCTGTTGAATACCCAGAAGCCTGGGCATCCCAACAGACATCTGATTGACCAAGCAGCACCGCCTAGGGGCCTAAGGAGTCATCTCCGTAAGCATTTTGAGGAAATACGGCACCTGAGAACCCAGCCGTATGAAGCGAAAAAACACAAGCAGGTCCTTGGTGAACTCCATAGACAGGCGTCGGACCTTTATGTCGGGAATTGCCCGGTGAATCCAGTACTTGAAGAAAAATATCCAGAACTCGCGGAAGAGGAACGCATACTCCCCAGGGAAACGCGTGTCACTCTTGCTCAACTTCGTTCTGGATACTGTAACAGGTTAAACTCTTACCTATCCAGAATCAACCACGACATACAAAATGTATGTCCCGCTTGCAATGTGTCCCCACATGACACCAACCATCTCTTTAATTGTAATGTGGAACCAACGCCTCTAAAACCCCTTTCCTTATGGTCCACCCCTGTTGAAACGGCAAGTTTCCTTGGACTCCCGTTAGAGGATATTGATGACAATTTGTGATCGGCCGCGGCTATTAGGTGGGGCGAGCATTGATACAACAACAACAACCAGAAGTTACATTTTTAGGTCATAAATGTTCAGGCAAAGGTTTGTTGCCAGACGACTCTAAGATAAACGCAATTAAAAAGTATACGAAACCGACTGACAAAGACGTGGTACGACGATTCGTCGCGTTTGCAAATTATTACAGACGGTTTATACCTAATTTTGCGTCTCTGGCAGCGCCTCTAAATCGATTAAGCAGGAAAAGAGTTGAATTTGTATGGGATGTTGATTGCGAAAGAGCATTTTTATCTTTGAAAGCAGCGTTACTTTCACCAAAATTACTTCAATATCCAGATTTTACTAAACAATTCATTATTACAGTTGATGCTTCAACAACTGGATGTGGCGCTATTTTGAGTCAAGAACAACAAGGTAGTGATTTACCAATTTGTTTCGCTTCTAAAGCATTTAATAAAGCTGAACAGAAAAAGACCATTATAGAATTAGAGCTTTTAGCTATTTACTTTGCAATCAAGCAATTTCGACCATACGTTTATGGCACCCATTTCATTGTAAAATCAGACCATAGACCTCTAGTATACTTATTCAACATGAAAGACCCATCTTCAAAACTTTCAAGAATAAGACTGGAACTATCTGAATATAACTTTACTATTGTATACATAAAAGGTAAAGCAAACGTTTGTGCTGATGCACTATCGCGTATAACAATCGATGAGATTAAAGAAGCTAATAAACAAATTTTGGCAGTACAGACAAGAGCCATGACAAACAAGGCAAACGACAAAAATTTACATAGGAAAACAGACAAAAACGATGAAAAACAACTTACTTTACATGTCTACGACAAATTTTCATTTAAGTTTTCGAAAAAAGTCCCACGAATAAGATCCGCAATTACGTACGATAAAAATAATAAAACAACAAATTTAAGAATTTTTGCGCATATTAAACATAAGAAACTCGAGTTACTTAGTTTTGATTGTGATTAGCGAAATAATGACTTTAGAGAAATTACTTTCGCTTGGATCAGAAGCCGGCAAACACAAAATTAAGCAGATTGAATGGCCTAAAAACGTTATTATGTTCGAACATTATACTATTACAAATTTCAAAAATATTGGAAATAAAATTTTAAAATCGTTAGAAATTATACTAACAGATCCAGTGAACAAAGTTTTATTGGAAGAACGTGACTCGTGATATATCGAAATATATCAAAAATTGTAAGCATTGTCTTTTAAACAAGGTTAAACCTAAAACAAAAGAAAAAGTTGTTTTAACACCAACTCCTTGTAAACCATTTGATATATTAGTAATTGACACAATAGGACCCCTACCTGAGTCCAAATATGGTAACAAGTTCGCACTTACCATGATTTGCGACATGACTAAATATCTGGTAACAGTCGCTGTACCAGACAAATCGGCAAAAACAATCGCTTCAGCTATTTTTGAAGGATTCATTTTAACTTACGGCACAATGAATGCCATAAAATCAGATTTAGGTACTGAATTTAAAAATGAATTATTCGAAGAACTAACAAAGCTTTTAAATATTGAACATAATTTTTCAACTGCATACCATCATGAAACTGTTGGCACGATTGAACGTAATCATAGAGTTTTTAATGAATACTTACGTGCATATCTAAAAGACACTTTTTCTGATTGGGATGTTTATTTAAAATACTTTACTTTCCTACACAATACTACGAGTAGCACAGTTTTCGACAACCAATTTTCGCCTTACGAGTTAGTCTTTGGGAAAAAGGCAACTTTGCTTAATGAATTTAGTAAAGAAACAATTGACCCAATTTATAATGTCGAGAACTATGCCAAAGAAGTTAAGTTTAGGATGCAGAAAACGCACAAAATGGCACAAAATCTAATTAATAAAAATAAGCTACAAAGTAAAAATCTATACGATAAAACGGCACGACCTTTAATTGTAAAAATCGGAGATAAAGTACTTTTGCAAAAAGAACCACATCATAAGCACGAAAATATTTACCAAGGTCCTTTTATTATAACTAAAATTAACGAACCTAACGTAACTATTTTCGATGAAGTTAAAAACAAAGAAAAAGTGGTACATAAAAACCGCCTTAGTAAAGTAAATTAACGTTATTTTAATATTTTGATTAAACTTTAAAGTTTGAAAAAAAAAATCCAAAAAAAAAATTTTTTTTTTACTAGTAATTAAGCAGCCACGAAGGCACAAAAACTTGTAAAACAAAAAAAAAGGAAAATAGCACACAACTTTGTATATTTAAGAAAAAAAGGGTATTTCTTAATTGCTAAAACAACAAAAAAAAACATATATAATATGTAATAAAAATGTAAAACTTTAAATGGAATATATCAAACATAAATACTTACAAAAAAAAACATTCAACATATTTTACGTATATTATTAATATTTATACCTTTTATTTAAGTTACAATGAACTATAAAAATGTAACTAAAATTTAACTATTCGATGTATAAAATCTTTTTTTTCAATTAGTAATAAAAATGGTTCCGAACCAACGAATTAAAAAGGGGAGGAACACCCTAATATAAATATATATTCGTTTGTTCGCAACAATTTTTATAAGTTTTTGGCCAAAGAAGAATGTGACAAAATCACTTGTCACTTTGTCAATTCTTCTTTTCCCCAAAAAGGATGATGTAACAGAGCCATAATAAATAATAAAATGTCAACCTGTGTTCAAGTTGCTGCAACACCCGTTGTCTACCCACGGGTGTGGAACAACTTGAACACAGAGCAATTCGGCTCTGGATATTCATTAAAATTTTGGACTTGGCGACACACACACGAAAAAGAGGAAGTAAAGCTATTTAAAAACTAAAATACTTAATATACTCTTATTAAACTAAACTAAGTGAAAATTAAATTATAGAACAGTTGTTAAATTAAATAAAACCAACTTAAATAAAATAATTAAAACTAGAAACAACGCGTTTTGGAAGTTTTATGTGGAGTGTGTTGCGACGTGCAAGCGCACGTCCATTTTTCGGAGGTTCATACAATGAACCTTTTATATGTCGTTACCTTGTGACCCAAATAATTTACTTCCTTTTTAAGCAGCGCACACTTTTTGGGACTTAACTTCAGACCAGCGCCAGCTATTCTCTGGAAAACTTCCTCTCAGTTTTTAAGATTTTCATCAAAGTTCTTGCCCAATACGATGATGTCGTCCAGGTACACCAAGAATGTTTTCCAATGTAGTCCTTTCAATACCTGATACATGAGTCTCTCGAAAGTAGCTGGTGCATTACATAGTCCAAAGGGCATTACTGTAAATTGCCAAAGACCATCTCCGACGCTGAAGGCTGTTTTCTCTTTGTCTTCCTCCTTCACCTCCACTTGCCAGTAGCCGCTTTTCAATTCCAGTGTGGAAAACCATTTCGTACCAGAGAGCGAGTCCAGAGTGTCATCAATTCTTGGCAATGGGTAGCTATCCTTTTTCGTAACGTCATTCAAATTCCGGTAGTCCACGCAAAACCTCATTTTTCCATCCTTCTTCTTTACAAGTACTACCGGTGAGCTCCAGGGACTAGCTGATGGTTCGATGACGCCGCTGTCGCTCATTTCTTGAATAATTTGACTCACAACTTTCCGCTTCGCCAGTGGAACACTACGTGAAGCTTGACGTATCGGCCTCGCGTCTCCAGTGTCAATTTGATGTTTCACAACATTGGTGCGGCCTGGTTTGGAACCATCCTGGTCAAATATGTTTGCGTACTTTAGGATCAGTTGCTTTGCCTTACTCTGATAATCTTCCTCTAGCTCCTCCGTCCATGCCGTGATGTCATTTGAAAGATCAGTATTACTAGATGAAATGTGTTCCTGGAGCTGTTCACAGTTAATAATTACTTCAGCCTCTTGGCATCTTCCCAAAATAGCTCATTTGGTCAGTTTGAGTGGTGACTTCAACTCGTACTCTTACCGGAATACGTCCATCTTGTTTTGTCATAGCCAAGGTTTTTCCTACAAGTATGTTCGGTGCTGATTTGTTTGCTGCTTCGACAACCCACAATTTGTTTGTCCCACAATCTCCATCAACCTTTGCCCAGATGACTGCTTCGGATTTTGGTGGTATTTGTTGACTCTCTTCCACCAGCACTCGTTTACTGCTGTAGCCTCTCTCGCAGCCGAAATTAAGTGGTACATCCATGTTCTCATATCGCATCGTCTTGCTTTGCATGTCGATCTTGATGCCCTGGTCGATTAAGAAGTCCACTCCAAATATGATTTCATCAACAACCTCTGCCACTATAAAATTGTGTACTACCGTGACGTTCCCAATTGCGACTTCACATGATACTTCTCCTAGAACCGTGCTGTCTTCTCCAGTGGCTGTACGCAATCTTGCTCCATGCAATGGTCTTATCTTCTTGTTGACTAAATCCGCTCGAATAATGGAATGGGATGCACACATATCCACAGTCAGTAAACGTTCCTTTCCATCCACATGTCCTCCAACAGTAAGATTGCTTGAACTTCTTCCAATTTGTGAGATAGAGATTATGGGGCATTCAACTGAGGGAGCCAGCTGTCGCCCCTTGCGGCTAACTCCCTTTAGTTTAACGATTGAGTGGACTTGGAGATTTGCTCATCTCCTTCAGCTCTGCGTTTACGGCCACCCACATTGTTGGAGCTATTGGGACAGGTGCTGCAATGTCGTGCAATTTGACCTGGGTTGCCGCATTTGAAACATTTAATAACTCCGGCATTCTTCTGTTGTGATCCATTCAGTGCTTCCAAAATTGTGTCTACCCAATCTGGTCTTTCCACTTCCACCCGATGAGTTTTATATGCTGGTTTACTCAATAGTGAGGCAGTTTCCTGAGTCAATGCATGTGATACGGTTTCTGCAAATGTTGGCTTTGGGTTTGCGTATGTGGCTCGCTTCATTTCGACGTCCCATATGCCATTTATAAAGCTCTGAATTTTTACCCTTTCGGTGTATTCCACGGGTGCGTCGGCATTCGCCAAATGTGCAAGCCTTTCGACATCTGACGCAAACTCCTGCAAAGTCTCATTAGCCTTTTGGTAGCGGTTTTGCAACTCTATTTGGTGTATCTGCTTCCTGTGTTCGCTTCGGTATTGCCTCCCTAGAGCGCTCATTAATGTTTCGTAGTTCCCTCAGGAATAGTTTGTAGGATTTCAGTAGCAGATCCTTTCAATGCCACGAATAGTGCAGCAACTTTATCTTCAGCACTCCAGTTGTTCACTGCTGCGGTCTTCTCAAACTGAATCTTAAACACCTGGAAAGGAACAGAACCGTCAAATGATGGTGTTTTTACCTTTGGATTGCTTGCTGAAACAGCTGGGCGATTTAGTTGTAACTGCTCCATACGACCTTTTAAATCATCTACTTCTGCCTGAAATTGAGCCATTTTTGCATCCTGCGCTTCCAGTTTTGATGATACCTGTTCCAAAATGTCTGCCGACTTTTCAGATCTACGTGCCTCTTGCGCTTCCAATTGAGATGCCATTGGTCTTCCAGTTGAGATGACACTTGCGACGTCATTTCTGAAATACGTGCCTCCTGTGATTCCTGTTGGGATGCCATATATGTCTTGTGCTCTTCCAGTTGGGATGCCATATAGGTCTTCTGTTCTTTGAGCTGTGTTTCCATCTTGGATGTTATCTGTGTCGACATTTCTGACATACGCGTTTCTTGTGCTTCAATCTTCGATGTTATTCGTGTCTCTTGGGATTCCATCTGTGATGACATATACGTTTTCTGTTCTTCTAGTTGAGATGACATTGCCGATGTTTGAGCAGATATTGCAGCCAAAATCATGTTCAAGTCTGTGCTCGTAACTGTCTGCGATGTTTCGTTTTTCTCTTCAATTTTTGTTTTTGTCACGTCCCCATCAGGATAAAAGACATACTCGTCCACATCAATTCCTCTGCTTCCATTGCCTCTCGTAGTCGTGCCTGAAGTTCGAGTTTAACGCCGCTTGGATTCAATCCACGGCTCTCCAACTCCTTCTTCAGTTGCTGGATCTTCAATTCACTGAACTTTGCCATGTCCTTGTTGTCCTCTGGAATTTATTCAACAATTCCTCTTCTGAAACCAATTGTAACGAATTCACTGCAAATCCTCTTATTTGCCCTTTTGCTAAGTTCGTATCACTAAACTGTTGAATAAATAACCGCAATATTGAATAATGGAAAAATGGCCTTTATTAAAGTACTTCACAATAACACTTATACTTTGCAACTAGCTGGCTTAATAACCAAACTGATAGCTTAAATGAAACTGACTTTCAAAATAATACTGCTATTGCTCGCTAGATAGCGTCTTAACCGAAACTGCCCATAGCGCCTCTACCGCTGATGCTTTTATAATCTGTGATTTCCTCGTGGCATCTTCTAGGCGCTTCCAGAATTTTACTTAGTTAGTTATAAATTTCTCAGCTACAACTACAGATGTATAATTTCTCATTTGACTAATACTTGCACAAATTATTGCCCTCTCTTTTGACAACTCAGATAAGATATATGCATGTGTTTGTGCATTGATTCTCCGCTGCTCGTATACGTACATGGCAAATATGTGTAGACCTAATTATTGTTTCGTTTATGTAGATACATAATGATTGATCTATGGATGTGCATATATATATCACCGATCTCTATGATTTTTTTACACAACAATATATACTATATACGTAAGCAATCTGTGAAATTTGACTCTTAGAGCTGTTAAAATGGGGCTGAAATTGCGAAGATATATATATACTATATATACCACCATATATATACTATATATACCACCGATCTTTATAATTTTTTCAGACAACAATAAATGCTATATACGTGAGCATTCGTTGAAATTTGAAGCCTCTAGCTCTTAAAATATGGGAGTAATTGCGAAAAGTTTCTTATCTGAACAATCGGTTGTATGAGATATATACTATATATACAACCGATCTCTATGATTTTTTCAGACAACAATATATGCTATATACGTAAGCATTCGGTGAAATTTGAAGCTTCTAGCTGTTAAAATGGGGCTGAAATTGCGAAAATATATATATATATACTATATACCACCATATATATACTATATATATCACCGATCTTTATAATTTCTTCAGACAACAATATATGCTATATACGTAAGCATTCGTTGAAATTTGAAGCCTCTAGCTCTTAAAATAGGGCAGCAATTACGAAAAGTTTCTTATCTGAACAATCGGTTGTGGGGGATATATACTATATATACGACCGATCTCTTCAATTTTTTCAGATAACAATATGTGCAATATACGAAAGTATATGGTGAAGTTTGAAGCTTCATTGAAGAAGATATGACAAAAATCCTCTTTTTCTGAAAAATCGGTTGTAAGGAGGATATATGCTATACTGGTCCGATCCGGCCGGTTCCGACAATGCTCACCAAACTTTATTAAGATATCTCAAAAATTGAGGGACTAGTTTGCATACAAACAGACAGACGGAGAGACGGACATGTCTAAAACAACTCAGCTCTTCATCCTGATTATTTCGATATACTTAATGGTGGGTCTATCTATTTTCCTTTAAGGACTTACAATTTTGGGTTTTGTGACGAAATTAATATACCATTTCATTTTCATGAAAGGTATAAAAATAGGTAGGTACTTTGTGTGACAATGAAAAGCTTCACGTTTTTTGTAGTCTGCATATAAAAAAATATGACTAAGTACGAATCACGTATTTCAAAAATATATGACATAAACGTAACTATTTGATGAAATCTGATGAACTTTGAAGCTTCTAGCCGTAAAAAAGGGGCAAAATGACAGTGTATATGGGGTATATAATATATATATATACCACCGATCGCTATGATTTTTCCAGACATCAATATATGCTATGCACGTAAGCATTTGGTGAAATTTGAAGTTTCCAGCTGTTAAAATGGGGCTGAAATTGCAAAAAAAAAAATATATATATACTATATATACCATCATATATATATTATATATATCACCGATCTCTATGATTTTTATACCTTTCATGAAAATGAAATGGTATATTAATTTCGTCACGAAACCCAAAATTGTAAGTCCTTAAAGGAAAATAGATAGACCCACCATTAAGTATACCGAAATAATCAGGTTGAAGAGCTGAGTTGATTTAGCCATGTCCGTCTGTCCGTCTGTCCGTCTGTCTTTTTGTATGCAAACTAGTCCCTCAATTTTTGAGATATCTTGATAAAATTTGGTGAGCGGGTGTATTTGGGTGTCCGATTAGACATTTGTCGGAACCGGCTGGATCGGACCACTATAGCATATATCCTCCATACAACCGATTTTTCAGAAAAAGAGGATTTTTGTAATATCTTACTCAATTTAACAGATTGAAGATTCAAACTTCGTATATTGCACATATTGTTGCCTGAAAAAACTGATGAGATCGGTCGTATATATAGTATATATCCCCCACAACCGATTGTTCAGATAAGAAACTTTTCATAATTACTGCCCTATTTTAAGAGCTAGAGGCTTCAAATTTCAACGAATGCTTACGTATATAGCATATATTGTTGTCTGAAAAAATCATACAGATCGGTGGTATATATAGTATATATATGGTGGTATATATAGTATATATAATTTTAGCCCCATTTTAACAGCTAAAAGCTTCAAATTTCACCGAACGCTTACGTATATGGCATATATTTTTGTGTCAAAAAATCATAGAGATCGGTGATATATATAATATAACGTAGCCATTCGTAACTCTTGGTTCCATTTATCGTAATTCACCTCGTCTGATACTAGTGATGATATTATTAAGTACGTCTCTCAACATATTGGCATCGCAGCTGGGGAACTCCTGTGTTTCAAGTTGGTTAAGATTGTTCAGATAAGAAACTTTTCGCAATTTCTACCCCATTTTAACAGCTATAAGCTTCAAATTTCACCGATTGCTTATGTATATAATATATATTTTTGTGTCAAAAAATCATAGAGATCGGTGATATGTATAATATAACGTAGCCGTTCGTAACTCTTGGTTCCATTTATCGTCATTCACCTCGTCTGTTACTAGTGATGATATTATTAAGTACGTCTCTCAACATATTGGCATCGCAGCTGGGGAACTCCTGTGTTTCAAGTTGGTTAAGATTGTTCAGATAAGAAACTTTTCGCAATTTCTACCCCATTTTAACAGCTATAAGCTTCAAATTTCACCGATTGCTTATGTATATAATATATATTTTTGTGTCAAAAAATCATAGAGATCGGTGATTTATATAATATAACGTAGCCGTTCTTAACTCTTGGTTCCATTTATCGTCATTCACCTCGTCTGTTACTAGTGATGATATTATTAAGTACGTGTCTCAACATATTGGCATCGCAGCTGGGGAACTCCTGTGTTTCAAGTTGGTTAAGAAAACTGGCGATAACTCATCTCGAAAGTGGTTTAATTTTAAACTTGGTCTACCTGCAAAATACAGCGACAAGGTCCTTAATGCATCAGCATTGCCTAAAAATGTTAAAATCAAACCTTTTTTCCAGAAACGTGGAGTGACAGCACCAAAAACCTGATGGAGTCCTACATCGGGAATAAATTGCCTACGTCATCCGCTATCACTTCTAATCTTAAAATTTGTTTTGAAAACGCATCCGGTTTGAGAACGAAAGCGGATATTGTTAACTCGTTTAGTGCGCAAATGGACTTTGATATTTTTGTTATAGTCGAAACTTGGCTAAATTCAGGCTTTTTGATGGCGAATTTTTCGACCTCAACATATACGATGTGTTTCGCAAGGACAGAGATCCTTCCAAAACTGGCTCTCGTAGAGGCGGAGGCGTTCTTATCGCTGTTCAACGAAAGTATCGCAGTAATTTAATTACGCTTAATAACGATGACTCTCTACTTGATCCGGTATGTGTCTGTCTGAAAGACTCTTCCAGATCCTTCTATATTGTGGCCTCTTCCATCCCTCCGAATTGTAATCATGAACTTTACAAAATGCATGCAGATAACATTACATCTCTGGCAGAAAACAATGTAATGGATGATAATTTGTGCATTTTAGGAGACTTCAATTTAAGTAATGTCCACTGGTCTGAAAGTTCTTGTCTTTCATTTCTTTTGCCATCCAATGTAACTGCCTCTCACGAGACATACTTTATTGATTGTATGCTAAGTCTTAATCTTAAGCAAATTAATCTGTTTTTTTAACAAACTAAACAAAATCTTAGATCTCATTTTTGTCAGCGATAATATTAATTACAATACTTCGGAATGCTTGCTGCCTTTAAGGCATTGTGGCAAGCATCATATATCTTTAAATATAAGTATTGATTGTTATGAATACATTTCTACTAGTCAAAATACTAGTGATGTGATCGCTTTCCAATACAATAATTGTGATTTTACTGTTTTAAATAATTTATTACAAGAAGTCAATTGGACTGCTCTTTTCTCATATTCAAATGTTAATAATTGCTTTTCTAATTTTAAAAATTTTTTGCATGACTTTTGTTTAGAAAATATAGGAGTTAAAAAGAAACGGCCACATAAAATTCCGTGGTACACTAAAGATTTAAAAAAGCTTAAAAATCTGAGAAACAAGTTTCACAAAAAATTTCAGACAAACTTTTCTTCGAACTTTAGCTCTTACCTAAATTTTGGTTCTCTTGTATTGTCTGTTGAGGACATAGATATGGGTCTGACTTCACTGAAGCCTTCGTCTGAGACCGACGTTGATGGCCTATCGGCGATTTTGCTAAAGAAATACCCAGCTCTCATCGAACCTCTTAAAATAATGTTTACCTTATCTCATTCATCAGGTACTTTCATTATTGATTGGAAAGTAGCACACATAGTTCCGATTTTGAAATCTGGTAAAAAGAATGATGTTCGGAACTATAGACCCATCTCGAAGCTCTCTTCCGTTTCAAAACTTTTTGAGTGCATCGTAAAAGACAAATTGTTCTTTGCAACCAAGACGCTTATTTGTCATAATCAGCATGGCTTTGTACCAGGGCGGTCCACAGCCACGAACTTAGCTGTGTTCACCGACTACTGCAATACTGCCTTTTCGGCTGGATTCCAGGTTGACTGTGTATATACAGACTTTTCAAAAACCTTTGATAAAGTTTCTCATATAGTACTACTTAAAAAACTAGCATTTATGGGCTTCCATTCCAGCTTTTTGGAGTGGATAAAATCGTATCTCACTTATAGACGTTGTGTTGTTACCATTGATGGTGTGTTCTCACAACCTTTCATTGCCTCTTCTGGGGTACCGCAAGGGAGCGTCTTAGGCCCTCTACTATTTGTTCTATTCATCAATGACATTAGTAGCTGCTTTTCCTTCGCAAATTTTTTACTTTATGCCGATGACCTCAAAATATTCGCCAAAGTCCAAGATGCCTCTGATGAAGAAAAGCTTCAATGCGATATCAACGCTGTTCATTCATGGTGTCTTCGTTTTCGTCTCCCTTTAAACATAAAGAAATGTTTTAAAATGACATTTGCTAAAATTTTGCATTTTCGAAGTACGTCCTACCACATCTCTAATACTGTCCTTCAGAATGTTGTCGAAGTAAAGGACCTAGGAGTTTTTTTTGACCCGAAACTGTCTTTTAACAAACATGTTTGTCTAAGCTTTGGCGATTCGGTGGGCGAATAGTTTTTTTGCTATTATATTATTTAAGTGGACTGTGTGTTATTTTAGAGAGGGAAGTTGCTATGCACCTGTTACACCTTGTATTTATTCATTGGGGGCGAGCACTGGGGGGCTCCAAGGTATTGGCTGCGGGTTGAGCCACCTTGTTTTGCTTTGAAAAACCCCGCTTTGGGATAAAAAATTTAAACTATGTCTTTAGAATATTTCACTAACCAGTTGAGAATTACAAGCACACTCAATGGCTAATGAAACAAACGAACAAAAAATGTTCATAGTTTAAGTCACTTAAACATATTCGCCGGCTTAGTCGTCTAGTGAAATTTCCACACGAGCCAGTTATCCGGCTCGAAGGACCATTAGCTAATTCGGTAGCCTTCTAATCGCCATTGTGGGGTTAGTTGGGTGGTTCTCGCTTCACTGCTGCATGAAGATGAGCGTTAGGAGGCAGTACTCTAATACGGTTATGGCGTGCTCAATCAATAAAAGTGCTGATTCAAAATAGCTATATTTTATTTTTTTACAAGGTGAGAGCCAGCGTATGTAGGATGAAACAAATTACCTGGCATTGTGTCCAATGGGAAGATTATGGCAATCTGAAGTACCAGTATATAAGAGCGATGAGCATCAATTGGTGTGGTAAAATGCAACTGATGTTCTATAAAATGAGGTAGTACGCAGCTTGTTCCACTGCCCGCACTTCCAATGGTTAGTAATTCAAATAGGTAACGATTCCGGTGTCTTGCTTTCTGCGTGTGAAGCTTAAGTAATCTGTATTTGTAATCTGATTCCGTAACTTTATGCCAGGATCAGTTGTTGCAGTTTTCAGGGCAGCTTGCTTTTATTTTGTATTACATATGCTTTTCGAATTTCAAACACTGTGTTGTTTATAGATTTGTTCACATACGTAATTTAATTATGGATTAATATATATAATTTTGTTATTCGCACTCAAAGAAATTTTTTATATAAACAGAAAACCTTTTTTTTTGTTGTTTAAGTTACTTCATTGCGCGTATATAAAATACCGGATGAAGATCGAATTGAATTCGAATTATTTGGCCAGCACAAAAGCTAAAACGCCAACGCCAATTCTTCAGATTACTTTGATACTTATAGTTCCAATTTACATTGTTTAAGAAAACTAGTGATGGTATTGTACATTTTGTCACCATAATTCTTCTGTATATCAATTAATGTGGTGTGATTTTGTAATAATGGGTATTTACTTCTAATGTTTGCATATTTGTTGCAGTGGAATAAAATGTGATTTGTATTTTCTATTGTGTTGCAAGCTTCACAGCTATTGTCATCATATATGTTCATTTTGTTTAATGTATCTTTGCAAAATGTGTGATTAGATAATATTCTGTTGATTACTTTTATATCTCTTGGTTCGAGTTTGGTATTTTTCTTGTGGAACCATGGTTTTTTTTTATTATTTCTGGGTAAATTTGTCCGTAATCTTTACCTTTGTTTGTTATTTTTCCTTTATAATCTGTCTCCCATTCTTTCCTTATTTTGTTTTCAATTTCCTTTATGGCATCTTTAATGGTCCAGGGTATTCTAATTCTTTCTCCATTCTGGTTTGCATTTTTTGCAGCTTCATCTGCTTTCTCATTTTGTTTAATGTTTTTGTGGGCAGGAATGTAATGTATTTCTATTTTATCTAAATTTGATGCGTTAATTATCTCAATGATTTCTTGTACAATGCGGTTATTACTTTCTTCATTTTTTATAGCAAAAATGCTGCTTAGGCTGTCTGTAAGTATTGCTATTTTATTAAAATTTTTTATTATGGCAAATTTCACCTCTTTTTGTATTGCTATTAATTCAGCTGTCATCGATGTCACTTTGTTATTGCTATAGAATGATTTAGTAGTGTTAGATTTTTCATGAATAAACGCAGCTCCCATTATATTGTTTTTGATTGATCCATCCGTAAATATTAATTCAAATTGTTGTGATTCTAATAGTTGTATTTTTTCCTTGAAGATTGTAATAATAATATTCTTGTTACATTCTTTATTTTTTGCCGTATTTTTGAAAAAATTGTCGTCTGTGACTATTTTCCTTAATGATTGTTTTTTCGTATTGATTGTTGCAATGTTGTATTAAATTAGTTTGTATTTTTGGTATATTTTGTAATAGCTAGAATTTTTACTTAATTTATCTGTGATTATTATCTTTTTCATTGGTAGGTTATATGCTATACATTTTATAATTCCTTTAGCTGTTGCCATTTCTAGCCTGCAAATCGTTGGCATCTCCGCAGCCATGTGGTATGTGACTGTGTTAAAAAAAAAAAATGACATGTGTTGGTGTAGATCTTATTAGACCCAGACAACGTCTTAGATTGGTATTACTACATATTGATAGTTTCTGTAAAGCCGATTTTGGGATATTAGTAAAAGTGGAAGCCGCATAATCCATTCTAGCTCTCGCGAAAGCTATATATAGGTGTAAGGCCTTCGGAGGCCGAGCATCAAAAAGTATACGCCTGCAGAATGTGCAAGCAGAACTCCCACACGCTACAAAGCTGCTTGCATTACAAAAAGCTGGCAATCCCTGAACGGAAAAAATTCGTGAGAGAAAGCAATCTATGCGAAAACTGCCTGTCCCAAACCTACCTCTTAAAAGATTGTACAAGCAAAAGAACGTGCCTCTACTGCCAAGGTCGCCACAACTCCACCCTCCACGACGCCGGAGTATCTCATAAAAGCAATGGCGCTCGGAAAACAACAGCTCAAGTAGCAACTAGTCAGGACGTTACCAACCCAGATCCCAACGAGGAACTTCCCACCACCTCAAACGCTGCCCGCATCAAATCTTTGCATACAGAAAACGATAGCAAGATTATTCTCCCCACAGCGATAGTGTCCATAGAACACCGAGGGGACTGCTTCAGGCTCAGAGCCTTAGTGGATGAAGGGTCAGAGCGTAGCTTCATCTCGTCAAAAGCTCAAATCAAGCTAGGCCTCCCATATACCCACTCCCTATTTGAAATATCGGGCATCGGAGGCGGAGTAGTACAAACCTCCAACAAGTTATGCTCACTGACCCTAGTCTCGAATGACCACAAGGTGAAAATAAAGGCCCAGGCAATAGTGCTACCTCGGCTCACTAGGCAACTCCCAACACTCAGGCTAAATAACGACCAAATGCGTAAATGGTCCCATCTGAAGCTAGCAGACCATAACACTCAGAACCCCTCCCAAATTGATCTGGTATTAGGCAGTGAACTTATCCCACAAATAATGCTAAATGGCATCGAAAAGATCTCCCCCACACTGCTAGCCCAAAACACAATATTTGGCTGGATAATAAGTGGCCAAACCCCGAAAAGGTCGGATCGCACTCCTCTCAAGCGTGGAAAGTTACGAATGTCCAGCTAAATGAACAGCTAAGACAATTCTGGGAAATCGAAGAAATACCCAGAACGCGAGTGGAAATCCCAGAAGATAAAATGTGCGAAGAATTTTATCAAAGCACCACCACTCGCATGGATAACTGTCGATACATGGTCCGGCTCCCATTTAAATCAACATTCCCGAACGATATCGACCTAGGTCAATCCCGTACTGCAGCCCTACCACAGTTCCACGGCATGGAACGTTCCCTCTCAAAAAAGGGCGATCTCAAGCAGCAATACGACCAGATACTCGAAGAATATCTGTCCCTAGGCCACATGGAAGAATGCAGTCCCAATGAAATAGAATCCTTGGGTAAATACTGCTCATTCTATCTCCCTCACCATGCAGTCGTAAGGCCAGACAAGAAGACAACAAAAGTCAGAGTTGTATTCAACGCCTCTAAAAAGTCGGGTTCCGGTCACTCCCTCAACGATGTTTTATGTACCGGACCAACCCTCCAACCCGATCTCCGACGTATGTTGCTGAAATGGCGAACATATAAATATGTGTTTAATGGCGACGTCGAGAAAATGTACCGCCAAATTCTCTTGCACCCCGTTGACCGAGACTACCAACGGATAATATTCCGAACCCCCGAACACAGTCCAATAAAGGACTACAAGTTAAAAACGGTCACCTTCGGGGTTAACTGCGCGCCTTTCCTGGCTATTCGCACTCTACATGAGCTGGCGAAAGACATAGCCGATTCCTTCCACGCGCAGCCCCAATACTAAAATCCGAGACCTATGTTGATGATATTTTATCTGGCAGTCATGATCTCCAATCAGCCGAGCAATCCCTAACAGAGAATATAAACGCTCTCAATTCAGCCGGATTTCCCCTAAAAAAGATCACGGCAAACCATCCCAACATCCTCCAAAAAATATCGAAAACTGATCTCCTGGAAACAAACTTTCTCGAGTTCGAAAAGACTAGCACCGCGAAGACCCTGGTCATCCAGTGGAACGCCGTAACGGATACATTCTCGTATACCGTCGACTCAAATCCGGCATCCACTGCAGCCACGAAGCAGCAAATTCTCTCTTCCATAGCAAAACTTTCGATCCCGCAGGGTGGCTAACGCCAATTATGATCCAAGCAAAAATCTTGATGCAAGAGCTATGGCTAGACGGGACTGACTGGGATGAGCCAGTGAAACCCCTCCGTCTCATCAAGTGGGCGCAGTTCGCCGAAAATCTCCCAACGATCTCGGACATTCAAATACCACGCTGGATAAACTACCACCCCGATAAACCAGTTGAGCTCCATGGCTTCTGCGACGCCTCGGAAAAGGCTTATTGCGCGGCCCTTTACGTCAGAACCACCGTAGGAACTCAAGTCCTCTCTCACCTTTTAGTCTCTAAAGGGAAAGTGGCCCCCCTAAAAACCATAAGTTTGCCACGACTAGAGTTATGCGGCGCGGTCTTATTAGCCAAGTTAGTCGCAGTTGTCCAATCCCATCTAGGCATCAATAAGCGAAAGTTAATCATGTGGTCTGACTCCGAAATCGTTCTAGCCTGGCTTGAGAAACCACCTCATTCCTGGAAAACCTATGTCTCCAATCGAACGGCGCAGATCATCAACCTCATCGGCAATGCCACTTGGCGACATGTACGCAGCAAGGATAATCCCGCAGATATGGGCACCAGAGGATGCACCGCACTCGAGCTAGCTAGCTCATCGCTATGGTGGAATGGCCTAGAGTGGCTTTCCCGACCCCCCTGAGGACTGGCCAACACCAACGGCCAGAAATATTGTACCCCCGAACTTCGCCGTGTCGAATCAGTGCATGCAGCGGAAGAGTCAGAAGACTTCTTAGAACGGTTCTCCGCCTATTCCCGCGCCCTACGCGTAACAGCGTACGTGTTGAAATTTGTATCTCGGCTTAGAAATACTGTAGGAGGCAATCGTACCCCTAACGATCCCGCCCTCTCTTACGCCGACGTCATGCGTGCGAAAATCCGTCTGCTGAGCTTGACTCAGTCGAGATTCTTCGCTTCCGAAAGAGCCTCCCTCGAAAATTCAAAACCAATTGGAAAGCGAAGTCCCCTACTGGCACTTGACCCCTTCCTGGATACAAACGGGATTCTCCGTGCCAACGGAAGATTAGTAAACGCCGACATGACCTACAATGAGTGTCATCCCATCATTCTTCCCGAAAAGGCTAGATTTACTACCCTTTATATAAGGTTTCTGCACGAGAGCTTCCTCCATGCGGAAGTCCGCCTCCTGCAACAAGCTATGAGGCAGGAATTCTATACCCCCCGACTCAAACCTCAGCTGAAAAAATGTATTTTCCAATGTAAAGTCTGCACCATCCTTAAGCGACAAACGCAGTCCCAAATAATGGCAGGTTTACCCCCCGAACGATGCACTTTCGCGCCCCCCTTCACTACTACTGGCGTAGACTTCGCCGGCCCGTTCCAAATAAAAGCTTCGATGCTCCGATCTCCAACACTCGTAAAAGGCTATGTGGCCGTGTTCGTTTGCTTCACCACCAAAGCCATCCATTTGGAATTGTGTTCGGATCTCACCAGTAAGGCTTTCCTCGCTGCCTTCGCCCGGTTTGTAGGGCGGCGAGGGTACCCGAAACAAATGATGAGCGACAATGGGACAACATTCATTGGTGCTAAGCGAGCTACCGAAGTAGAGTTCGTCACCTTCCTCAACGAAGTCTCGACAGATATTGCCCAAAAGTATGCGCTACAAGGCATCGATTGGAAATGTATACCCCGCCGCGCAAAAGCTTTATAACCCATCTTAAAAGGGTCGCCGGAACACACAGCTTCACTTTTGAAGAATTGTCGACTCTATTAATTCGTATCGAGGCCGTTCTCAATTCTCGTCCTATCTCCCCGCTTTCTCAGGACCCAGCGGATCTCACCGCCCTCACACCTGGCCACTTTCTTCGAGGCGCACCCCTTCTCGCCATCCCCGAGCCGAACTATGAACACCTCTCTATGAACAACCGTTGGGAACGGTTGAAAGTTTTACATCACCAATTCAGCAAACGCTGGAAGAATGAATATCTCATGGAGTTACACAAGCGTTATCGATGGCAAACCGCTCAACCTCCCCCTAGAATCGGCGATCTAGTCGTCATCAAGGAAGACAACCTACCCCCTACCGAATGGCGCCTAGGACGCGTGGAAGACACCCATTTAGGAAGAGACGGTCATATCCGAGTAGTCGACGTACGCACGCAAAACGGTGTGCTCACCAGGCCTATCACAAAATTGTGTTTCTTGCCACCAGCGGAACTTGATTCAGCCCCGCATGGTTCCCTATCATCTCCCGAACCAACTACAGTCCACTAAGATTACCTATCGACACCATCTCATAGCATAACTGAATCATCTCGTATCTCTCACAGGCAGTCCCTAACCTGGCGTTTCCTCTCAGACATACCACTAATACGCATTCATATTCTCTTTCACAGATGGATCGTCAGCGCCCTCCGGTTCCCGCACCACGCCGCTCGCTTGAATCGCGAGTCGTAGTGCCATTATTGTCATCTTTTCAAATCAGCTTCGGTTTAAAAAATTCCTTCATCAAGGTTTTCTGTTTATATAAAAAAGTTCTTTGAGTGCGAATAACAAAATTTTATATATTAATCCATAATTAAATTACGTATGTGAAAAAATCTATAAACAACACAGTGTTTGAAATTCGAAAAGCATATGTAATAAAAAATAAAAGCAAGCTGCCCTGAAAACTGCAACAACTGCTCCTGGCATAAAGTTACGGAATCAGATTACAAATACAGATTACTTAAGCTTCACACGCGGAAAGCAAGACACCCGAATTGTTACCTATTTGAATTACTAACCATTGGAAGGGCGGGCAGTGGAACAAGCTGCGTACTACCTCATTTTATAAAACATCAGTTACATTTTACCACACCAATTGATGCTCATCGCTCTTATATACTGATACTTCAGATTGCCATAATCTTCCCATTGGACACAATCCCAGGTAATTTGTTTCATCCTACATACGCTGGCCTCTCACCTTGTGAAGAAATAAAATATATCTATTTTGAATCAGTACTTTTATTGATTGAGCACGCCATACCCGTATTAGAGTACTGCCTCCTAACGCTCATCTTCATGCAGGCGTGAAGCGAGAACCACCCAACTAACCCCACAACGGCGATTAGTAGGCTGATTGAATGTTGATTTCATCATTGCGAAGGCCTACTCGGTTCTAGGCTTTATTCGTCGGAACTGCACCAAGTTTTCAGACCCTTATACTCTTAAAATGTTGTATATAACTTTTGTTCGCTCAAACCTTAAATATGCAGTTTTTGTCTGGAGGCCGTATAACCAGATATCAATAAAAAGAATAGAACGTATTCAAAAGGTGTTCATTAATTTCGCTTTACCGTCCCTCAAATTTGATACTCCCATTCCACCCTATGCATCCCGTATTATGCTACTTGACCTACAATCTCTCGAAATCCGTAGGTCAATCTTATCTTTGACTTTCATGTTTAATGTTATTCATGGTACGATAGATTGTCCTTATCTTCTGGAAAGGATTACTTTTAACATTCCAAGGCGAAATCTTCGCGTCACCTATCCTTTTTACTGGAAAAAAGTCAAAACTAAATTTGCCAGTAATGCTCCTCTTGCAAGATCTATGCGCGAATTTAATATTGTATCTCAGAGTATTTCCCTTGATTTTTCCTTGGGAAAACAAGCTTTTTTGAATACTTTACTCTCTTATTTTAAGTAGGTATGTTTCATTTTGTAACCTACACCATTGTTATTAGTCTGTAAGAAATGTTCTTTCATAGACAGTATTGAATAAATAAATAAATAAATAAATAAATAAATATATATGATGGTATATATAGTATATATATAGTATATATAGTATATATATAGTATATATATATTTTTTTTTTTGCGATTTCGACCCCATTTTAACAGCTAGAAGCTTCAAATTTCACCAAATGCTTACGTGTATAGCATATATTGATGTCTGAAAAAATCATTGAGATCGGTGGTATATATAGTATATATCTTATACAACCGATTGTGCAGATAAGAAACTTTGCGCAATTTCTGCCCCGTTTTAACAGCTAGAAGCTTCAAATTTCACCAAATGCTTACGTTTATAGCATATATTGTTGTCTGAAAAAATCATAGAGATCGGTGGTATATATATTATATACTTCATATAAACTGTCATTTTTGCCCCTTTTTTACGGATAGAAGCTTCAAAATTCATCAAATTTCATCAAATAGTTACGTTTACTTCATATATTTTTGAAATACGTGATTCGTAGTCATAGTTTTTACATGCAGACCACAAAAAACGTGAAGCTTTGCATCCTCACACAAAGTACCTACCTATTTTTTATTTTATATTTATCTTAAAAATCGTTTAGATATTTTCAAATTTCACCAAATGTTTACGTGTATAGCATATATTGTTGTCTGAAAAAATCATAGAGACCGGTGGTATATATAATCTCGTACAACCGATTGTTCAGATAAGAAACTTTGCGCAATTTCTTCCCCATTTTAACAGCTAGAAGCTTCAAATTTCACCAAATGCTTACGTGTATAGTATATATTGTTGTCTGAAAAAATCATTGAGATCGGTGGTATATATAGTATATATCTCATACAACCGATTGTTCAGATAAGAAACTTTGCGCAATTTCTTCCCCATTTTAACAGCTAGAAGCTTCAAATTTCACCAAATGCTTACGTGTATAGCATATATTGATGTCTGAAAAAATCATTGAGATCGGTGGTATATATAGTATATATCTCATACAACCGATTGTTCAGATAAGAAACTTTGCGCAATTTCTGCCCCGTTTTAACAGCTAGAAGCTTCAAATTTCACCAAATGCTTACGTTTATAGCATATATTGTTGTCTGAAAAAATCATAGAGATCGGTGGTACATATATTATATACCCCATATAAATTGTATTTTTTTGGCCCTTTTTTACGGCTAGAAGCTTCAAAATTCATAAAATTTCATCAAATAGTTACGTTTACGTCATATATTGTTGAAATACGTGATTCGTAGTCATATTTTTTACACGCAGACCACAAAAAACCTGAAACTTTGCATCCTCACACAAAGTACCTACCTATTTTTATACCTTTCATACCTCCATACAACCGATTTTTCAGAAAAAGAGGAGTTTTGTCATATTTTACTCAATTTAACAGATTGAAGCTTCAAACCTCACTATATACTTTCGTATATTGCACATATTGTTGTCTGAAAAAATTGAGGAGATCGGTGGTATATATAGTATATATGCCCCACAACCGATTGTTCAGATAAGAAACTTTTCGCAATTTCTACCCCATTTTAACAGCTATAAGCTTCAAATTTCACCGATTGCTTACGTATATAGTATATATTGTTGTGTAGAAAAATCATAGAGATCGGTGATATATATATAATATATATATGATGGTATATATAGTATATATATATTTTTTTTTTGCAATTTCAGCCCCATTTTAACAGCTAGAAGCTTCAAATTTAGATAAGAAACTTTGCGCAATTTGTGCCCCGTTTTAACAGCTAGAAGCTTAAAATTTCACCAAATGCTTACGTATATAGCATATATTGTTGTCTGAAAAAATCATAGAGATCGGTGGTATATATATTATATACCCCATATAAACTGTCATTTTTGCCCCTTTTTTACGGCTAGAAGCTTCAAAATTCAACAAATTTCATCGAATAGTTACGTTTACGTCATATATTGTTGACATAGGTGTTTCCTAGTCATAGTTTTTACAAGCAGACCACAAAAAAACTGAAACTTTGCATCCTCACACAAAGTACCTACCTATTTTTATACTCAGTTGAGCAGAGTTCACAGAGTATATTAACATTGATTGGATAACGGTTGGTTGTACAGGTATAAAGGAATCGAGATAGATATAGACTTCCATATATCAAAATCATCAGTATCGAAACAAAATTTGATTGAGCCATGTCCGTCCGTCCGTCCGTCCGTCCGTCCGTTAACACGAAAACTTGAGTAAATTTTGAGGTATCTTGATGAAATTTGGTATGCAGGTTCCTGAGCACTCATCTCAGATCGCTATTTAAAATGAACGATATCGGACAATAACCACGCCCACTTTTTCGATATCGAAAATTTCGAAAAAACAAAAAAGTGCGATAATTCATTACCAAATACGGATTAAGCGATGAAACTTTTTAAGTTAGTTGAACTAACTTATGGCGCAGAATAGAAAAATGGTAAAATTTTGGACAATGGGCGTGGCACCGCCCACTTTTAAAAGAAGGTAATTTAGAAGTTTTGCAAGCTGTTATTTGGCAGTCGTTGAAGATATCATGATGAAATTTGGCAGGAACGTTACCCTTATTACTATATGTCTGCTTACTAAAAATTAGCAAAATCGGAGAACGACCACGCCTACTTTTTAAAAAAAAATTTTTTTAATTCAAATTTTAAAAGAAAAGTTAATATCTTTACAGTATATAAGTAAATTATGCCAACATTCAACTCCAGTCATGATATGGTGCAACAAAATACAAAAATAAAAGAAAATTTCAAAATGGGCGTGGCTCCGCACTTTTTCATTTAATTTGTCTAGGATACTTTTAATGCCATAAGTCGAACAAAATTTTACCAATCCTTGTGAAATTTGGTAGAGGCTTAGATTCTAGGACGATAACTGTTTTCTGTGAAAAAGGGCGAAATAGGTTGAATCCGAGCCCAGTTTTTATACACAGTCGACAGTCTGTCCTTCCGCTCGGCCTTTAACACGATAACTTGAGCAAAAATCTATATATCTTTACTAAACTCAGTTCACGTACTTATCTGAACTCACTTTGTATTGGTGTAAAAAATGGCCGAAATCCGACTAAGACCACGCCCACTTTTTCGATATCGAAAATTACAAAAAATGAAAAAAATGCCATAATTATATACCAAATACGAAAAAAGGGATGAAACATGGTAATTAGATTGGTTTATTGGCGCAAAACATAACTTTAGAAAAAACTTTGTAAAATGGGTGTGACACCTACCATATTAAGTGGAAGAAAATGAAAAAGTTTTGCAGGGCGAAACAAAAGCCCTTGGAATCTTGGAAGGAATACTGTTCGTGGTATTACATATATAAATAAATTAGCGGTGCCCGACAGATGAAGTTCTGGATCACCCTGATCCACATTTTGGTCGATATCTCGAAAACGCCTTCACATATACAACTAAGGGCCACTCCCTTTTAAAACCCTCATTAATACCTTTAATTTGATACCCATATCGTACAAACACATTCTAGAGTCACCCCTGGTCCACGTTTATGGCGATATCTCGAATAGGCGTCCACATATAGAACTAAGGCCCACTCCTTTTTAAAATACTCATTAACATCTTTCATTTGACACCCATATAGTACAAAAAAATTCTAGAGTCACCCCTGGCCCACCTTTATGGCGATATCTCGAAAAGGCATCCACCTATGGAACTAAGGCCCACTCCCTTTTAAAATACTCATTAACACCTTTCATTTGATACCCATATCGTACAAACAAATTCTTGAGTCACCCCTGGTCCACCTTTATGGCGATATCTCGAAAAGGCGTCCGCCTATAGAACTAAGGCCCACGCTCTTTTAAAATACTCATTACCACCTTTCATTTGAAACCCATGTCGTACAAACGAATTCTAGAGTCACCCCTGGTCCACCTTTATGGCGATATCTCGAAAAGGCGTCCACCTATAGAGCTAAGGCCCACGCCCTTTTAAAATACTCATTAACACCTTTCGTTTGATACCTATATTGTACAAACGCATTCTAGAGTCAACCCTGGTCCACTTTTATGGCGATATCTCGAAAAGGCGTCCACATATAGAACTAAGGCCCACGCCCTCTTAAAATACTCATTAATACCTTTCGTTTGACCCCCATAGTGTACAAACGCATTCTAGAGTCACCCCTGGTCCCCTTTATGGCGATATCACGAGACGGCGTCCACCTATGGACATAAGGATCACTCCCTTTTAAAATACTCATTAAGCACTCATCTAGAGTCACCCCTGGTCCACGTTTATGGCGATATCTTGAAAAGGCGTCCACATATAGAACTAAGGCCCACTCCTTTTTAAAATACTCATTAACACCTTTCATTTGATACCCATATCGTACAAAAAAATTCTAGAGTCACCCCTGGCCCACCTTTATGGCGATATCTCGAAAAGGCATCCACCTATGGAACTAAGGCCCACTCCCTTTTAAAATACTCATTAACACCTTTCATTTGATACCCATATCGTACAAACAAATTCTTGAGTCACCCCTGGTCCACCTTTATGGCGATATCTCGAAAAGGCGTCCGCCTATAGAACTAAGGCCCACGCTCTTTTAAAATACTCATTAACACCTTTCATTTGAAACCCATGTCGTACAAACGAATTCTAGAGTCACCCCTGGTTCACCTTTATGGCGATATCTCGAAAAGGCGTCCACCTATAGAGCTAAGGCCCACGCCCTTTTAAAATACTCATTAACACCTTTCGTTTGATACCCATATTTTACAAACGCATCCTATAGTCAACCCTGGTCCACTTTTATAACGATATTCCGAAAAGGCGTCCACCTATAGAACTAAGGCCCACTCCCTTTTAAAATACTCATTAGCACCTTTCATTTGATACCCATATAGTACAAACAAATTCTAGAGTCACCCCTGGTCCACCTTTATGGCGATATCTCGAAAAGGCGTCCACATATAGAACTAAGGCCCACACCCTCTTAAAATACTCATTAATACCTTTTGTTTGACACCCATAGTGTACAAACGCATTCTAGAGTCACCCCTGGTCCCCTTTATGGCGATATCACGAAACGGCGTCCACCTATGGAAATAAGGATCACTCCCTTTTAAAATACTCATTAACACCTTTCATTTGATACCCATATCGTACAAACAAATTCTCGATTCAACTCTGATCCACCTTTATGGCGATATCCCTAAATGGCGTCCACCTATAGAACTATGGCCCACTCCCTCTTAATATACTCTTTAATACCTTTCATTTGATACACATGTCATACAAACACATTCCAGGGTTACCCTCGGTTCATTTTCCTACATGGTTATTTTCCCTTATGTTGCCACCATAGCTATCAACTGTGTATATAATGTTCGGTTACACCCGAACTTAACCTTCCTTACTTGTTTATTTTATATTTATCTTAAAAATCGTTTAGATATATTCAAATTTCACCAAATGCTTACGTGTATGGCGTATATTGTTGTCTGAAAAATCATAGAGACCGGTGGTATATATAGTATATCTGATACAACCGATTGTTCAGATAAGAAACTTTGCGCAATTTCTGCCCCATTTTAACAGCTAGGAGCTTCAAATTTCACCAAATGCTTACTTATACAGTCTGAAAAATCATTGAGATCGGTGGTATATATAGTATATATCTCATACAACCGATTGTTCAGATAAGAAACTTTCCGCAATTTCTGCCCCATTTCAACAGCTAGAAGTTTCAAATTTCACGAAATGCTTACGTATATAGCATATATTGTTGTCTGAAAAAATCATAGAGATCGGTGGTATATATATTATATACCCCATATAAACTGTCATTTTAGCCCCTTTTTATGGCTAGAAGCTTCAAATTTCAACAAATTTCATCGAATAGTTACGTTTACGTCATATATTGTTGACATACGTGTTTCCTAGTCATAGTTTTTACAAGCAGACCACAAAAAAACTGAAACTTTGCATCCTCACACAAAGTACCTACCTATTTTATTTATAATTATAAGCTTTTATTTAGTTTCACTTTTGTTGTCTGTAAACACCTCTGAAGTTGCTGCGCATAAAATGTGTACTAATAAATTCCAATCCGCATTATACGCAGATGTAACTGAAATATGTGTTTTTGTTTCACCCCCTATACTTTTTTTAAAGCTTTTCTAAGAACAAGCTTCTATTACTTGTTAATAAAACGAACTAAAAAGTAAAAAATAAAATTAAAGCAAAAAAACTACATTTTTAAAAATAAGCTTTTATTATTTTGGTTAATAAAATTAACTAAAAAGTAAACAATAAATTGACTCTAAAGAAATATAACACTTTATAAGTTCATTGTAAGCTTAAACGATAATTAGGCTTGTTCGTCTGCGACAAAAAAATTCTATATTGTACATAATTATATATTTTTAACATTAAAACTTTACACCTAAATTATTAAATCTTACCGTTTATATCACAGTCCTAATTGTTCTAATAAAAGCGTTTTACATTGCGATAGCAAGAAAATGAGATCCTAAATGTTCTTAATTATACCATCAAAAGCACTCATCTCAGATCGCTATTTAAAATGAACGATATCGGACAATAACCACGCCACTTTTTCGATATCGAAAATTTCGAAAAATCGAAAAAGTGCGATAATTCATTACCAAGTACGGATTAAGCGATGAAATTTGGTAAGTTAGTTGAACTTATGGCGCAGAATAGAAAAATGGTAAAATTTTGGACAATGGGCGTGGCACCGCCCACTTTTAAAAGAAGGTAATTTAGAAGTTTTGCAAGCTGTTATTTGGCAGTCGTTGAAAATATCATGATGAAATTTGGCAGGAACGTTACCCTTATTACTATATGTCTGCTTACTAAAAATTAGTAAAATCGGAGAACGACCACGCCCACTTTTTAAAAAAAATTTTTTTAAATTCAAATTTTAAAAGAAAAGTTAATATCTTTACAGTATATAAGTAAATTATGCCAACATTTAACTCCAGTAATGACATGGTGCAACAAAATACAAAAATAAAAGAAAATTTCAAAATGGGCGTGGTGCCGCCCTTTTTCATTTAATTTGTCTAGGATAATTTTAATGCCATAAGTCGAACAACAATTTACCAATCCTTGTGAAATTTGGCAGAGGCTTAGATTCTAGGACGATAACTGTTTTCTGTGAAAAAGGGGGAAATCGGTTGAAACCGCGCCCAGTTTTTATACACAGTCGACCGTCTGTCCTTCCGCTCGGCCTTTAACACGATAACTTGAGCAAAAATCGATATATCTTTACTAAACTCAGTTCACGTACTTATCTGAACTCACTTTGTATTGGTGTAAAAAATGGCCGATATCCGACTATGACCACGTCCACTTTTTCGATATCGAAAATTACGAAAAATGAAAAAAATGCCATAATTATATACCAAATACGAAAAAGGGGTTAAACATGGTAATTGTATTGGTCTATTGACGCAAAATATAACTTTAGAAAAAAACTTGGTAAAATGGGTGTGACGCCTACCATATTAAGTAAAAGAAAATGAAAAAGTTTTGCAGGGCGAAATCAAAAGCCCTTGGAATCTTGGAAGGAATACTGTTCGTGGTATTACATATATAAATAAATTAGCGGTGCCCGACAGATGAAGTTCTGGATCACCCTGGTCCACATTTTGGTCGATATCTCGAAAACGCCTTCACATATACAACTAAGGGCCACTACCTTTTAAAACCCTCATTAATACCTTTAATTTGATACCCATATCGTACAAACACATTCTAGAGTCACCCCTGGCCCACGTTTATGGCGATATCTCGAAAAGGCGTCCACATATAGAACTAACGCCCACTCCTTTTTAAAATACTCATTAACACCTTTCATTTGATACCCATATGGTACAAAAAAATTCTAGACTCACCCCTGGCCCACCTTTATGGCGATATCTCGAAAAGGCATCCACCTATGAAACTAAGGCCCACGCCCTTTTAAAATACTCATTAACACCTTTCATTTGATACCCATATTGTACAAACGCATTCTAGAGTCACCCCTGGTCCACCTTTATGGCGATATCTCGAAAAGGCGTCCACCTATAGAACTAATGCCCACGCTCTTTTAAAATACTCATTAACACCTATCATTTGAAACCCATATCATACAAAAAATTCTAGAGTCACCCCTGGCCCACCTTTATGGCGATATCTCGAAAAGGCATCCACCTATGGAACTAAGGCCCACGCCCTTTTAAAATACTCATTAACACCTTTCATTTGATACCCATATCGTGCAAACAAATTCTAGAGTCACCCCTGGTCCACCTTTATGGCGATATCTCGAAAAGGCATCCACCTATGGAACTAAGGCCCACGCCCTTTTAAAATACTCATTAACACCTTTCATTTGATACACATATCGAACAAACAAATTCTAGAGTCACCCCTGGTCCACCTTTATGGCGATATCTCGAAAAGGCGTCCACCTATAGAACTAAGGCCCACGCTCTTTTAAAATACTCAATAACATCTTTCATTTGAAACCCATATCGTACAAACGAATTCTAGAATCACCCCTGGCCCACCTTTATGGCGATATCTCGAAAAGGCATCCACCTATGGAACTAAGGCCCACGCCCTTTTAAAATACTCATTAACACCTTTCATTTGATACCCATATCGTACAAACAAATTCTAGAGTCCCTGGTCCACCTTTTTGGCGATATCTCGAAAAGGCGTTCACCTATAGAACTAAGGCCCAAGCTCTTTTAAAATACTCACTAACACCTTTCATTTGAAACCCATAATGTACAAACGAATTCTAGAGTCACCCCTGGTCCGCCTTTATGGCGATATCTCGAAAAGGTGTGCACCTATAGAACTAAGGCCCACGCTCTTTTAAAATACACAATAACACCTTTCATTTGAAACCCATATCGTACAAACGAATTCTAGAGTCACCCCTGGCCCACCTTTATGGGATATCTCGAAAAGGCATCCACCTATGGAACTAAGGCCCACGCCCTTTTAAAATACTCATTAAAACCTTTCATTTGAAACCCATATCGTACAAACGAATTCTAGAGTCACCCCTGGTCCATCTTTATGGCGATATCTCGAAAAGGCGTTCACCTATAGAACTAAGGCCCACGCCCTTTTAAAATACTCATTAACACCTTTCATTTGATACCCATATTTTACAATCGCATTCTCGAGTCACCCCTGGTCCACGTTTATGGCGATATCCCGAAAAGGCGTCCACCCATAGAACTAAGGGCCACTCCCTTTTAAACCACTTATTAACACCTTTCGTTTGATACCCATATTGTACAAACGCATTCTAGAGTCAACCCTGGTCCACTTTTAGAACGATATTCCGAAGAGGAATCCACCTATAGAACTAAGGCCCACTCCCTTTTAAAATACTCATTAACACCTTTCATTTGATACCCATATAGTACAAACAAATTCTAGAGTCACCCCAGGTCCACCTTTATGGCGATATGTCGAAAAGGCGTCCACATATAAAACTAAGGCCCACGCCCTCTTAAAATACTCATTAATACCTTTCGTTTGACACCCATAGTGTACAAACGCATTCTAGAATCACCCCTGGTCGCCTTTATGGCGATATCACGAAACGGCGTCCACCTATGGAAATAAGGATCACTCCCTTTTAAAATACTCATTAACACCTTTCATTTGACACCCATATCGTACAAACAAATTCTAGAGTCAACCCTGATCCACCTTTATGGCGATATCCCTAAATGGCGTCCACCTTTAGAACTATGGCCCACTCCCTCTTAAAATACTCTTTAATACCTTTCATTTGATACACATGTCATACAAACACATTCCAGGGTTACCCTCGGTTCATTTTCCTACATGGTTATTTTCCCTTATGTTGCCACCATAGCTCTCTACTGAGTATATAATGTTCGGTTACACCCGAACTTAACCTTCCTTACGTGTTTATTTTATATTTATCTTAAAAATCGTTTAGATATGTTCAAATTTCACCAAATGTTTACGTGTATAGCATATATTGTTGTCTGAAAAAATCATTGAGATCGGTGGTATATATAATCTCATACAGCCGATTGTTCAGATAAGAAACTTTGCTCAATTTCTTCCCCATTTTAACAGCTAGAAGCTTCAAATTTCACCAAATGCTTACGTGTATAGTATATATTGTTGTCTGAAAAAATCATTGAGATCGGTGGTATATATAGTATATATCTCATACAACCGATTGTTCAGATAAGAAACTTTGCGCAATTTCTGCCCCGTTTTAACAGCTAGAAGCTCCAAATTTCACCAAATGCTTACGTATATAGCATATATTGTTGTCTGAAAAAATCATAGAGATCGGTGGTACATATATTATATACCCCATATAAACTGTATTTTGTTGCCCCTTTTTTACGGCTAGAAGCTTCAAAATTCATAACATTTCATCAAATAGTTACGTTTACGTCATATATACGTGATTCGTAGTCATAGTTTTTACACGCAGACCACAAAAAACCTGAAACTTTGCATCCTCACACAAAGTACCTACCTATTTTTATACTCAGTTGAGCAGAGTTCACAGAGTATATTAACTTTGATTGGATAACGGTTGGTTGTACAGGTATAAAGGAATCGAGATAGATATAGACTTCCACATATCAAAATCATCAGTATCTAAAAAAAATTTGATTGAGCCATGTCCGTCCGTCCGTCCGTCCGCCCGTTAACACGATAACTTGAGTAAATTTTGAGGTATCTTGATGAAATTTGGTATGCAGGTTCCTGAGCACTCATCTCAGATCGCTATTTAAAATGAACGATATCGGACAATAACCACGCCCACTTTTTCGATATCGAAAATTTCGAAAAAACAAAAAAGTGCGATAATTCATTACCAAATACGGATTAAGCGATGAAACTTGGTAAGTTAGTTGAACTTATAACGCAGAATAGAAAAATGGTAAAATTGTGGACAATGGGCGTGGCACCGCCCACTTTTGAAAGAAGGTAATTTAGAAGTTTTGCAAGCTGTTATTTGGCAGTCGTTGAAGATATCATGATGAAATTTGGCAGGAACGTTACCCTTATTACTATATGTCTGCTTAGCAAAAATTAGCAAAATCGGAGAACGACCACGCCCACTTTTTAAAAAAAAATTTTTTTAATTCAAATTTTAAAAGAAAAGTTAATATCTTTACAGTATATAAGTAAATTATGGCAACATTCAACTCCAGTAATGATATGGTGTAACAAAATACAAAAATAAAAGAAAATTTCAAAATGGGCGTGGCTCCGCCCTTTTTCATTTAATTTGTCTAGGATACTTTTAATGCCATAAGTCGAACAAAATTTTACCAATCCTTGTGAAATTTGGTAGAGGCTTAGATTCTAGGACGATAACTGTTTTCTGTGAAAAAGGGCGAAATCGGTTGAATCCGCGCCCAGTTTTTATACACAGTCGACCGTCTGTCCTTCCGCTCGGCCTTTAACACGATAACTTGAGCAAAAATCGATATATCTTAACTAAACTCAGTTCACGCACTTATCTGAACTCACTTTGTATTGGTGTAAAAAATGGCCGAAATCCGACTATGACCACGCCCACTTTTTCGATATCGAAAATTACGAAAAATGAAAAATATGCCATAATTACATACCAAATACGAAAAAAGGGATGAAACATGGTAATTAGATTGGTTTAATGACGCAAAATATAACTTTAGAAAAAACTTTGTAAAATGGGTGTGACACCTACCATATTAAGTAGAAGAAAATGAAAAAGTTTTGCAGGGCGAAATCAAAAGCCCTTCGAATCTTGGAAGGAATACTGTTCGTGGTATTAAATATATAAATAAATTAGCGGTACCCAACAGATGAAATTCTGGATCACCCTGGTCCACATTTTGGTCGATATCTCGAAAACGCCTTCACATATACAACTAAGGGCCACTCCCTCATTAATACCTTTAATTTGATACCCATATCGTACAAACACATTCTAGAGTCACCACTGGTCCAAGTTTATGGCGATATCTCGAAAAGGCGTCCACATATAGAACTAATGCCCACTCCTTTTTAAAATACTCATTAACACCTTTCATTTGATACCCATATCGTACAAACAAATTCTTGAGTCAACCCTGATCCACCTTTATGACGATATCTCGAAAAGGCATCCACCTATGGAACTAAGGCCCACTCCCTTTTAAAATACTCATTAACACCTTTCATTTGATACCCATATCGTACAAAGAAATTCTTGAGTCACCCCAGGTCCACCTTTATAGCGATATCTCGAAAAGGCGTCCGCCTATAGAACTAAGGCCCACGCTCTTTTAAAATACTCATTAACACCTTTCATTTGAAACCCATGTCGTACAAACGAATTCTAGAGTCACCCCTGGTCCACCTTTATGGCGATATCTCGAAAGGGGTCCACCTATAGAACTAAGGCCCACGCCATTTTAAAATACTCATTAACACCTTTCATTTGATACCCATGTCGTACAAACGAATTCTAGAGTCACCCCTGGTCTACGCTTATGGCGATATCTCGAAAAGGCGTCCACATATAGAACTAACGCCCACTCCTTTTTAAAATACTCATTAACACCTTTCATTTGATACCCATATCGTACAAACAAATTCTTGAGTCACCCCTGGTCCACCTTTATGGCGATATCTCGAAAAGGCGTCCGCCTATAGAACTAAGGCCCACGCTCTTTTAAAATACTCATAAACACCTTTCATTTGAAACCCATGTCGTACAAACGAATTCTAGAGTCACCCCTGGTCCACGTTTATGGCGATATCCCGAAAAGGCGTCCACCCATAGAACTAAGGCCCACTCCCTTTTAAAACACTTATTAACACCTTTCGTTTGATACCCATATTGTACAAACGTATTCCAGAGTCAACCCTGGTCCACTTTTATAACGATATTCCGAAAAGGCGTCCACCTATAGAACTAAGGCCCACTCCCTTTTAAAATACTCATTAGCACCTTTCATTTGATACCCATATAGTACAAACAAATTCTAGAGTCACCCCTGGTCCACCTTTTTGGCGATATCTCGAAAAGGCGTCCACATATAGAACTAACGCCCCCTCCTTTTTAAAATACTCATTAACACCTTTCATTTGATACCCATATCGTACAAACAAATTCTTGAGTCACCCCTGGTCCACCTTTATGGCGATATCTCGAAAAGGCGTCCGCCTATAGAACTAAGGCCCACGCTCTTTTAAAATACTCATTAACACCTTTCATTTGAAACCCATGTCGTACAAACGAATTCTAGAGTCACCCCTGGTCCACGTTTATGGCGATATCCCGAAAAGGCGTCCACCCATAGAACTAAGGCCCACTCCCTTTTAAAACACTTATTAACACCTTTCGTTTGATACCCATATTGTACAAACGCATTCCAGAGTCAACCCTGGTCCACTTTTATAACGATATTCCGAAAAGGCGTCCACCTATAGAACTAAGGCCCACGCCCTCTTAAAATACTCATTAATACCTTTCGTTTGACACCCATAGTGTACAAACGCATTCTAGAGTCACCCCTGGTCCCCTTTATGGCGATATCACGAAACTGCGTCCACCTATGGAAATAAGGATCACTCCCTTTTAAAATACTCATTAACACCTTTCATTTGATACCCATATCGTACAAACAAATTCTAGGGTCAACCCTGATCCACCTTTATGGCGATATCCCTAAATGGCGTCCACCTATAGAACTATGGCCCACTCCCTCTTAATATACTCTTTAATACCTTTCATTTGATACACATGTCATACAAACACATTCCAGGGTTACCCTCGGTTCATTTTCCTACATGGTTATTTTCCCTTATGTTGCCACCATAGCTCTCAACTGAGTATTTAATGTTCGGTTACACCCGAACTTAACCTTCCTTACTTGTTTATTTTATATTTATCTTAAAAATCGTTTAGATATATTCAAATTTCACCAAATGCTTAGGTGTATAGCGTATATTGTTGTCTGAAAAAATCATAGAGACCAATGGTATATATAGTATATCTAATACAACCGATTGTTCGGACAAGAAACTTTGCGCAATTTCTGCCCCGTTTTAACAGCTAAAGCTTCAAATTTCACCAAATGCTTACGTATATAGCATATATTGTTGTAGGAAAAAATCATAGAGATCGGTGGTATATATATTATATACCCCATATAAATTGTCATTTTTGCCCCTTCTTTACGGCTACAAGCTTCAAAATTCATCAAATTTCATCAAATAGTTACGTTTACGTCATATGTTTTTGAAATACGTGATTCGTAGTCATAGTTTTTACATGCAGACCACAAAAAACGTGAAGCTTTGCATCCTCAATCAAAGTACCTACCTTTTTTTATACATTTCATGAAAATGAAATTGTATATTAATTTCGTCACGAAACCCAAAATTGTAAGTCCTTAAAGGAAAATAGATAGACCCACCATTAAGTATACCGAAATAATCAGGATGAAGTGCTGAGTTGATTTAGCCATGTCCGTCTGTCCGCCTGTGCGTCTGTCCGTCTGTCTGTTTGTATGCAAACTAGTCCCTCAATTTTTGAGATATCTTGATAAAATTTGGTGAGCGGGTGCATATGGGTGTCCGATTAGACATTTGTCGGAACCGGCCGGATCCGACCACTACAGCATATATCCTCCATACAACCGATTTTTCAGAAAAAGAGGATTTTTGTCATATCTTACTCAATTTAACAGATTGAAGCTTCAAACTTCACCATATACTTTCGTATATTGCACATATTGTTGTCTGAAAAAATTGATGAGATCGTTGGTATATATAGTATATATCCTCCACAACCCATTGTTCAGATAAGAAACTTTTCGCAATTTCTACCCCATTTTAACAGCTATAAGCATCAAATTTCACCGATTGCTTACGTATATAGTATATATGGTTGTGTAGAAAAATCATAGAGATCGGTGATATATATAATATATATAATATATATATGATGGTATATATAGTATATATATATTTTTTTTTTGCAATTTCAGCCCAATTTTAACATCTAGAAGCTTCAAATTTCACTAAATGCTTACGTGTATAGCATATATTGATGTCTGAAAAAATCATTGAGATCGGTGGTATACATAGTATATATCTCATACCACCCATTGTTCAGATAAGAAACTTTGCGCAATTTCTGCCCCGTTTTAACAGCTAGAAGCTTAAAATTTCACCAAATGCTTACGTATATAGCATATATTGTTGTCTGAAAAAATCATAGAGATCGGTGGTATATATATTATATACCCCATATAAACTGTCATTTTTGCCTGCCCCTTTTTTACGGCAAGAAGCTTCAAAATTCATCAAATTTCATCAAATAGTTACGTTTACGTCATATATTTTTGAAATACATGATTCTTAGTCATAGTTTTTACATGCAGACCACAAAAAACGTGAAGCTTTGCATCCTCACTCAAAGTACCTACCTATTTTTATACTCAGTTGAGCAGAGCTTACAGAGTATATTAACTTTGATTGGATAACGGTTGGTTGTACAGGTATAAAGGAATCGAGATAGATATAGACTTCCATATATCAAAATCATCAGTATCGAAAAAAAATTCGATTGAGCCATGTCCGTCCGTCCGTCCGTCTGTCCGCTAACACGATAACTTGAGTAAATTTCGAGGTATCTTGATGAAATTTGGTATGTAAATTACTGGGCACTTATCTCAGATTGCTATTTAAAATGAACGATATCGGACAATAACCACGCCCACTTTTTCGATATCGAAAATTTCGAAAAATCGAAAAAGTGCGATAATTCATTACCAAATACGGATTAAGCGATGAAAGTTGGTAAGTTAGTTGAACTTATGACGCAGAATAGAAAAATGGTAAAATTTTGGACAATGGGCGTGGCACCGCACACTTTTAAAAGAAGGAAATTTAGAAGTTTTGCAAGCTGTTATTTGGCAGTCGTTGAAGATATCATGATGAAATTTGGCAGGAATGTTACTCTTATTACTATATGTCTGCTTACTAAAAATTAGAAAAATCGGAGAACGACCACGCCCACTTTTTAAAAAAAAATTTTTTTTAATTCAAATTTTAAAAGAAAAGTTAATATCTTTACAGTATATAAGTAAATTATGGCAACATTCAACTCCAGTAATGATATGGTGCAACAAAATACCAAAATAAAAGAAAATTTGAAAACGGGCGTGGCTCCGCCCTTTTTAATTTAATTTGTCTAGGATACTTTTAATGCCATAAGTCGAACAAAAATTTACCAATCCTTGTGAAATTTGGTAGAGGCTTAGATTCTAGGACGGTAACTGTTTTCTGTGAAAAAGGGCGAAATCGGTTGAAGCCACGCCCAGTTTTTATACACTGTCGACCGTCTGTCCTGCCGCTCGGCCGTTAACACTATAAATTGACCAAAAATCGATATATCTTTACTAAACTCAGTTCACGTACTTATATGAACTCACTTTGTATTGGTGTAAAAAATGGCCGAAATCCGACTATGACCACGCCCAATTTTTCGATATCGAGAATTACGAAAAATTAAAAAAATGCCATAAATTTATACCAAATACGAAAAAAGGGATGAAACATGGTAATTAGATTGGTTTATTGACGCAAAATATAACTTTAGAAAAAACTTTGTAAAATGGGTGTGACACCTACCATATTAAGTAGAAGAAAATGAAAAATTTTGCAGGGCGAAATCAAAAGCCCTTGGAATCTTGGAAGGAATACTGTTCGTGATATTACATATATAAATAAATTAGCGGTACCCGACAGATGAAGTTCTGGATCACCCTGGTGCACATTTTGGTCGATATCTCGAAAACGCCTTCACATATAAAACTAAGGGCCATTCCTTTTTAAAATACTCATTAACACCTTTCATTTGATACCCATATCGTACAAAAAAATTCTAGAGTCACCCCTGGCCCACCTTTATGGCGATATCTCGAAAAGGCATCCACCTATGGAACTAAGGCCCACTCCCTTTTAAAACCCTCATTAATACCTTTAATTTGATACCCATATCGTACAACCACATTCTAGAGTCACCCCTGGTCACGTTTATGGCGATATCTCGAAAAGACGTCCACATATAGAACTAAGGCCCACTCCTTTTTAAAATACTCATTAACACCTTTCATTTGATACCCATATCGTACAAAAAAATTCTAGAGTCACCCCTGGCCCACCTTTATGGCGATATCTCGAAAAGGGATCCACCTATGGAACTAAGGCCCACTTCCTTTTAAAATACTTATTAACACCTTTCATTTGTTACCCATATCGTACAAACAAATTCTAGAGTCACCCCTGGCCCACCTTTATGGCGATATCTCGAAAAGGTCTCCACCTATAGAACTAAGGCCCACACTCTTTTAAAATACTCATTACCACCTTTCCATTGAAACCCATATCGTACAAACAATTTCTAGAGTCACCCCTGGTCCACCTTTATGGCGATATCTCGAAAAGGCGTCCACATATAGAACTAAGGCCCACGCCCTCTTAAAATACTCATTAATACCTTTCGTTTGATACCCATATCGTACAAAAAAATTCTAGAGTCACCCCTGGCCCACCTTTATGGCGATATCTCGAAAAGGCATCCACCTATAGAACTAAGGCCCACGCCCTTTTAAAATACTCATTAACACCTTTCATTTGATACCCTTATTATACAGACGCATTCTAGAGTCACCCCTGGTCCACGTTTATGGCGATATCCCGAAAAGGCGTCCACCCATAGAACTAAGGCCCACTCCCTTTTAAAACACTTATTAACACCTTTCGTTTGATACCCATATTGTACAAACGCATTCTAGAGTCAACCCTGGTCCACTTTTATAACGATATTCCGAAAAGGCGTCCACCTATAGAACTAAGGCCCACTCCCTTTTAAAATACTCATTAATACCTTTCATTTGATACCCATATAGTACAAACAAATTCTAGAGTCACCCCTGGTCCACTTTTATAACGATATTCCGAAAAGGCGTCCACCTATAGAACTAAGGCCCACTCCCTTTTAAAATACTCATTAATACCTTTCATTTGATACCCATATAGTACAAACAAATTCTAGAGTCACCCCTGGTCCACCTCTATGGCGATATCTCGAAAAGGCATCCGCCTATAGAACTAAGGCCCACGCCCTTTTAAAATACTCATTAACACCTTTCATTTGATACCCTTATTGTACAGACGCATTCTAGAGTCACCCCTGGTCCACGTTTATGTCGATATCTCGAAAAAGCATCCACCTATAAAACTAAGGCCCACGCCCTTTTAAAATACTCATTAACACCTTTCGTTTGATACCCATATTGTACAAACGCATTCTAGAGTCAACCCTGGCCCACTTTTATAACGATATTCCGAAAAGGCGTCCACCTATAGAACTAAGGCCCACTCCCTTTTAAAATACTCATTAATACCTTTCATTTGATACCCATATAGTACAAACAAATTCTAGAGTCACCCCTGGTCCACCTTTATGGCGATATCTCGAAAAGGCGTCCACATATAGAACTAAGGCCCACGCCCTCTTAAAATACTCATTAATAACTTTCGTTTGACACCCATAGTGTACAAACGCATTCTAGAGTCACCCCTGGTCCCCTTTATGGCGGTATCACGAAACGGCGTCCACCTATGGAAATAAGGATCACTCCCTTTTAAAATACCCATTAACACCTTTCATTTGATACCCATATCGTACAAACAAATTCTAGAGTCACCCCTGGTCCACCTTTATGGCGATATCTCGAAAAGGCATCCACCTATAGAACTAAGGCCCACGCCCTTTTAAAATACTCATTAGCACCTTTTATTTGATACCCTTATTGTACAGACGCATTCTAGAATCACCCCTGGTCCACGTTTATGGCGATATCTCGAAAAGGCATCCACCTATAAAACTAAGGCCCACGCCCTTTTAAAATACTCATTAACACCTTTCGTTTGATACCCATATTGTACAAACGCATTCTAGAGTCAACCCTGGCCCACTTTTATAACGATATTCCGAAAAGGCGTCCACCTATAGAACTAAGGCCCACTCCCTTTTAAAATACTCATTAATACCTTTCATTTGATACCCATATAGTACAAACAAATTCTAGAGTCACCCCTGGTCCACTTTTATAACGATATTCCGAAAAGGCGTCCACCTATAGAACTAAGGCCCAATCCCTTTTAAAATACTCATTAATACCTTTCTTTGATACCCATATAGTACAAACAAATTCCAGAGTCACCCCTGGTCCACCTTTACGGCGATATCTCGAAAAGGCGTCCACATATAGAACTAAGGCCCACGCCCTCTTAAAATACTCATTAATACCTTTCGTTTGACACCTATAGTGTACAAACGCATTCTAGAGTCACCCCTGGTCCCCTTTATGGCGGTATCACGAAACGGCGTCCACCTATGGAAATAAGGATCACTCCCTTTTAAAATACCCATTAACACCTTTCATTTGATACCCATATCGTACAAACAAATTCTAGAGTCAAGCCTGATCCACCTTTATGGCGATATCCCTAAATGGCGTCCACCTATAGAACTATGGCCCACTCCCTCTTAAAATACTCTTTAATACCTTTCATTTGATACACATGTCATACAAACACATTCCACGGTTACCCTCGGTTCATTTTCCTACATGGTTATTTTCCCTTATGTTGGCACCATAGCTCTCAACTGAGTATGTAATGTTCGGTTACACCCGAACTTAACCTTCCTTACTTGTTTATTTTATATTTATCTTAAAAATCGTTTAGATATATTCAAATTTCACCAAATGCTTACGTGTATAGCGTATATTGTTGTCTGAAAAAATCATAGAGATCGGTGGTATATATATTATATACCCCATATAAACTGTCATTTTAGCCCCTTTTTTATGGCTAGAAGCTTCAAATTTCAACAAATTTCATCGAATAGTTACGTTTACGTCATATATTGTTGACGCACGTGTTTCCTAGTCATAGTTTTTACAAGCAGACCACAAAAAAACTGAAACTTTGCATCCTCACACAAAGTGCCTACCTATTTTTATACTCAGTTGAGCAGAGCTCACAGAGTATATTAACTTTGATTGGATACCGGGTGGTTGTACAGGTATAAAGGAATCGCGATAGATATAGAGTTCCATATATCAAAATCATCAGTATCGAAAAAAAATTCGATTGAGCCATGTCCGTCCGTCCGTCTTTCCGTTAACACGATAACTTGAGTAAATTTTGAGGTATCTTGATGAAATTTGGTATGTAGGTTCCTGGGCACTCATCTCAGATCGCTATTTAAAATGAACGATATCGGACAATAACCACGCCCGCTCGGCTTTAAAAATCGATATATCTTTACTAAACTCAGATCACGTACTTATCTGAACTCACTTTGTATTGGTGTAAAAAATGGCCGAAATCCGACTATGACCACGCCCACTTTTTCGATATCGAAAATTATGAAAAATGAAAAAAATGCCATAATTATATACCAAATACGAAAAAAGGGATGAAACATGGTAACTGTATTGGTCTATTGACGCAAAATATAACTTTAGAAAAAAACTTGGTAAAATGGGTGTGACACCTACTATATTAAGTAGAAGAAAATGAAAAAGTTTTGCAGGGCGAAATCAAAAGCCCTTGGAATCTTGGAAGGAATACTGTTCGTGGTATTAAATATATAAATAAATTAGCGGTACCCGACAGATGAAATTCTGGATCACCCTGGTCCACATTTTGGTCGATATCTCAAAAACGCCTTCATATCTACAACTAAGGGCCACTCCCTTTGAAAACCCTCATTAATACCTTTAATTTGATGCCCATATCGTACAAACACATTCTAGAGTCACCCCTGGTCCACGTTTATGGCGATATCTCGAAAAGGCGTCCACATATAGAACTAACGCCCACTCCTTTTTAAAATACTCATTAACACCTTTCATTTGATACCCATATCGTACAAAACAATTCTATAGTAACCCCTGGCCCACCTTTATAGCGATATCTCGAAAAGGCATCCACCTATGGAACAAAGGCCTACTCCCTTTTAAAATACTCATTAACACCTTTCATTTGATACCCATATCGTACAAACAAATTCTAGAGTCACCCCTGGTCCACCTTTATGGCGATATCTCGAAAAGGCGTCCACCTATAGAACTAAGGCCCACGCTCTTTTAAAATACTCATTAACACCTTTCATTTGAAACCCATATCGTACAAACGAATTCTAAAGTCACCCCTGGTCCACCTTTATGGCGATATCTCGAAAAGGCGTTCACCTATAGAACTAAGGCCAACGCCCTTTTAAAATACTCATTAACACTTTTCATTTCATACCCATATTGTACAAACGCATTCTAGAGTCACCCCTGGTCCACGTTTATGGCATTATCCCGAAAAGGCGTCCACCCATAGAACTAAGGCCCACGCCCTCTTAAAATACTCATTAATAACTTTCGTTTGACACCCATAGTGTACAAACGCATTCTAGAGTCACCCCTGGTCCCCTTTATGGCGGTATCACGAAACGGCGTCCACCTATGGAAATAAGGATCACTCCCTTTTAAAATACCCATTAACACCTTTCATTTGATACCCATATCGTACAAACAAATTCTAGAGTCACCCCTGGTCCACCTTTATGGCGATATCTCGAAAAGGCATCCACCTATAGAACTAAGGCCCACGCCCTTTTAAAATACTCATTAACACCTTTTATTTGATACCCTTATTGTACAGACGCATTCTAGAATCACCCCTGGTCCACGTTTATGGCGATATCTCGAAAAGGCATCCACCTATAAAACTAAGGCCCACGCCCTTTTAAAATACTCATTAACACCTTTCGTTTGATACCCATATTGTACAAACGCATTCTAGAGTCAACCCTGGCCCACTTTTATAACGATATTCCGAAAAGGCGTCCACCTATAGAACTAAGGCCCACTCCCTTTTAAAATACTCATTAATACCTTTCATTTGATACCCATATAGTACAAACAAATCCTAGAGTCACCCCTGGTCCACTTTTATAACGATATTCCGAAAAGGCGTCCACCTATAGAACTAAGGCCCAATCCCTTTTAAAATACTCATTAATACCTTTCATTTGATACCCATATAGTACAAACAAATTCCAGAGTCACCCCTGGTCCACCTTTACGGCGATATCTCGAAAAGGCGTCCACATATAGAACTAAGGCCCACGCCCTCTTAAAATACTCATTAATACCTTTCGTTTGACACCCATAGTGTACAAACGCATTCTAGAGTCACCCCTGGTCCCCTTTATGGCGGTATCACGAAACGGCGTCCACCTATGGAAATAAGGATCACTCCCTTTTAAAATACCCATTAACACCTTTCATTTGATACCCATTTTGGTAATAAGCCAAATATTTATTTTATTTTTAAAAATTTATTTTTGTATATTTTTGAGTTTAGATATTTTCTAACTAATTAGAATTTTCTTTTTTTTGAAGTTATTCAAAATTTTAAGTTAACACGAAAACTCAATTAAAATTATTTTAAAAATTAAAGTAAAGAGTACAAAGTAGTTAACACTATATTTACTCCCCCTCCAAGAAAATTTGAAACAAACAAATTATTAATTAATATTAAAAGTAACCTTTTTTTGTTTTTTGTTGTTTAATGTATTTGTATTTAAATTAGTGTTAATAAGTATGTTTGCTGGTTTAAGTAAATCAATTGAAATATTTTTAATAGTATTTTTGTATTGAATTGTAAATGTTTTATTTTTCTTAGAGATAACTTTAAAAGGTCCTTCATAAGGTGATTCTAAATTAGATTTACGAAGAACTTTAACAAAAACATACTCACAATTTTCTAATTGTTTAGGAACGAAAAAATTTTCTTTATTATGATGAATCACTTTAGAACGAACAAGCGAAAAATATTCTCTTATTTTATGAAGAGCGTCATTAGAAAAATCATGTTCTTTATTACTATTTGAAATAATTAATTCACCAGGTATTCTAAGTGTTTGGCCATAAACAAGTTCAGCAGATGAACATTTTAAATCTTCTTTAATAGAAGTTCGTAAACCAAGTAGAATGAATGGTAAAATGTCAGACCAATGAACCGAGTCGTTTGATGCTATAATTGCTGCTTTTAAAGTTCGATGAAATCTCTCTATCATGCCATTTGCTTGGGGATGGTAAGGAGATGTATGAATTTTATGAGAACCTAAAAGTTTAGTTAATTCCGTAAAAAATTTTGAGGTGAATTGTGAACCTTGATCTACTGTAATATTTAATGGTATACCAAATCGTGGTATATAATTTTGAATAAAAGTTTTTACTATAGTATTTGTTGAAATATCTTTAAGTGGATAAGCTTCAGGCCAACGTGAAAATCTGTCAATAATTGTTAAAATATAACAATTTCCATTTGAAACTGGAAGAGGTCCAACAATATCCATATGAATATGTTCAAAACGGCCTGATGGTATTTGAATTTTTTGGATAGGAGATTTAGTGTGTCTTGAAATTTTGGATTTTTGACAATTGATGCAAGATGAAGTCCAATCGTTAATCTCTTTACGCATGTTAGGCCAATAATATTTATTTTGAATTAATTTTCTAGTTGTTCTTATACTTGGATGAGATAATGAGTGAATTTTGTCAAATATAATTCTTCTCATAGAATGTGGAACATAAGGTCGAAAAGGTTGTAGAGAAACATCACACCATATGTTTAAATTAATAATTGGAATATGAATTTCTTTTAAATTATTTTTAGAATTTGAATCAGAAATGGTTTTTTGTAAAAATGTATCAGTTTGCTGTTCTTTATATAAAGTTTCTAAATTTATATCTTGAGTTGAAATTGCATTTATTTCTGGAATACGGGAAAGTGTGTCGGCAACTATGTTGTCTTTTCCACGTATATATTGAATATCATTTGTAAATTGAGCAATATATTCAAGATGACGTAGTTGACGAGGAGATCTATCTACTTTAGAATTTAGAACATGAATTAAAGGTTTATGATCAGTATAAATTGTAAAAGTTCTACCTTCAAGAAAATGTTTAAAATGTTTAATTGAATTATAAATTGCCAAAAGTTCACGATCAAATGTTGAATATTTAGTTTCTGTTGTAGTTAATTTTCTTGAAAAATAAGCTAAGGGTTCTAGTATATTATTGCTAGTTTGTTGAAGAACTGCTCCAATAGCAACATTTGATGCATCTACTGCTAATGATAAAGTACCATTTTTGTCGAAATGTGTAAGTAAAGTATTTTTAGCAAAAAGTTTTTTAACATTTTCGAAAGCTGTTGTGGTTTCATTTGTCCAATTTAATTGTTTGAGTTTGTTTTTAATTGCATGTGTTAACATTTCATGCAGAGGACTAAGTTCTGTTGCTAACATTTTAATATATCTGTGATAGTAATTTATCATACCTAAAAATGTTTGTAATTTATTTATAGAAATTGGTTTTTCAAAATTTGTTATGATTTCAATTCTATCTAAAGATGGTTTAATACCTTCGCCTGAAATTTCGTAACTTAAAAAATTTAATTTATTTACACCGAGAGTACATTTTGAAGGTTTGATATTTAAATTATATTCTTCAAGTCTTTTGAAAACTGATTTTAAATGATTTATATGTTGATCTTCATTATCACTGGCAATAAGAATGTCATCAATGTATGTAAATACAAAATCGAAATCAGAAAATACTTCATTAATAAAGCGTTGGAAAGTTTGAGCACTGTTTCGTAAACCGAAAGGCATTCTTACGAATTCAAACATTCCAAAAGGGGTAGTTATTGCAGTTTTATGAATGTCTTCTTCTGCCATTGGAATTTGGTGGTAAGCACGCACAAGATCAATTTTGGAAAAATATTGTTTGTTTTTTAAATCAATTGTTAAATCGTGAATATGTGGTAAGGGATACCGATCTGGTGTAGTAATAAAATTAAGTCTTCGATAGTCTCCGCAAGGTCTCCAATCATTTGGTTCTTTTTTAGGAACGAGATGAAGTGGAGATGCAATAGGAGAATTTGAGGGTCTGCATATACCAGTTTTAACTAAAAATTCAAATTCAGTTTTAGCAATTTTAAGTTTGATTGGATCAAGACGTCTGGGTTTCGAAAATGGTAAAATACCTTTTGTTTCTATCCTGTGAACCGTATGGTGTTTAACTTTTTTAGTATAATCTGGTTCACAGGTAATAGATGGAAATTCATAAAGTAATTTTGAAAACTTATTTTCGACAATAGGAATTTTGAGTGAGAAAATATCAGAAAATCCAGAAGATCCAGTAACTTTAATTTTTGTAGTAGAATCCATTATTTCTTTATTTTTAATATTGACAATAATTCCGAATTTTTCTAAAAAGTTTGCTCCTAAAATTGATGTATCAATATTCGCAATAATGAATGGAAATTCAAAATCTCTTCTTAAACCTAAATCAATTTTAAGTAGTTTTGTACCGAAAGTTTCAATTGAAGAACCGTTTGCTGCGGTCAAAGTAAGATCCGAATTTCTTTTATAAATTTTAAATTTAGAAAAGGGAATAACTGATACAACTGCACCGGTATCGATAAGAAAATTAAGTTTATTGAATTTATCAAATATGAAGAGGCGACGAGTAGGTTTAATAATAGTTCCATTATCCGTCACCGTCATAATGGATCGTTTCAGTTTAAATTCTGTTCGGAATTTGAATTGTGATTTTGATTAAAATTGCATGGGGGTATACATTTAAGAGCGTTATTCTTAAATTTTTTGTGATACCAACAAATATTTGTTTGTGAAGTAAAATTACGATTGTTTGAAAAATTTCTTGATTTTGAAAAATTTCGAGATTTAAATCTATTTCTATCCTTAGATCTTGAACGGATTTGTAATTGATTAATATCATTAGAAATTTTATTTAAATTTTGAAAAATAGCCGTGGTTAATTCAGTTAAATTTTTAACGCATTGTTCTAAAATATTATTATTTATATTTGAGACTACAGGAGATTTGGAAGAATGACTTTTGTTGATTAAATCAAAAAGTTTGTCAGCTAAAATAATTACTTCATCTTTATTTTGATTGTTACTAGAAGTTAAATGGATTTGTATTTCTTGTGGCAATTTACGAATCCATAATTTGAAAAGTAATTCTTGACTTACAATGGAGTCAGTACCTATAAGTGATTTCATAAATCTGAATAATTCAGATGGTGAACGATCACCAAGTTCAGTTTTTGAAAATAATTGTTCTAATCGTTTTTCTTCGCTAAGAGAAAATCTTTCACATATAATTTTTTTGATTGTATCATATTTATTAAAAAGAGGAGGAGGGTTAATAACATCTAAAATTTTAGATATAGTATCTCGTTGAAGAGTAATTAGAACATTTTGAAATTTTAAATTATCATCATTGATATTGTTAATTTCAAATTGTCCTTCAACAAGCAAAAACCAGGCATCAGGACAATCTTGCCAAAATTGTGGTAATTTAATAGATTTAGTAGAAGGAAAATTTGTAAAGTTATCTTGTGTTGAAGTATTTTGTGTTGTTTTAGAGATGTTGTTTTGTGTTGTATTAATGTTAGAATTTTGAGTTGTATTGTGAGTCATGATGTTATTTGTATGGTTGATATTTTGATTTTCTGAATTTGTAAAATTACGAGTTCGTATTGGTGAACGTAGAACCATATGAAAAGAAATTTAAATGAAAAATTTGAAAATAAGAAAATATTTAAGAATTTTTTGGAAAGGGAGTTAACAATTTAAATATAATATTTAATTTTATATAAAAAATAAATAAATTTAAATAACTTATATTAAAATTTTTAAGATATAAAAATAATCTTAAAATAAATTTGAAATTTTAATTTAATATTAAAATAAAAATTGTATTTAGAAAAAGTTAAAATTATTTAAAATTTATATTTACGATTTATTACTATGGAAGAGTTGATTGATAAATTTAAATATGCAATGGCTTTAAAATATAATGATGCTCTTATTTGTGTAGAGGACGTTAAAGATCATGAATGGTTCCAATAAACGGTACACTATATGACGATGTTGCTTGTTGAATGTTAAAATACTTGGATATACGAATGAAATGTAGGGAGATGTTAGTGACACTATTTTGTAGATGAAACTTCCTGAGTAATGCTGGATCAATTTTCTACAGCTGTGGTTGTATTTAAAACAGTGACAGTATTGTTTTGATCTGGCATTTATTTTTAAAAATGAGTTTTAGCGTATTTACACTTCTCGTTTTAAGCGTTTTATATTGCGTAACTTAAAAATATGTTGCAATGTGTTGCGAAAAATCACTCAAAAATTAAATTTTTTAATTATTTCACAATTTTTTGTTGCATTTTTAACTATTTTATTATTTCTATCAAAGTTATTTTTGTTTAGTTCCAGCGGTTTTTTTATATTCTTTCTTCTATATCACATAACGGTACTCATCCTGTTCGATATTTGTTTTAATTGTTGATTTCTTCTCACTAGTGTTAACAGATGTACCGCACAAATGTTGAGGGTAGATGGATGCGTATTTCATCCTGTTAATTTCAGTTATTGATTTTTTATTTAAATTTTAATGGTTGTTCTTGTTGTATGAAAATGCACTGAATATACTTTTAAAATTTATATTAAACAGCATTCAAGGATGTGATGATTCGGAGCAGGACCGTGTGTACATTTGCTGAAACCGGTAGATAGCTTGTAATTGGTCCAGGTAACTTTAAACAAATTTTCTTTGGTAGCACGTCACTTAGTTGCACTTTTATTTGCGGTATTTTATTGGTCAATAGCTTTGTGATACGTAAAGCGTGACATTCAGTGATTGTATCACATATAGACTTATATAAACATTTAGGTCCGTTGGTAGAATCGCCAATATATTTGGTAATAAGCCAAATATTTATTTTATTTTTAAAAATTTATTTTTGTATATTTTTGAGTTTAGATATTTTCTAACTAATTAGAATTTTCTTTTTTTTGAAGTTATTCAAAATTTTAAGTTAACACGAAAACTCAATTAAAATTATTTTAAAAATTAAAGTAAAGAGTACAAAGTAGTTAACACTATACCCATATCGTACAAACAAATTCTAGAGTCAAGCCTGATCCACCTTTATGGCGATATCCCTAAATGGCGTCCACCTATAGAACTATGGCCCACTCCCTCTTAAAATACTCTTTAATACCTTTCATTTGATACACATGTCATACAAACACATTCCACGGTTACCCTCGGTTCATTTTCCTACATGGTTATTTTCCCTTATGTTGGCACCATAGCTCTCAACTGAGTATGTAATGTTCGGTTACACCCGAACTTAACCTTCCTTACTTGTTTATTTTATATTTATCTTAAAAATCGTTTAGATATATTCAAATTTCACCAAATGCTTACGTGTATAGCGTATATTGTTGTCTGAAAAAATCATAGAGATCGGTGGTATATATATTATATACCCCATATAAACTGTCATTTTAGCCCCTTTTTTATGGCTAGAAGCTTCAAATTTCAACAAATTTCATCGAATAGTTACGTTTACGTCATATATTGTTGACGCACGTGTTTCCTAGTCATAGTTTTTACAAGCAGACCACAAAAAAACTGAAACTTTGCATCCTCACACAAAGTGCCTACCTATTTTTATACTCAGTTGAGCAGAGCTCACAGAGTATATTAACTTTGATTGGATACCGGGTGGTTGTACAGGTATAAAGGAATCGCGATAGATATAGAGTTCCATATATCAAAATCATCAGTATCGAAAAAAAATTCGATTGAGCCATGTCCGTCCGTCCGTCTTTCCGTTAACACGATAACTTGAGTAAATTTTGAGGTATCTTGATGAAATTTGGTATGTAGGTTCCTGGGCACTCATCTCAGATCGCTATTTAAAATGAACGATATCGGACAATAACCACGCCCGCTCGGCTTTAAAAATCGATATATCTTTACTAAACTCAGATCACGTACTTATCTGAACTCACTTTGTATTGGTGTAAAAAATGGCCGAAATCCGACTATGACCACGCCCACTTTTTCGATATCGAAAATTATGAAAAATGAAAAAAATGCCATAATTATATACCAAATACGAAAAAAGGGATGAAACATGGTAACTGTATTGGTCTATTGACGCAAAATATAACTTTAGAAAAAAACTTGGTAAAATGGGTGTGACACCTACTATATTAAGTAGAAGAAAATGAAAAAGTTTTGCAGGGCGAAATCAAAAGCCCTTGGAATCTTGGAAGGAATACTGTTCGTGGTATTAAATATATAAATAAATTAGCGGTACCCGACAGATGAAATTCTGGATCACCCTGGTCCACATTTTGGTCGATATCTCAAAAACGCCTTCATATCTACAACTAAGGGCCACTCCTTTTGAAAACCCTCATTAATACCTTTAATTTGATGCCCATATCGTACAAACACATTCTAGAGTCACCCCTGGTCCACGTTTATGGCGATATCTCGAAAAGGCGTCCACATATAGAACTAACGCCCACTCCTTTTTAAAATACTCATTAACACCTTTCATTTGATACCCATATCGTACAAAACAATTCTAGAGTCACCCCTGGCCCACCTTTATGGCGATATCTCGAAAAGGCATCCACCTATGGAACAAAGGCCTACTCCCTTTTAAAATACTCATTAACACCTTTCATTTGATACCCATATCGTACAAACAAATTCTAGAGTCACCCCTGGTCCACCTTTATGGCGATATCTCGAAAAGGCGTCCACCTATAGAACTAAGGCCCACGCTCTTTTAAAATACTCATTAACACCTTTCATTTGAAACCCATATCGTACAAACGAATTCTAAAGTCACCCCTGGTCCACCTTTATGGCGATATCTCGAAAAGGCGTTCACCTATAGAACTAAGGCCAACGCCCTTTTAAAATACTCATTAACACTTTTCATTTCATACCCATATTGTACAAACGCATTCTAGAGTCACCCCTGGTCCACGTTTATGGCATTATCCCGAAAAGGCGTCCACCCATAGAACTAAGGCCCACTCCCTTTGAAAATACTCATTAACACCTTTCATTTGATACCCATATAGTACAAACAAATTCTAGAGTCATCCCTGGTCCACCTTTATGGCGATATCTCGAAAAGGCGTCCACATATAAAACTAAGGCCCACGCCCTCTTAAAGTACTCATTAATACCTTTTGTTTGACACCCATAGTGTACAAACGCATTCCAGAGTCACCCCTGGTCCCCTTTATGGCGATATCACGAAACGGCGTCCGCCTATGGAAATAAGGATCACTCCCTTTTAAAATACTCATTAACACCTTTCATTTGATACCCATATCGTACAAACAAATTCTAGAGTCAACCCTAATCCACCTTTATGGCGATATCCCTAAATGGCGTCCACCTATAGAACTATGGCCCACTCCCTCTTAAAATACTCTTTAATACCTTTCATTTGATACAAATGTCATACAAAAACATTCCAGGGTTACCCTCGGTTCATTTTCCTACATGGTTATTTTCCCTTATGTTGCCACCATAGTTGTCAACTGAGTATGTAGTGTTCGGTTACACCCGAACTTTACCTTCCTTACTTGTTTATTTTATATTTATCTTAAAAATCGTTTAGGTATGTACATTTGTTCACTATATATTTCTTATCTTATACATCCGATTATTTGGAGATTACGAACGGGATAAGATTATTGTTCAGCCCCATTCATGAAAGGTATGAAGTCTTCGGCACAGCCGAAGACAGACCCGTCCTTACTTGTTTTACACAATATATGCTATATACGTAAGCATTCATTGAAATTTGAAGCCTCTAGCTATTAAAATATGGCAGTAATTACGAAAAGTTTCTTATCTGAACAATCGGTTGTGGGGGATATATACTATATATACGACCGATCTCATCAATTTTTAAAGACAACAATATGTGCAATATACGAAAGTATATGGTGAAGTTTGAAGCTTCAATCTGTTAAATAGTGGAAGATATGACAAAAATTCTCTTTTTCTGAAAAATCGGTTGTATGGAGGATATATGCTATAGTGGTCCGATCCGGCCGGTTCCGACAAATGTCTAATCGGACACCCAAATACACCCGCTCACCAAATTTTATCAAGATATCTCAAAAATTGAGCGACTAGTTTGCATACAAACAGACAGACGGACAGACGAACATGTCTAAATCAACTCAGCTCTTAATCCTGATTATTTCGGTGCAATTAATGATGGGTATATTTTCCTTTAAGGACTTACAATTTTGGGTTTCGTGACGAAACTAAAATATCATTTCATTTTCATGAAAGGTATAATGAGTATGTATGTATATGGCGAAATAACAAAATTTTTAATTCAGGGACAAATTAAGCAACAGGGTCCAGCAAATTTTTGATATCATTATGCAAAGCACAAAAAGGAAAAAAATCTAATACAGAGAAGAAAACAATAAAGAATCTACGGCATAAACTAAGGAAAAACAATATTGTCACAACGAAAGCGGACAAAGGATACACCACTGTGCTAATGGAAAAAGAGAAATATATATCCAAAACCGAAGATCTCATAGAGGAAATGAAATATCGTAGAATGAGAGAGGATCTCACAGATGAATACCAAAAACAAATCAAAGTTGCTATAAAATATTCAACAAATATAGTAGATTCTAACATGGCACATAGATTGGTCCAAATGAACCCTTCGGCTCCTCCACTGATTGCGCTACCAAAAATCCACAAGCCGGACACGCCAATGAGGCCCATCATTAATTTTAAATCGGCACCCTGTTACAAATTGTCCAAATATTTAAAAATGATTTTGAAAGATATTCTAGAGCTAAGGAACGAATATGCAATAGGTAACACAACAGAACTAATAGAGAGACTTGAGACCGTAGAGCTAACAAAGAACAGCAAATTGGTATCTTTTGACATAAAAGATTTATACCCATCAATACCATTATCGGAGACTTTGGACATAGTTAGCTCAACAATAGTTCATAATACAAAAAACAAAGTGCAAAGTATGCAAATCACAAATACGCTAAGAACCACTTTACGTCAAAACTATTTTCAATTCAACAATAAAATATATAGACAAACAAACGGTTTTGGAATGCGAAGCCCCACATCAGCAATTTTTATGGAAGTGTTCATGCAAAATCTGAAAGAAAAGTACATACAGGAGCTGAAGTCCAAATTAGGCGTGTCATTATTTTATGCTAGATACGTTGATGACATAATATGCATTTTAACTACTAATAACGAAGAGCTTGTACTGGAGTACCTCAACAAGCAGCACGGAAATATAAAATTTACAATGGAAACCGAAAAAGTCGTAGGAATCAACTATGTAGACCTCACGATAAATATTGGTAAAGAAGCCAAAAGATTTAACTATGACATATATAGAAAGCCAACGGCCACCGACACAATAATACATAATACCTCAAATCACCCCCAACAGCATAAAAATGCAGCATTAAAGCACTTGGTACATAGTCTTGAAAGAACACCTATTACACAAGAGGCATATAAGAGAGAACTTGAGGTCATATATAATATCGCTGCAAACAACGGATATAAAATAGCACTAGTGGATAAGCTCAGAAGGACAAATGGAGAACCAAAAAGAAATAATAAAAAGGAAAATAATAGCTGGACGACCATGACATATATATGACATATAATGCAATTCGATACTCGATACTCGGTTTTAATTTATAACCACCCACACAATCACCGCCATATGCATGTGCATGCATGTACATGCACGTGTATGGGTGTCCTTTGTCAACACTCATGCATATGCATATCACGGTTGAAGTGTGGGTGCTTTTCCCCTCCACAACGGAGGATTTTGCGGGTCAACGGTTATCGCTTTCGATACAACCGGCCTCTTGGATTTTAGCAGCCAACCAGCTCACATCTGCCGCCAGCGATCTCTGCCGTTTTTCTGCAAATACACTCAGGTAATATTGTACCCGAGTTATTTATATATTTATCCAATAAAATTCATCCATTATAACTAGAAATTCTCGTCTGCTCTTTCTTTTCTTCCAAACCCAATCCGCTTATTGAGATCGACCCCGGTGCGCCCACCTCCTCCAGGACCAGACGCACCCCGGCCGAACATTTGGTCGATCTTCGCCAGGAATTTGAAATACAGCACCTAAATTACAGTCCACAACAAAAGATCATAGCTGACCGCACAAAAATTGCAGAAATTGCCATAAAAAGTTATCCGGAGAATTTTGCCACAACCAACAGCTATACCACAAAAAGTTTGATCGTTTATTATTTCACAACAGCGTCAAAACACTGAGCAAGCGACAGCCAGCGGAAGCCACTGCAGCACAACAAGCTACTCGCCACGCCAAACCAGCATATCGCCAAATAAAAGCAAATGCAATATTTCTTGCCACATTTTTCGGTTATAAAAATAAATAAAACAGTGTATA